>NC_073695.1:105835460-106435460 GCF_029784165.1 Wyeomyia smithii
TTGGCCATCAATCCAGGTGTATCTTCATGAGAAATAAGTCAGTTTCTCCTCAAGGTTATCCACTTTTTATTCAGAGCAGTAGAAAAAAATCCAAAATTATAGTTGTAACCCGTTAGTCAAAAACAATTTTTTTTCAAGGTGTATATTTTTTTATAAGTCATTATCAATTCTCTCAGACATTTTTTCCAAACAAGCAACAGTTTCTGAGGTAAATTGCTTTGTACGAAGCCTGTGTCAAAACGCAAACTCTTTCTTAAAAATTCTCTATCTAAAAAATTTTCCAACTGTAAAAAATACTCATTTTGCTGGGGAAAACACGCGTACAAAGTTTTTTTTTAAATCAAAAATGAAAAGGAATGTTTGCGTATTTTTAGGTCATTTGGCGTAATTTTGATCTAGTGCAACCATCATATTGCATATTTATTCCTCATAATATAACACTGGTTGACAAAAGCAAAAAAATGCTGCCCTAATGCTCAAAATAGTTGCCCTAGAAAGATTATAGCTTTTTAACCATTAGGTACTGTGAAATTCGGTGCCTCTAGCTATTGTCAAAACGCGTCAACTTACGTCAAAGTGTCGCATAGTATTTGCTCGTCGGATTCGTAGCTTCAACGTTCGGGCATTCGGTCACCAAGAGACAATAAACCTATAATCAACGCAACAGTCGTAGTAGTTACATAATGAAATCCTTAATTTATTAAGCATTTACCATCAGCATCAACGTTACTGCTCAATCGATGAGATTTGATGGTAGAATGAGGAGGAATGCTATTTTTTATTTCAACTTTCAATAAAATCAATCTATTGAAAATACAGTCATCTTTTTATTGCTCCTTACTCAGTCACGACCAGCGTTATTTTAAAACTCGAAAACAGCAATTTTGGCGGAAAACTTTTCATTACGGTGGAAGCTCATCGCATTATGCTTGCTGATTTATTGTTTCTTTCTATTTTCCAAGACAAATACGTATATTTATAGCAGCACGGCGCCAGCTGTAGTGCCATCCCATTTTTGTCATGATCACGATTGTGATGGAAGTCATTCACCGTCTTGCTGATTAGTAGCGCCACTTTATTGGCATGCCAAAATAGTGCCAGCACATTGCCAACTCTCGATTTCATCGCCGATTTCTATGGAGCATTATGACTAAGCAAACTGCTTGCGCTATTAGAGTACTTCGCTAAGCTGCACAGCCGTATGGCACCCTTAGTCTTTGACTCTATGTGATGTGATTTATTGCTGTGGCACGGTATTCAGCTAAAAAAAAAACATTTCGGAGCGCGGGTGGTACCAGAACTCATAACTGACATGCTCAGTGGGATTACGCTAAGATAGCGAAAAAGAGACGTGAGCTTTTATTGGCCACAGATTTATTTCGAAAGTAGGTCGTCAGCGGGATGGCGACTGGTTTACAATCACGTTTACTTTCAGCCAATAGCTTCGCTGTCTAAGCAACTTGAGCAATGATAAGAATTTTCAGGATGACTCAATCTGCGAGCATCGCCATAAACGGGGCCTATTAGGATGTTGGCAAAAGGCGAAGCAAAATGTAGGCAGCTGAGCTGCCAAAGGCTTCATGCTTTCTCGTCCTCTGGGCTTCATTAGACAAGATCTGATAACAGCTGAAACTAACCACAAACAAGCTGTGAGCAGCGCTCCTCGTCTGTCACGGCAGTTGAGGTGTTAGCCGTGGGAGTAATCAGCTGCAGCGTGCGACGCGCGTTGCTGCAGACAGAAATTGACCCCGATGCACTCGGTGAAGATCTCACGTCCCATCTCATCAATTAAGTATCCCTCCTTTTTCGTCCCGATCTACTGGCTCGTGTTCGGTATGCTGATGAGGCAGAAGAGCTTGAGTGGTCTTATAGTGTCTACAGTTTCTACAGTGGATAGTCGACTAGCGTGGACAAAAGTACTCCATCTCTTTCTCTCTCTCTTTACCTCTCGAACAGCCTGTCTAATTAGGTAATTTGATGAATGATTCGTACGTGACGCGGTTAGGGTGAGAGCGCCTAGAAGTAACAAGATTTGATTTCAGGCTGCTGGGAACTTGCCGGTTAGCATATTGGTCACGGTACTTTCTTTGTGGCGAAAATAAAATGTTTACAGAACTTTGCGTCATATGTTGCCAATATTTTTATCTAAAATGGTTTTTGTCCTAATTTTCCAGGTCAAAAATTATTCGGGTATAATAACCTTTAGTACCGTCTTAAATTCTGTTACGGAATATTTTTTCCCATAATGATTTTACACAATTTTTACATGTTTAACACTTAAATGATGAACTACATGCATTTTTAGCATCTTATTCATCATTTATAATTGTATTTTTTGGTTTCGAACAATAGGCGCCTGAATAAATTACAACATTTTCAGGTCGATGTTGGTAGTTTAGGTATTGCCTTAGCATTATTATTTTTCTTTTAGTACTCGAAATATTTCTGACTTTTTGTTGTTTTAGATCTTTGTTTTCGAACAGGAAGCCTTTGAAATGTTCGCCTAAAAAATTAGCAGTTAGCTCTTAGTGTTCTCCAAATTTTTTCATCAAAGGTGTTTTTTCAATTTTTGGGGAGGGCTTAAACCATTTCTCTGTGCGTACAACTTCCAACTAATATTTTCATAAGAAAGTATACGAATAAAACTCGATAACGTGACAACTAAAGACAACTGAAGCTCTTTAAATTTGTAAAATTGCCTGATTTAAGAATAAAATATTGACACTTCGTAGCAACTATATATCTGCTAAATAGTTGTAACTCGCTCAGATAGAAAGGTAAGGCATTTTTTTATAACTAAGATCTACCTTAAATTTTAAAACTGCCCTCAAACAAGCTGCGAAACGAACATTTCATATTTTTTCTCGATTGCTTTTATTACGCGGGCCGGCACTTGATGGCGTGTTGCATCTAGGTTACATACTTTATTTACGTTCCGAGGAAATTGCTCTCGTTTCCACCGCACAAACATGTTGAACCACTTAACTGGAGCTAGCCTCCAAAGTGCAGTGTGGTGAGGTGTGGTGGGGCGGCGCACTGAAGTTGTTGTTGCGTTTTCAGTTTTCGTTTAGCCAGAGGCCAAAGACCGACTTCTGTGCAGAAAATTTGCATTCGCAGCCATCATCGGCGGGCGAACGCATTTCTCGCTCGTGTGCTGGTGATAAACGATCGCTTTATTCACTGCAACTGATCTTCTTTTATTTTGTTTTTCCTTCTCTTTGAACAAACAGATTCCTCCTTCGTCACCGCCGGTGGCGAACAGCAGTTTATCATCGAATGGTATTGAGAAGCTGATAGACCAGCACTTCGGCCCGCTGTATCCCGATTACGCAGACCACACACGGTCGGTGCTGATCCGACAGGCTCGCGATCTGCTGGTCTGTACCTTCCACGGTGATCTGGAACGGTTCGAGGCGGACTTCCTTGCTCCAGCGGCGGATATCGTGAGCGGATTGCAGATCGCATATCTTCAAGGAACGGTAAGTGTCCCGCTCTGTTACATCATTGATATAATCTGTCACCTAGCTGTAGATAGTTCAAAATAAACCTAAAAGTTCCTGGGATTACACCGCACACCGTGATGATCTGTCAATTTGCCAATCTTATCAATTTGATTTCCAGTAGCGAGTCGATTTCGTAAACTGAGAAGTTGTGTTTTCTCCAGGACTTGAACACTTCTTTTTTAGAATAAAAAGTTGGCATAATTGCGGCTGATGATCAGATAAGACGTGCGTATTTTAGTGTGTAATTGGGATCAGAAATGGGCAATTCTTTTCACCAGATTAATAAAGGGCAAAAGATTCAACTGATAGCAATCAGCAGTTCATCTCGACCAATTTTTTCGTTGTTTCGGGTCACTTTGAAACGTACATGTTTTCGATTTCATCAGGTTGTATCGTCTGCCGTTGTTTGGTATAACCGAAACCAGCACAGAAAAGACCCAATCGAGTACAGTAGGGAATTAATTTAGTTTTCGAGTCTTGTTTTTATTTTTTGATTCATACCCCAGCTATCCGGAGACGCACTGGCCAGCTGACTTGCCTGATTAAAGTTGGTAATTCCAGTGAAAGGATCCTATATCGTAAATTACAGCCTTGTGCAGAGTCTGATATAATCTGGATCCTAGTATTATACCGTAAATATCATTGCCAAGTCTAGCAATATGAAGCACAAAATGGGAAAAGTTTCATAATTTGATCTGCAATATTGTTGCAGCATTTTATTCAGTTACGAACGAACGAATTAAGGGTGACCAAGGTAAAGTTTCATTCGATAGCCAAAGGAAAAATTCCGCAGTATCCTTTTGTACAGTCTTCTTTGGCATATAATCGGGCTGATAAAATCACAAAAAATAGTAAGTTTTATTGCTTATGCTCAGAGAGCTCTCATGAAGGATGATTTTATGAGGAATAGTTTACTTTGAGGCAGAATCGCGAAACATGGTCGATCCGTGGATATCTTTTCGCGAATAATTCTAGAAATTTGTCGGTTTTACATAAAGGAAATCTTTCATATCATAGTTTTAGATTTTGTATTTTTCGTCACTATCTAAAAATAATCCACCAATTGATGAGATCCGATCTTTTTTTTTTTTAAATCTATTATTGTACTAGTCAGAAAGCAATACAATGGGGTCTTTTTTACGCGTTTGATTGTACCGCGTTTAAATGATTAGATTAGATTTACTTATACCAAACTTATTTGATACAGCGTACAAATAACCTTCCAAATCGCCTAAAAATAATCTGCGTTATTGCAAAACAATCGCGTTTAGAAAAATTCATTAAAATAACCCGCGTAAAAAAGACCCCAGTGTAAGTTGATAATCTCTACGTTATTCGTTACAAATAATATTTTTGGCAATCAACAGCGCAGTTATTCAAATACCACTGTTTTCGATTTCATGACTGAATATTTATCTAACTGCTTCCAAATTTATACTCAATATGACACTGTGATCATTTTGATTTTATCACACTTTTTCAAAACGTTGTGAAGTTAACATTGTTTAAGCCAAAATGTGTATTTTATAGATTTAAACTAGTAACATTACTTACTATCTTCTTCAATCTCGCTTTTGGGCCGCTGCTCTCTAGTTACACAAAGCGTGAGGAGTCTGCCTTGAAGTTATCGGCCTCTATCGGGTCTCTGCTGAATATTATCTTTGCCGGTCACTCACCCGCTCATCCATGCGCTACATTGCACGGCAAACTTTAATCTGACATGATTCATTAGCTTGGCAATATGAAATCTGCATATTCCATACAGCTTGTGATTCTAGCCGAGTACTGACCACAGAAGACCCCACGCGGTCACCGACCGGCCTCTTTTCATGTCCACGATTGATATCTGTAAAGCGCCACCGGGTGGATCAGCGTCCTGTAAAGCGCAAATTTTACGCGGATTCGTGGGCTGTGGGACCTAAACTGATTACGCAATCCGCAATTAGCTCTGTTCACTACAGCAATCTTTCTCTTCATCTCGTTACTTACCTCATTGTTACACGCCACGAATTTACCAGGATAAACAACTGCATCAACCACTTCGACAGGACTAACATGCACTCTGCCAGCCACCATGTAATTTGTTTCGGCAGTGTTAATTGTGAGTCCAATTTTCGCAGCTTCCTTTGTGAGAGCCGTAATGGTGTCCTCCACAGCTTTACGATTAATACCTGATATCGAGGTCGTCCGCGAAGCCTAGACGAATGTGAAACTTCGTGACGATAATGTCGCTCCTCTGCACACCTGTTTTTCGTATAGCACCTTCCAAGGTTATGTTGATAGCATGGTCGAAAGCCCGTTTCATTTCTTCTGATCATCCAACATCACAAACGCGTCCAAAACATCGCCTGCTGTCCTGACGCTTGATGTGATACTGTCAAAAGTCGCACGTATCAGCTTACTCAATTTTGTTGGAAAAGCATGTTTAAGCATTACCTACCGTAACTCGTTGCATTTCACTTGATCGTACGCCGCCTTGAAATCTATAAATGATCTGTCTACAAGTGGTGTTCTCAAAGCTTGTCTAAAGGTGAACATTTGGTCAGTTGTAGATCGTCTAGCTCGAGAAGCGCACTTGTATTCGCCAAAAAGGCTTTCTGCAACGGCCTTAGTCTATTGTCCCTTCTTATAGACAGCGCAGTCGTATCTTTACAGCCGATTCCGTTTCGAATACGTCGGACAGCCGGGTGCCAATCCTGCCTTCCACGAGATTGTGATCTTAATCCAAGTTTGGCTACCGAAAAATACTGCATATTGATGACATCTTAAAAGTGCTGGTCGTCGATTAGGGAGCATTTCCATTTTCAGTAAGGCTTCCCAATGTTCACACGTGCAAAATAGGTACTACTGTAGTAACAGATGGCCATTCCTCTGGCCACGGCTAAGTTCAGTAGCCTCAAGCCGTTGTCGTTGAGAGTAGAGTGAAAACTTTGCCTGCCTAAAGCGGGGCGAATGAGCTCCTCTCCCCCGACTTGTGTGTTCATATCTCCGGTGTTGATTTTAATGTCGTGTTATGGACAATTTCCATAGTTTTTCTCGAGAAGCTTGTAAAGCTATACCTTCAAGTCATCGGCTTAGATGTGGGATATTTTACAGGGAATATTGTCAAAAATACTAAAAGTGTTGATAAAAGCATTTTTGGTATTTTTGTACTTGTTACGATCAAAACAAGTTGCTTAAGATCATTTGTGACTGTATTACGGTCGAGTTCTGATAGAGGCTTGATTTTTTTTGTATGAAAAGCGGAAATTAACATGAACTTGTTCGGAATTCAACCCCTACCCCTTTTGAGTACCTCTAATATGTAATGAACATGTATGTCAAGTTTGGTGAATATCGATCAAGGTGTTCCGGAGATATGATAGAAGATGTACAGCGATTCTATAACAAATGCTTCTATTTTGCTCAAAATTGCAGAGACTGGTCACCAGCCGAAAAATTAGACTCAATTTTTTCATTTGCCTATTAGGGTGACCAGTTTTAGAATAGGGTAACAATGTTTTTGATTTTATGTATTACTTATAAGGACCAAAAATTTTAAATACGTTCCAAATCGCTTGGTCTAAGGTGATCGCAGGGAAAGGGAAACTCTTTCAAGTCATGGCCAGAAAAACAAATTTTTGTTCAGATTTCGAACTCTTTTGAAATTATTAGTAGACACCTCCCAAGTAACAATCCAAAGATGATTTAGTTTTATTTATATTTTATAGAAGTTTTATCAAAACATTACTAAATACATCGAGTTTTATCATAAATTTATTTAAGTACTTGTGGTTTTTATTTATCATCAGTTCCCAAGAGTATTTTAAGAACACTTGAAGAGTCCTCCATAAAACTGCTTCATTAATAACTGTAATTAGCCTGAAGAGCGGTTTTGAAACGCACTCAATACCCTTTTCAAAATACCTATGAGAAACTTCCATAAAATTTTATCAGAGTTTTACGATAGTTTTATGGTACTTATCTTCAGGATGAATCTATCTTGAAAATGTGCCCATAAAATTTTCTTAAACCCATTTCGTCTCATGAAAGAGAAAACATTCGTGAAAGAAAAGGATCTAAAATAAACAAAAAATTTTAGCTCATTCAAGCAACTAACTCATACTAAATCAAATCAACCTAAATCATTCTAAATCAAGTCATTTAAGGGTATATTACTATTGGTGTTAAAAAGAATAAAAACTCAATACTCACTAACGGACAGGAAATATAAGATGGTAGAAATTCCAATACAGGTCGGTCTCGATTACC
This sequence comes from Wyeomyia smithii, assembly GCF_029784165.1. Lineage (NCBI taxonomy): Eukaryota > Metazoa > Arthropoda > Insecta > Diptera > Culicidae > Wyeomyia > Wyeomyia smithii. The sequence goes on from NC_073695.1 coordinate 105,843,215, forward strand.
AAAACATTTTTTTATTCCGGATAATCGAGTTTTCCGGATAATCGAATCAAAGAAATATATTGAAATTTGCGATTAACGAACATAAAATAAATAGGTATTTCCTTTTTTTTTAATTTCACTTGTATGATGCAGTGGCGTAACCAGAAATTATTTCTGAGGCGAAAAAGGGTTTGGTATTGAGAAGCAAAAAAAAAAAAATTGGACATTGATTACTTTTAGTTGAATCGAACCTGTTCCAAACATGCGGGAAATGACATAAATGGTAACAAATATGCCAGAAGAGGGTGGTAAAGGCAAAATTTCGGAATAAAGATTAAAACGAACACCGAAAAAATGAAATTCCGGATAATCGAATCTAAAATTCCGGATAATCGAGTCCGACTCGTACCTGAGAATGTTCATGCAATATGTTGCATTTCTTCATTTCGCTCATGTTTAAGGCCCTAATTATAAAATACACCGGATGTTTATTCTAAACCATTAATTGTTTCTTGTTTTAAAATCGCTACAAGTAACACTTTTCCAACAACAATAATCACAAAAATGGTACTTGACTGTTAACAAACAGTTGTCAAACGGGAGAGGGGGCTATCTCAAATTGAATTTGTTTGTCTTGAAAAGTTCAAGCAAGTTTTATTCAAGCCCAAGTATTCTTCTCCTTAAATGCGACAAGTAAATGCCAACTTGTCGAGATATTAAAAAAATCTTATTAGTCTTGCTCAAGAAGTTTTAGTTAGAAGCCGTCTTATGAGGGATTAAAATGAAACCAACGACAAATATGGCGAACAGACTGTGATTAACTACACAGTACCAAAAAATGAAATCTACAACTAATACAAATGAAAGCATATAACGATTTCTAGCACATAAAGTGAATAATATATACACAGTACCAAAAAATGAAATTTACAGCTAATACAAATGAATGCATATAGCAGTTTGTAGCACATAAAGTGAAAAACATATACAATTTCACACCGTTAATAATGCACAGTACAGAACCGTTTTAAACCATGTAAATTTGTACGTGAAAAGAAGGATACTTAAAGCTTTGAATATGAATATGCATGCAAATTAACAATATATTCATTTACATTGCATGTTAACATAAAGCCACACGGAATATTACATGGTTTCTAATGCTCCGGTTATGTGCATTTTAAGAAATGTAAATTTTTTTTGCTGTGTACAATTTCACACCGTTAATAATGCACAATACAGAACCGTTTTAAGCCATGTAAATTTGTATGTTAATTGATATAAACTTAAAGCTTCGAATATAAATATGCAGCAAATTCACAATATATTCATTTACTTTGCATGTGAATATAATACCACACGGAATATTACATGGTTTACAATGCTCCATTTATGTGCATTAAAAATGATGTAAATTTTTTTTACTGTGTACGTCAAAATGATAGCCATTTGTAATTAAACGGTAATAGAAGGCCGAGATTCTTAATGCTACTAATAATTCTGGCAGTTCAGTAGTGAATGCTGACCATGCTGAACACAAAGTTTAGTAAAATGTTCCATAGTCCAGGAAACCCGAACTTAACGAAAATTCAGATATATTTTTTATTTTCTAAATAAATTACTGATTTGCCAGTAATATCATGGCGCGTTTAAAATTACAAACTTTTTTGTCATATAACGTATAAACTTAACGTGGCAATTAAAAATTTACAAATATGAACTTGAAAATACATGTAGATTTATCTACCTATTTCATTCAACGACTGCGATGACATTCTTTTTTTGAGAAAGAGTAGATCGATGGGGTTTGTTTCCTAAATTGATCTCTGTAAATAAAAAATAAATTCTGTTCATAGCGGAATAAGCTAGAAAAAAGAGTTGCGAACCTGATTTATAAAACTCTCGAAATTTGTTACAGTTTTTTCATGGTTGTGAGCAACTCCTGAATGTCATCATGAGTGCATATCGATAAAAATATAGAGCTTTAAGCAAACTTTAGGAACTATTCTTGAGAACCTTCTCTAGCATGGGCCTCCTTGATCTTATGGGGATTTTTCGTCTGGTTTGTAGCAGTTTGTGAAAATAATAAGATTTATGCACTGTTTTAAAGAACAAGCAATCAAAACTTCTTCAAGTACATCGTAAAACTGATATTGTTACTTGGGCTGAAACTTGAAAAAAAAAACAGGACCCAGCAAGTAAAAAGTTAAAAGCAATGATTTTTTATCTTTTTCTTCTTTTTGTTATGCTTATCTTTTTTCACCACACATTTTTCTGAAAGCCCAATCCATCCCCGCATAATCAATAACCATAAACGGATGATAATGCAGATCGTTTAACGATAACCCACACAGTTGTGACTTTATCCCGAACTAGTTGTTAAGCAAGTTTTATGGTTATTGATCAATAACCCGCGGGTCACCTCTAGAAAAATTCTGTTATCATGGAAAAATATTTTTTTAGGTTTTACTTTTTCTCGAAACAAAAGATAGATTTTTGTCCGCCTATAATCCTGAAGTGCGGTCTGCCGCACGGAATAAACGTTCTATGGTTATTGGCTAACGCACCTTTTGTTTGGCAGCTACATCTATATTTGTCTTCCGCAGCTCTTAAATTCCAAGTGCAGTCGCGTGTTGCATATTGCAGCAATGCAACTGGAGGACAACAAAATTCTCTTGTGCTGAGAGACACAACAATGGAGCTCGAATTGCTGCTGTGAAGTCGAACTTACAATTTTCTTTGTTAAGGCGTTCCAACACTTTGAATAAAGTGTATTAAATATTTTTAAAATTGTATGTAAATGAGAAGTTGAAGTGCAACCGAGTTGCGGGTAGGAAGTTGAAGTGCTACCGATTTGCCGATTGCAAGGATCCAGAAAGCTTGAATTTTTGCCAAAACAAGGGAGAAAAATGACAGAAATAGGTGTTTTTCGACTATAGCAAACTTTTCTGGGACTGCCATCATCCAACTTGTTTGAATTTTCTGGCATTGCCATTATTATGCATGCATAATAGGGTGCCAATCGAGTATAGGGAAAAGTTTGACCATTGAATTTCAAAATACGGCAGCTTTCAAAAGTTTTGCCTTTTCGAAAAAAGACCCTATGCTAAATTCAAACACAATCTGGTTTCGTTAAGTGAACCCCAAAGCGATCAAAGTTTTATTTTTCTTCTTTAACGCTATCTGCTACTGCTACTGAGTTGGGGCCGTCCTTCTTACAATTCATTAGTGAAATAATTGATTTGAGCAGAAGTAGTGTCTTATATACACCAAACAATGCATTCTCTAATAACTAGGTATAACATTCTGTCGACCGTATTAGGGAACAAACAAGCATTAAGTGTCTGATCAGAGGTCGAAATCTGCGTTTCAACAAGGCGTGACAGTTTTCAGTCGTACAACAATTCAAGTAATCAAATTGAAATTTTCTGCATTTGGGCGAGTGCATAAATGGTTTTCTTATCGATTGCTGTCAGATCCGTTGAATAATAACTGATCAGCAGCTTGGGAGCTTCGTAGCCGCAAGGTTACAGAGCCCGCTTTGACAAGCGAGTGGTCGTGGATTCGAATCTTAATAAAATCAGGGCCATCCACAGTCAATGAACTTAAGTATGGGTTTATTTTCAGGATCCCCATCAACTCTCCCTTCACGTTGAATTCTACAAAATCTCGACTAATACCTCTTCACAAAAATAAAACCCTCTCACAATAAAACTGGTAAGAGGGCCATTCAGTTGAAATCTCTCAATATTATCGCAAATGGCGAAAATATTGGCCCGAGGCAGCGGATAGTAAGCGTAAAAAAAAGAACACAAGCACGAATTATAATAAACATGTCACTTACTCTTAACAGTGATATTGTTAATAGCGAAATATGGTGGGGGGCTTTGCGAAGTTGGTAGCATCTCCTAGTAGCAAAACCTGATGGATACCCTGATGGGTGCCTGCCTCAAGCTCAAAAAAGATGAAACGAGATTAGTGTGGTGAATGAATTTCAACTAATTTAAGTTAACTTAAAAATAACTTGATGCACAGAATCAATAATCCAGGTAAATAACACTCCGTACAACAGGCTTTTTCCAACCTACGTAGGTTACATGAGGCATCATATAATTTGTGAGCATCAAATTGATAGGTCTAAATGAAGATATTTTGCTACATCATTTTCCTGGTAAATTCTTCAATTTGTTTCGCTGCCCGTTTTGCGAAAACAAATCATTCGAGCGTATTACTTCATCTGCTCACTAACATTAATGAAGACACATAGGCTATGTAAATGTAAATATCAGTTTGTGTGTGTGATAGGTAGAGTTACTTTTTGATATAATACTCGAACCAGCCACTTTCACTTCTCACTTAAATATTTCCCAAAATATTGCTAAATAGCAGCGAAAATAATTTTGGCCAGGTTTTCACTCGAGTTGCTCCTTTGTGCGGCGTTGCAAAGCGAGCGAGAAGCAAAATCTTTCTTCTCCTTTCTGCTTGAGAACGAGACAAATGCTACGCTTCTCAAGTCTTCTGTACACACGCTTTCGAGATACTCTTCTTTCTTCATGCATTTCCCTCAGTCAGCCTATACACCAGAGAGACGCCGAGACACTCACCGTTAAGGCAACTGTCAACATCAAAACGGGCGAGCTGTATAATTTTGCATTGGCGTTATCCGTTTTGATGTTGACAGTTGCCTTAACGGTGAGTGCCTTGGCGATTCTCTAACATACAGGTTCCCTAATTTCTGTGAGTAGCAGCAAGTACGCCACTCAGCGACTGTAAAAGAGTACGCAAGTGCCTGCTAGCGAGTAAGAGTACCCGACTAAGATTGCTCGACTAGGAGAAGTGCTTGAAAAACAGTGCTCGAAAACGAAAATGCTTTCTTCATCTACCTGGTTTTGCTTCGTGCACCGACAGCCGAACAGGGGGGAAGAATCTGTAAAGTTTCGCATACTGGAACGTGTAGGGTATCAGACTGCTTTGGTAAGTTTCTTATAGCAGTCTAATGCAAAACCAGCCGAAGTAAACCGCTACCGGAGTAGTTCGTTACCCTATTTGAAATATTTTTTTGTCCCTGCGCAACTATCGTAATGCATCTTGAAACAATTTTACTCGGCTGGTTGTTCTCGCGAGAACACGCGACTATACGCGAGTAAAAGATTAGAGTATGATCTTGAGAATGAATGCGAGCAAGGAAGACAGCGAGAAAGAACGAGAAATAACTTAAATGAAGAATTCTCCAGTGTGTGATACGAAAACCTCACTTGAGGTGTTTCATGCTGTTTATGAGTGAGACTAACAACACTGGTTGTAAAGCCGTTGGCGCCGTTCCGTTAATGAACGGGTCGTAAGTTAGGGTCCTGGGTGGAGTCGACTCCTCGGGCGTCGGTAATTGGCACAACAACAGTGGCGGAACTAGACCGACGGAAAATAAGCGAGAATAAAAAAAGAAAAAGAAGTGTGGAATTACATCAAACACACTGGCAATATCACGAAAGATCAATGTTCCTGGTCGCAGTGATGAGTCCATATAGTAAAAAAACTGATCAGCATTCGAAATTGAACATGTTTTTTCCATGTTTGTTTCGATTTTCAGTTTACACCCCTATTTAGCGGAACTTCCTGAAAGACGTAGTTCTACGTCAAAATGCGTAGAATGAGTAGAAAGGGGAGAAAGTTTGAACTCGCCGTTTTGGAATATGTGAACAAACAAGATTTCACTCGAGTGGTTGTGGAGTGGTTCATCTAGTTTTTTAAATGTTGGGAATTACAATTTACTCATTCGGAAACTTCAATATAATCGGAATCCAAGAAATTCTTTCCGAACATATAATTGGAGTTTGTAGGAAGCATTTGTTTTACCGAGAATGTTTTACCGATTATCATGCAAATCAAACTAGTTGAAAAACTTATTATGAGACTAAAGTTTACAATAACTGCGGGGAGAAGTTCAAACTAAGTGTCTGAGCCGTATGGTGAATATATGTTTAATCCTTTAGTTTCATTTAATCGTAACACGAACAAGAGAACATTATTTTCAATTGAAAGGGCCAAAAAAACTTGCTCTTCACACAATTGTTGGAGATTTTCCGTTTGTTGAAACAAGACTAACAAAATATCATGACAGTTTTATTAATGAATGGGTTTTATCACATACTATCAGACATAACACTGGAATTTAGCTCCATCGCCACAAAAAAAAAACGATTTTTCCAAATATCCAACCAAATAACAGTCATCGTGCGATGATTGTGGTTCCCAATTTAACTGATGTCGAAAAACGAAACGAAGCGCGGTAGCAAATGGCCCAAGTAACAAAACTGGTTTTATCAAAGTTTTATAGTGCTTTTTTGGCTGTATTAAGCGCTTTAAAACTTTTTTTGGTTAGGGAACTAGGATTACGTTGTCCATTGATGTGGACTTTTGTAATGAAACTTAGATATAAACTATAAAACTTAGATAAAACCAATACTGTTACTAGGGGGTGCTAGTGTTACTGCGTGCATTTGTTCTTTTGTTTAGTTTTTTTAGTAATAAGCTAATGGGCTAGGGTTTTTTTTGCTCTCAGCTAGCTAGAAGAGTACACAGAGAGTTGGGTTGACCTAACGAGGAGGTGTGTCTGGATTGCAAATATGTTACTTTAATTTTATCCGCTTTCACAAGGTTAGGATTAGGTTATGAAATTTTTACAGATCATATCTAAACCCTAGAATGGAAAACAAAAATGTGTGGATATTAAGTTTCAGGGAAACTTAACATAGTGAACAATACTATACGAAGGTAAAAGTGTAATAATTGGTACATTTATGACAGCCAAAATCACCCCATCCAACAGTCCAATATGTCCCGGACATACTTCAACAACAATGCCATTTACCGAAATGTGAAATACATGCCAACACTTTTTCGCTATGTTTCACATCCATCTTATCTAACAATCAAGCCTGTGTACGGGAATGTCAGTGGCACTAATCGTGGGTTAATGCGCCCAAGAGGGTCGCAACATTCCGGACAGAAACTGTGTTGTTACCAAATAATGTTTACTGACCCAGAGATATACATCTGTACGATGTCTGCTAAATCCTTTAGCGAAACAAGATTATGTATTTGAGCGGTTGCTGTTGCTGCTAAGATAGCCAACACAACGCAAAGGCACCTTTCCCCACTCATTTGATTACGCTTGATTCATCGAGGAAAGAATGAGTTTTGGATGGGGGGCTCTTCATGTGCACACTGTTTTATTTTTGAACAGCAACCGGCTCTTTACTTTTTATTCACCGCGACCTCGACTCCCTAAAAAGGTGCCGAAAACCAGCGGTGATAAAGTGAGGTAATTTTTCACCTGCATACCCGGTACAGTTTAATCTCGGATTATGAGCAGATTGGTAAAGGCAAGATTGAGACCATCAGTGGAAGAGGACTGTGGTAGTCGCACATGCGGCGTATTTATGTAGCTGCTTGCAATTTTCGGGTGATCCGATTTGTTGGGTTGATGGGAAGTAAAGTGGTTTCGAAAGGTGGTTATGCAATGGGATATGTAATGAATAAATCACCGGGTTAATTTGTGCGCTATTTCTCGCAGCAATGGCGAACATAATGCAAACTGGTGGTTTCACTCGAGAAGGGCCATCGTCGCATCCGTGTGCAATTCTGCTATTTATTCACAACAAACGTCAAACTTCGTGATTAATGTCAACAAATCAATACCCACGAGCAGCCGTAGTCGCTGCTGGTGTGGCAACGCGCTTGACTAAGCGTGTGCCGTCAGACCGCGTGGTCGGTTTATAAATCAGTATCAGCTAAGGATCGGATAATAAAATAATTGCTATAACTGTTATTTAATTGAGCCATTTCACACTTGTCGTTTAGATAATTTGCACTCGATACCGGGGCGGGACTGTGGGGCAAATGGATGAATAATGAAAAAAAAATTCTAGAAATGATTCGCAACGTTTAACAAAAGAAATGTGATCAAACAAATGAAGATACATCCATATTAGCAGTACAGAAAAAATCATTAAATCAGAAAGTTGTTTTATATTGCTGATATTACAATAAATTTTGGAAGCAACGAACGTTCGTTTCAGCAACGCATACAGAGAGCCGTTATCCATTGAATCCAATTTTATGCTACACGCGTCGTACGAAGTTTCTGGACTCTCAAATCGATTTTATGGTTTCTCAATTCGATTTAATAACTTTTATTATTATATAATCAAGGTAAAACATAAAACGTTCCGATGCGTTTTACGACTGCGTACAAAACAGATCGGCGTAGAATGAAAGGTAATAATATTGCGATGTTTATTTTGAGAGAGAGAGAAAGGAATTATTGTCGAATAATATCAACTCTTTTGTAAACTGGTTAATATCTTGTTTGAATTCAAACTCAACAGCTATTTGCAACATATAATTAGATGTTCAATGCAAAAAATTTCCCTTTTTATTGAAAGAACGAAATGGAATGCTTTGATTGTTGTGTTTTTATTGAAATTTGTATTATAACTGATTTTAATTTTATCATGGCAAATAGGATAATTTCTCGAAGATTGCTTACAGAAGCCTTTGCGCATCCGGCTCTCGTGGGATAAAACCACCAATCGTTTGTCCTCATCCTCATCACACATCCAACGAGATTGTGTTTCCCCTGTCCTGTAACAAACACTGTCATTGGCCTGCCATATCGAGCAAGGCTCATGACTATGAAGACCCATCGAAAAGATTAAACAGATATATGACCTGTTATACTGTATTTGAAGAAAAAGCATGCTTAGAATGTATATGAAAATAATAAGTTCCATGAACATCCTCAAAAATCTCAACAAGATTATGAAATGTTATTGCAAACAGTTATTGAAGTTTATATTAGATAACTATGCAAGCTGTTCTCATTTCTCGCTAAATTACATTTGCCCCACAGTACAAGCACTGAGTGAATCGGATCTAACCACGCGCCCACAGCAGGTGGATATCGCTTAGCTGCAAATCAACCACAGCACAGTACAAGTTTGAAGTTAGAGCTTGTGATAAGCCCGGCTCGCGACACGAACCCAACATTTGATAGATAAACCGAACGTCAGAGATCGAGACATCTAATGCCATGTTTGAGCGGAGCACAGGCAGCCTTTCATCTGCACTATAATTCATCGATCTGCCTCGACAGTATGCGCGTGGTGTCAGTACGAAAGTAACACAGCATCGAGTTCGAGAGAGAGCTCAGAGTTGGGATTCATAATCCTTGGTTGCAACCTGCTGCAAGGTCCCGTATCGTAAGACCACTCGCAATAGTGTCGATGGAAGATAAGACCGACAGCAATGCATGGAGTTTGTCCTGTACGGAACAACTTGATGTTTCAAATTGTAATAAATTAATGATAATTATTATTTGAGTAAGAAACGTTTTGATAAATATTATGATGATATTGGCTTGCTGCTAATTCCACTTCGCTACGGTATGATTGCTTTCCGTATGAAAGATGTACCTGCGCTACAACCAGGATTGATGTTTCCATGCGATTTTATACACTGTTAAATGACGCCACGAAAGTCACATTTGTTTTCTTAGATGACATTGGTTACGGGGTGTAGGAATCGAAAAATGTTATTAATCACAGCCATTGAGATTAATGGAGAAACAACAGTATTAATAATGTTTCAATGTGAGACGTTTAGACGTTTAGCGTTAACACGAACTCTCAAATAATGAAGTGAGAGGGTAAAAAATTCCCTGAATTTTTCGATTCAATTTATGCTATCTTACTAAAGTTAAGCACTTTTTGCATTTGAGATTTTCCCTGCTGATGCAGCAAAGTATGCAGTCCATTGTTAAAGCTTTGACAAAAAATGTATACCATTCAAACAGTGAAAACCTTCATTCGAAGAACCATCCCTTTGTCGGTAGCTTCGTCAATTCAGCGCTTCTATTCTTTGGCTCAGAACAAAAGGATATCCCCATTCAGCCACCAGGTGTGGCAGTTAGTCCCGAAAATGAAAATATTAGCGCTTGGTTTTGCTTTCCCGCGATGGCGAGCCGCAACATTCAACGAACGGCTGACTGGATCGTTTCCGAGAAATTTCACAGCTTTTTTCGTCACAGTTCATCAACCTTTGCCGTGTAATTCTGATTGCTCAACTGACAACCAAAAAGATACCCAGCCTTCGTCTCGGGAACTTTATATAATTTATTTGCATGATCCTCTCCTCGGACCTTCTGTTCTTCCACCCACCAACGAATCTGATACGTTCGTACATGTTTTTTATCACTCTTGCTTTCCGAATCGGGGTTTGTAAGCATGCACAAGCGTCATAAGGCAGTCCCAAGCCCAACACTTGTTTACTTAGCGCGTAAGTTTATCTTACTATAAGTCGGGGAAAGCTGCGCAAACATCAAGTACGAGATGAACACTTGGCCCAACTTTGTCTGCATCTTGCTGCAACTGTAACAAACAAAATGAACAGTTGATTATGCTTGTTTGTTCTGGCTGCAGATAACAAGATAGTGAGAGCTGCATGTTAACATAGAACACAGTTTCCGGAGTTTTTGACCCTACGTTAGAGTAAGCGAGCTTGAACGTTACTGGGTAAATAATTATAATAAGTTTTCAGTTCGAATTTTTCGAATGTGAGAATTAAATTTGTATGGCATTAGTCAGTAAATTTCAACACGGGGTAATTAGAAACTGCAATTTATTTGTGAGCTTAGTAATTCAGTCAATAACTTAGAAGAAATTAAATCATTTCACCGGTGGGGGACCTAGCGTAGATGGTAACATCTCCGAAAACCACGCTGGTGGCCTGGGTTAGAATCCCAACGCCGACATAGGTGTTGATGGTTGCGGGGTGGCGTGATCCACTCACAAACAACCCAACTGACTTAGATTTAATCCTAGCGACAACAGGAGATTTTTAAATGTGAAAAATCTCTTGGATCATGCCTTCCATCAGGAAGTAAAACCGTTGGCACTGGTCCGTTACAGGTCGTAAGTTAGGGTCCTGGGTGGAGTCGCCTTCCCGGGCGTCGGTGATTAGCACAACAACAGTGGCGGAACTATCATTTCAGGGCCACCACATTATTTCCAGAGTTTTACACGAATAAATAGTGTTGGATAATACGTACTAACATCGCAATCTTAAAGGTTCCTATGATTTTTTGGCTATGGCTGAAGGGCACTGGGTACTGAAATGCCACTGCGACAGTCTTACTGATTGTCTTTTTTGGCTGGCCCCGATTGGTGTGCACAGGTTACGGATTGCTCGTACTCATTGATGGAATAGAACTGTTTTGTTGTAAACCTGTACCCCAATTAGGTACAACATAGTTGATGAAACTAATGACCTGCTTGGGATTAGAGCTCCATACTTGGTATGGAGTTGAAAGGTAACTTCCTTAGAAGTTGTACCTAGAGGAAGCAATAGCTCCGCAAGAGCAAAGCAAATGCTCTGAACTCTCTGGTTCAGATTTGCAGAATCGGCAGGTATTGTTCAACAATACACCGATTTTCTTTAAATGATAAAAAACGAAACAGTGTCCGGTAAGAAGTCCCGTGATTATCCGTAGTTTATTACGATTTAGACTAAGTAACTTTCTGGTGGTTCCGGGGTTCGGATAGATTAACTTTTTAGCTTGTCTACAACCCTGTACCTGATGCCATTAGGATGCTATTTCTAGCCTTTCCCAAGTTAGTAGTTCGTTTTTGATAGCGGAATTGGACGTACCCAGAAAAGGCTCGGGGCCAATAAACCGCTGAGCTGATCCCTGTCTTGCTAGGTCGTCAGCTCGTGCATTACCCTCGACTCCGTAATGTCCGGGCACCCAAAACAGAAAAAACTGAGTTCTGCCGGGAGAGTTCCCGTAGAGTTTCAATGCATCCCCAAACAAGTTTGGAAGCGCATTTGACGGACTTAAGTGCTAGTAGTGCTGCTTGACTGTCCGAGAATATACCGATTTTCGCATGTCTGTAGTTGCGTTTCAGACATATTTTTGCGCAGATATATATGGCATATACCTCTGCTTGAAAAACGGTGGGCCATTTGCCCAGGGAAAATGTTTCTTTGATACCGGGTCCGTATATACCGGTTCTTATGATAGTTTGACACCCCTTCCTCTTCAGGAAGGGAGGGGTCTCATACAAATGAAACATAAATTTCTGCACAACTCAAGAACAAATCAAGCAAATGAAACCGAATTCGGCATGTGAATGTTTTACGGGGTAACAAATATGTTCATAACAGCATGTGAATGTCTTCAGGGATACCAAATAGGTCCATAATTGTTCGACACCCCTTCCTTTTCTGGAAGGGAGGAGTTCCATACAAATGAAACAAAAATTTCTGCACATCTCGCGAACTAATTAACTAAATGGAACCATATTTCGCAGGTGAATGTTTTTAGTGGTAACAAATATGTTCCATAATCGTCCTCAGACAGCGGTAAACGTCCAAATACCACCCAATATGGGTACTTCCGGAATCGTAATAATGCACTGGAGCCACAAATTAACTTAGACAACATTTTGAATTGTAAGATGACAACTTCCGGTTTCTGGAAAACAGCCTGAAATGGAGGATTCCTATTAAATATGAGTATCTCCGAACCAAAAAGATGCACAGAAGCTAAAAATTGATCACGGACACAATCTTGAAATTTAATATGGTGATTTCCGGTGTCTGGCAAACTTTGATCATATCCTATGGCCGATTCGTCGTGCATTTGCAGACTTTAGACATATCGCAAGGAATTTGGGACGTTCAGATAGTACGATACCACATTTAAATTATGTTGAGGCCACATATATCGATCAAAGCAGGTATAGTTTTAAATAGTCTTTGAATATCTTTTCTTTTCATAACTTTTGAGCCACATATCAAATTGTTATGAAGTTTGTTATTTGTAAGTTTGAGAGATGACTCGTGACACTAGTTGTGTTTAAATAATTCATGTAATCTTTGAGATAATAGACTCTCGTTGTTTTATTAACAATTTAATACATAACGGTTGCTTAAGTTCGATTATAATCAAATGAAATAGGAACGTATAGTGCAGCCAGACTTTGAAACCACGTTTTCAATCATAGTTCATCAGTTAATCCTTAACTAGCCCGCTCATCTGATAATAATATTGATCAAATCGGTTGTGTAGTTCCTGAGATAATGAAGTTTCGTGATTTTCACATTTCGGTTCATTACAGACGAAATTACAGTTCCATTACAGTGAAATTCAATAGGGTGTTATGAGGCAGCTAGACTTATAAATTCGGGTCAGCCATCTATGTGAAAAGTGAGTAAATCTAAGTAGTCTTCGGAATATGTTCCTATAAAAAGCTGGATTTCACATTTCTAAACATGACAGGCAAAGTAATAGTCCGATTGCAAAACAAATCAATAGGGTCTAATGGGCAACAAGACCTTCCATTTGACACTGATTTTTTGAAAATCGGTCCAGCCATCTCTGAGAAACATGAGATTAAACAGTCTTAAGAACACGTATCTTTTCATAACTTTTGAACCACAAGTTCAATCTTTATAAAATTCTCAAGTTAAGGGTATTTCAGGTAGCCCGATTATTTGAAATTAATTTTGTTCAAAACAGTTGCGTAGTTTTTGAGATAATAATATGTCATGCTATTTGAATTTTGATACATAATCTCTAAACCGATTACAATAAAATTCAATAGGGTCTTATGGGACAACAACACCTTTCATTTGCAATTAATTTCATAAAAATCGGTCCAGCCATCTCTGAGAAAAGTGAGTGAGAATAAAAATCTGCACATACACACACACATACACACACATACAGAAAATGCTCAGCTCGTCGAACTGAGTCGAGTGATATATGCCATTCCGCCCTTTGGAGCACTTTTATACTTTCGGTTTTGGAAGTGATTGCTATACCTTTCTAGGAAAAACGCAAAAAGGCAATTGAGAAATTTTTAGTTGTACTAATGATAATTAATAATTATCACAATAGATCAAATGTCTCTGGTCGCAGTGATGAGTCCACACAGAGCAAAAAAAATGATCAATAGTAACAGCTCGAATAGTCAAATTACAATTTTCTGCATTTGGGCGGATGCACAGATAATTTTACAGATGATTGCTGCATGAACGAGGGAAATCCATTGAAAACTAACCGACTTTTTAGCATTTGAAATTGGACATACTTTTCCCTTTTTCCGATTTTAGATTTTCATTCTGCAACCCTATGTAATCAAACTTCTTGAGAGACGTAGTTCTACGTCAAAACGCAGCAAATGTTATTGTGCCGAATAATTATGTAACTTTTGACATTCGACACTACCGTTTTAATTAGAAAGCTTTTAAAAGATAAACTATTTTGTCTATAAAGTTATGGTCTATGTCATTTGTAACTACAGAAGTTACAGCATATCTAGTGCACGAGTTTTCGGGCTTCAGCACCTTTTCCATAGAACATAACATCACAAAATTCAAATCGCTGAAAATTCGTTTGTGGATTCAAGCGCAAGTGCAATATAGCAGTAAATTCAGCTTGACCGAATCCTAGAAACTGCTGATTTATGTGCATGTGTGGACATGCACGCATGTGCATAAACATGTGGAAACATGTTACATTTGATCCTATTGAACATAAGAGTAATCTGTGTATGAAATAGAGAACCATTTCAATCAAGTTTATCAAAAACACACAAACACATACTAACATACATACATACGTACACGCAAAATTTTTCCTCATTACTTATACAGCAATAACGTGAAATGGCCCTTTGGGTAACAAATCTGTTACTTGAAAAGTAATAAAGTTCTTCTCCAGTCAAGTAACAACACACACTGCCATATATATTGCACGTGTTACGGGAGTACAATTATCTCATAATGGACGTTTCAACCACATGCAAAATGTCAAGAAACAACTCATACCGTCGCATAAGTTGCACACTGCACATGTGAACATAAGGGTAGCAATGCGATGTATGAAATAATCGAATTTAACGAACCGACCATGTACATTTTGTTTATTTGCCTAAAATAATAACCTGTGCAAAATTTCAACTTAATCGGACATGATTTAGGAGTGCCTCGAAGCGCTCAAAATTTCAGTGTTTTGACCCTCGAAAATTAACATTTCCAATAGAAAATTATGTTTAAGGTGCTTAATAAACATTAAAATGGTTCACATGTGGTTTGTTAAATCATTTCAATGTTTATTAGGCTTTATGAACTAGTTTTTTTTTATAAGGGATGTCCACTTTCGAGGGTCAAAACCTCAAAACTTTGAACATTTTGAGGCACCGTTAAATCATGTCCAATTGAGTTGAAATTTTACACAAATCATTTATTTTGGGCAATGACCAAAATGTACATGGTCGGTGACATGACCATTTTCGCTGCCACCCTAGTGAACATACTGGCGCGGCCTGCGCTGCGCAGGCGACTCGCTCTGCCACAGGTTAATGTACATACACCTCTACTTATGGCTGTACATTAACCCACGGCAAGGCGAACCGTCATCGCAACGCAAGCCGCGCCAGTATGTGCTCCTCGGTCTTACGAATCTTAGTAGAATCAAGCCATTTGGTTGTCAAAGGACTTTAACATGGGTTCATTCTCAGGCTCTCTACTACATACCCTTCCTTCAAGCTGAATTCTATAGTACCCTTGCTGACTGTCATCCTAACAAAAAAGTCCCTCTTATAATAAAACTGTTCTGAGCTACGTATAATAGTTCTCTTCGGGGAATTGTAATTATGACGCGGTCTTGGCTGGAGGAACGAGGTTTCGATACGACACCTTCCTCTTGACAAAAAATAAATAAGTCCTACTTATAATAAACCTGACCAGAGGTGAAGCATTGAGTGCCTCTTCAGGGAATTATGATTGTGACGCGGTGTTGGTAGGAGGAACGAGGTTCGATAAGACTCCTTCCTCTTGACGAAATAAGTCCTTCTTATAATAAAACTGATTTCAGAAATATTTACCCTCTACAGGGAATTGTAATTGGCGATTTGGCACGAGGAACAAGGTTTCGATAAGACTCCTTCCTCTTGACATAAAGTCCCTCTTAGAATAAACCTGGCCAGAGAGGAACGTTAGGTGTAGCCTCAGTTCGAGGAATTGTAATTTGGCGATATTGGTAGGATAGAAAAGAGGCTCGGTATAGTAGAGCAGTAAGCTTGAAATAATTACCCTTTTACTACATTTTTACTCTCACACACAAGCACTGATATAAATAAAAAAGCGTATCATTCACTTCAATAGTGATACTGCCAAAAATATGAAGTGTGGAGTACTGAAAACACCTGGGCAATATCACAATAGATCAAAATGTCTCTGGTCGCAGTGATGAGTCCACACAGAGGAAAAAAAAACTTCGAAGATGTCAAGATGAACAAGATCTGCTGGCACATTCGCAGCAGCGCGCGCAGCATCGTCATTCGAGGCACAATCGGAGACGAATACAGAGGAGAAAAACTTTGCAAAAAGTTCACAAGAATCAGAATCCGAACAGGATACCATTTCCTCCAAATACACGTCCGTTGGGGTCGAGAAGCATTTCCGTTTTGAATTAACGAAATTCCAAAACTTTTTCGGGTTTCTGCGCAGGTCTGTTTGAACTCCCAACACGTATGACTTGTAGAGACTTGAGTTCAGCCGTCGATGTTCTTCGCTTGAACGTTTAAAATCATGCTTCGATTCATCTGACCGTAAACGACGGAGTTTGCGCAATGTAACGATTTAGATCCGGATCCAGAATCCATGAAAATGGTCTATTGACTTTGCAAGCTCCTGAAATCGTACAATAAAATCCTAAGACCAATTTAAACACGATCACATGTTGACGTAGAACTACATAAGATTTTTTGTTACAATATTTACATTTTTGAGAGTAATTAATCACAATAACTCTCATTCAAAACTAATGAATTTGAATTTAGTTTAATTTGGTCAACATACTATCCTTTGGTGTACAATTTAATATCGGATATGACGCTGATCGCATCTCTGTGTTAACTCGGATAGTGGAAATCAGGAACTCGTCTGATAATACAGTGAAAAACTGTTTGAATACTGTTTGAAAATTTGACGACCGACAGGCTCTTTTATAGTCCACTATAGTACTAATTAATAATTAATTGTAATAATTCGAATAATCAAATTATAATTTTTTGCATCTGAGTGGATGCATAGATGGTTTTCCAATCGATTGCTGCAAGAACGAGGAAAATCCATTCAAAACTAACCGACTTATTAGCATTTGGAATTGGACATATTACTTTCTTTTTAGATTGTCGTTTTACACCCCTATGTAGTTCTATGTCAAAACGCAGCAAATTATTGTTTCGAAAAATAATGCAGCTTTTGACATTCGACACTACCATTTTTATTACATTTGAGAGCCTAGAAAGCCGTCAAAAGATAAACTATATTTCGTCCATAAAGACGGCATCCATAAAGAACGTCACGCATATAGTGGGGGAGTAAGGCTTAAGAAAATCATGACGATTTTTGACGTAAGGGGGAAGAGGGATATAAAAAATTAGTAGAAATTCCTGATTCCACATCTGACGCATCTGTCTTACGCAGTGTTGCGACGTTTTCATCGTTTTATTTTTGGGGAGCTGCAAAATTTGTCATTTACTTTTTTTGTTAATTTTGGGACATTTGAGTTCTCCGATACATAATTATGTTTATTTGATACAAACTTCGTAGCCAACTGTGTTAATGTAGGTACATACAAGATAATCCTACTGACACTAACAGTTTCTCCCAAGCCGGAGTTCCAACTTACAACGACTGACTTGTTAGGTCAGTATCGAATATTCATAATAACGGAGGGGAGTTGCTGTGCTGTGACGTGACGTTCCTGGGGGGGGGGGGGGTCGTCAATGTGTGACAAAATGTGTGTAAGCGTTGGTAGCCTCCGCTTAGAAGGTTATTGAGATTTTATTGTATATATATATATCCGTTTTATTTTGTTTGTGTTAAATGGGAAATGTTTGCTTATGTAGATGTTACCCTCCCGACGCCCATGCCATCCAACGATTGACGTATGAACGCAGCCACCCACTCATGAGGTTAGTGTATCCTGCCACCAGGAGTTGGGCGAAATGGAGCCGCGATGGAGAGAGAACTAAATATGATCTGGCGGGAGAGAGCTGCTTATTTACTTGGCGAGGGCAATGACCGCTGGCGTAGGGCAATAACCTGTTGATCCTATCGAGAATCGAGTCTTGATCACTCTTAGAAAGTCGATAGATCGAAGCAGACCGTGAAAAAGCTAGTTAAAAGAGTAATTAAAAACGTGAACAGCAGAGCAGAGAGTGAAGAATTGTGGACAACAGGTAAGCCAAGCCACCCTACGCCGTTTAGCCCAAGAGTGCCCTCGCCAGAAAGCTGATGAAATTCCAATTTTCACTTCCCCAGAACCCCGAAGTTTCGGTTGGAAAACCACACTGCTTTGGGATAAACATCGAAAGCTCATCGCCCCGGATTGGGCCGGATTCCTACACATCGCCAGTTCAACGCTCAGTGTTCACCAGCGAGGGCGGCAAAGGTCGCGGAATTGTCGCGGTTGTTGGCGGCAAAGGTGGAGGATATCGCGTCAGCCGGTTGCATTGGAGGTGAAAGGTGGAAGAAACAGTGGAAGAAAGGGGCCCCGAGAAAAAAAGAAAAGGTTTGATAGAATATAAGGAAGTAGGAGGCCAGGATTGTGAGAATAAAAATTGTTAATTGTAAAATACGTCTTTACATCGGCAAAGCATTTCCCAGTTGACCCGCGAAAATAAGGATAAGCGTGCCGACCCTTAGGCATTCAGGGAGTCTCACCAACGCTCACGGTTGAGACTACTGGCAACTTACATGTGACATGGTGAGGAGGGGGATTTTATCAAAATTGGCGTGACGTACTTAATGGATGTCGCCAAAGTTATGATCTATGTAACTTGTAACAAAAGAAGTTGAAGCCTATTCAGTGCACGACGGCTTAGCCCGTTTTACATAAAACATAACATCTCAAAATCCGCATCGCTATGAAAGAAGTTCGTGGATTAAAACACAAGTGCAATATTAACGAATAGTTGATTAACGAATAGTGTGCATGTTTAGACATAAACGTACGTGCATGAACATGTGTGAACATATGATATTTATCCTATTAAGCTACATAGATATCCTATTAAGCTACATAGATATCCTATTATATACTTAATCTACATACAAAATAGAAAAAACCAGTTTAATTAAGTTTACCAAACACACACACACACATACACACCTACTAACATACATACATACACACACAAATACACTTGGGCAGTAACACCATACTGTGAAGAAGATTAGACTGGCGAAAATGGGCTGCAAGTTTCCAATGAAGAAAACATGCATGAGTGTGGCGAACGAGCTGAAGACATCAAAAAGTTGGCTGGTTCTGATGGAATCTCCAGTGTGACGTTGAAAGCCGTGATCCAAGAATTTCAGAATTGTCTGGAGGCAGGTTATTTCCCGAACAGATGAAGGAAGTAGAAGATAGTGCTGTTGCCGAAGCCGGGCAAGCCATTAGGGGATCCAGCATCGTACAGTTAGGCAGATGATTACGATTATCACAGCAGGAGTTTCGCAAGATTCAATTCTAGGTCCAACACTTTGGAACGGAATGTACAACGGAGCGCCAATACTGAAGCTGTCCAAAGCTGTGGCGATTGTTTGTTGTGCAGAATTTTCGTGCTATCGGTGATAGGACAGTCTCTGGAAGAGGTGGAAATGCTGGCTGTCAAGACGAACGGAATGATCGGAAGCTGGATGCAGGAAGTGAAGTTTAATCATCTCCGATACTGTGATTAGAGTACAGCCTGGCATGAGGCATTGAAAACTAAGCGGAATCAGCTCTAACTGAGCATTAGGTTAAAGTTTATAGCCATACGAGTTGTGAGTGCGTACCAAAGAGTCTCGTCGGAGGCAGTATGTGTTATAACTGGGATGATACTGAATGGTTTTGCCCGGATGGAGAACAGGGAGTGTCCCTTGTAGAAGCACGGACTAATTAGGGATCTTTCGCTCTGAATGAGCGGAAATTTTAGGGAGGTAAACTTTTATTTGACACAGTTCTCTTCGGTCACAGTTGCATCACTAGCATCGGTTAGGGCATGCAAAGACACACTTCTCTGCGTCATATGGGAATGTTGAAGAAATTTCGAGATTGTGATTTTCCATGCCCAAGATTTGTAGGGCTAAGGGCGGTAAACTCAATGCTAAGTGTAGACAATACACAGGGTGTTCAACAAGTTCCAATAGAACTTTTCATCGTTGTGTAGGAGCGCACTAAGGGCATCCTGTGTATTGGTATTAGTGTCAGCTTTAACCTCGCATGTAGGCTAACCGACGCGCATGGTGTAAACTTGAATTTGTTGTTTGTTTACCGCGCACGGTGAAGGGGTACCTAACGCAAAGCAAAGTTGCTTGCGAGAGATGAGCGTCCCGGCGATATATTCCGAAATCTTAAGGGTTGAAGCAGAATTTCATCTACACCACCTTTTTTCGGTATCGGGTGACAGACTCGATCAAAGACCATATGAGATTCAGTCGGCCGCGTTCGACGAGGACGATAAAAACGTAAAAATCAACACCGCGTATAAAACTGAGTTTCTGGAGAAGGTTGGGGCCCGGACCTTCGGGACCTCCACGGAAAGCATCTTTACATCTGCCATAAAACGGCGCACCGGCCCATACGTTGAATATCGTCCAAGCGTGGTGTTAGGAGAATTTGACTGATATTCTCGATAAGACTTTGTGGCCTTCTAGCTCCCCGGCCTTGTTTCCCTGGACTTTTATGTATAGTCGTACATGCAGGCCATGCAGAGCGAAAATAAAGTGAGGACTATGGACCAATTTAAGAAGCTTTTTTTCAAGATCTGGGACGAGATGCCGATGGATCAGGTGCGTACCGCGTGCGATTCTTCAGCGAAACGTCTCAAGCTGGTCACACAACACAAAAGGGTGAGGGGGGAGGGTATGGTATTCCACTTAATATGTCTTAACGGTTCTCAATTAATATTGCTTCACTAAAAATAATTTGGAATAGAGAATCTGGTATTTTCTTTTTTAACATATTTTCAAAGTGTATTCGAACTAATTGACGCCCTGTAGCAGCACTAATGTGTGAAGACAAGATCACTTGGAATAACTCGAATCATGATAGTGCTGTAGAGGATCTTGACAACAAGATAGAGGCGTATGCTATGGTTGTGAGCAAAGGAGAGGTACAAGAGGTGCACTAAATAGTAGAGTGGCCATATTATATATGGCCGTTTTTGAAACTACCGTTCTTAATGAGCACCGGGCTGGAAAAGTTTCCTTTCGACCTCTACAATAAGCCACGAAAATTTAAAGTTGATCGGAGCTTATTTAATGGACCCACAAAGCGCTTATATTTTAGAATTCGATTTACACGAAAACTGTACTGATTTTTTCCTGTTTCTAACATATATCTCTCGATAAACGTACTTAAATACACTTATGTTTTTAAAAAAAAAGTAATATAATCATCCTAATTTTAGTGTAAAATAATCTATTACTTTTGGTGTTTGTTCAAAAGTTCGGATTTTGAATGAGGTGGGTATTTTTTCGGTATGAATCAACAACATGCAATATAAACTAAAGTTCGTCTTCACTATGTGTTAAAACATGGTTAGAATTTTTCGTAAATTTAACACCTTGTTCTGTGGCGTCGTTTATAGCGAATAAGTTTTGACAGAAGTTTGCTATTCCTCATTATTTCTCTATTTGGCTGAGTCACAATCGAAAAAAACAATATTAAGTTCAAAACAAAAGCATTGGTTTTGTACAAAACGAGATGGAATAAATTACATACTAATAACTGTTCAGGATTTGAATGCTTGCGACATCAGCTTTCTAAGAACCATTCGCTTTTAATCACCTGAACATTTTTCGCGGGAAATCAAGCCAATACAACTTATTCTGGGCTTAAATACCACAAGCGATTTTTCATCTTTTAAGTTACAGCGTCTGGAACGACTATCAATTTCGGCATATGCGAAGGAATCACGTAGAAAATTCATAACTTGATTAATACATTGGATAGCATTCGTACATTCGAAAAACACATAAATTGCATTCGAAACATCTTTCGAATGCAATTTATGATCAAAGCAAATGTTTTTTCAGGCAAAATGTTTTTTGCCATGAATTTTGCGTGTGATAAGTTAAAAAGGGTCCCTCCACAACCAAGAAATGTGAATGCTAACTCCAAGGGCTCTTTATAATCGCCGCGAGCTTGATTGCAAAAAATTGCTTGATTTGATTGCAATCTTTATCGAACAATTTTGAGCGAACTTTGGGATCAATGAAGCTGTGAATGAGTTCACGGAACGCGACGAGAGACAGGACACAACACTTATTGTTCTTACAAAACATAAAAAAGGAATTTGATTTACCTTTTTAGTCGACCGGTTTCGGGCAGCGATCTTGCCCATCAGCTGGACGATGTCCGACCCGTCGGTCGGACATCGTCCAGCTGATGGGCAAGATCGCTGCCCGAAACCGGTCGACTAAAAAGGTAAATCAAATTCCTTTTTTATGTTTTGTAAGAACAATAAGTGTTGTGTCCTGTCTCTCGTCGCGTTCCGTGAGTGTTATCGGGGTTCTTACGTTGGCACAAACCAATGAATATTGTGTGAATGAGTTGATTGGCTGTGAATGAGTTGATTTCGTTTGATGCTCTTGTGAAACAGTTGAAGAAAGGTGTTTTTCCTATGCTTTTGCCCTGTAATAGGGTAATCGCTCTTATATTCATCTCATCACGCCTTTTTTTATCAATTTATCGTCAAATTTTACCATATTTTGAACGTAAAACTATCAACCAGACAGAATCGAAAAGCGAATAGATTTGCTTTCAAAATTTGTAGAAATTTGACGGTAAATTGGACAAATGTGAGAAATAAGATAAATATAGGTGCACCTAGCTGTTGAGATGAATAATGGAGCGATTATCCTATATTTTGTATATAAGTTCATAGATATGAAGAGAACAAGAGCTATTGGTTAGTTTTCGAAACTTTTCCGAAACATTCCAATCCACTAGCGTATTATAAACTTCTTGGGCGATTTTTTGCCGGAGATTGAATCAATTTGAAGCGCGCCCAAGAAATTTGCTGTTCCATCGTAACTCATAAGAATTTGCTATTCGATAAAATTTACCATCCTAGCGAATTAAAATCACTGGTGCTGAACTATTTCAAAGAATAATAATAATAACACTAAAACTAACATTAATTCCATACAAAAAGTTCTTAATAATTTTGCTTCAATCCGGTTGTGACGGTTCACTTCACGCAGTTGCTGCAATGAAGAACGATCAAGGATATAATAACTGAATGTCAGCTGTCCCTAATGATATGGTTTTATGATTAAAGAGTGTTTCGACGTAAAATATACAACTATTTTAGGGATCAAAGGCAAAAAACTTCAAAAAGAGATAAAAAACAGCCGTTCTTATGAGAATCTATTTTTTTTTAATATAAGCGTTTTGTGTGGCCATTAAATGAACTCGGATCAACTACAAATTTGCATGGCTTATTGATGGAGTAAAAAGGAAACGTTTTCTGCCCGGCGCTCATCGAAATGGCATGATGTTACAAAAATGGCCACTCTACTAAAAAGTCTGTAACTTTTTTCTCTCAAGGTAGACATTTTTGGCCCTGAAGAAACTGTTTTATGTCTCATCGAGACTTTTCGATCCACATATCACACATCGATGTACACCAGAGAACCGAAATAATCCAGTCTTCTTTGGACAAACTTCCAGGGAGTTTGTCTTTTGTTTTTGCGATGACATACCTACAACACTACTTGTCATAATTTCGGAATTGCTTTACTATGATATGAATATTGCAGCACCCCAAAAAGCTCAGCACCACCTAAAACCGGCAGGTTTATGTAACTCGATCTTGTGATTTCGATTACACAATGAGCTTTGGTCTCCGGCGAATTTGTTCAGGAGGTCAAGAATTTTCAGTTGGTGCAAATTTTTATTCAAAATTTAGTGTATTCAGTTTCGAGAATTTTAAATTTATCCCGAAAATCCGACTACTTAGTTACCGTTTTTAGCAGAGAAGTAAAGAGGTCATGGGCTAAGGTACACTATTGATAAATTGGTAAACAACATAGATTGTTTAGATTGAAAAAGGTTTTTCGGCAAGTATTTTCTATGTCTATGCGTTGGAAATCACGTATCCAATGAAAATTTCTTTCAAAAACCTTTTATAAAAGGTAGCATACAAACATTTCGCTTTCACTTTCATTTAAAAGACGGTAATTTACGGAATGTTGCATTGTAACTTACTAATAGCATACATACTGTGCCCTAAAATCACCAAACTGAAGTAGCTAATAGTTTTTCTACCATTCGCTGAAACGTTGCCGTTAGTGGTGAATTTATATTCTTGTTACTATGAGCTCGGTAGCGTGTCAAAAGATCTTTATTCACTAAATACACCCGAGCTAGGGCCAATTGAGAAGTGCAGTTGAGTAAATGTAGAAAACATGAGTTAATTTGCAAGCGAAGATGATTCTAATGTTATACAATGTATACACGTGCAAACCTTTATTTAAAAAGCTCGGGAATCTCACATTATTTTAATTCAAATGTATCCCTCTGCAAAGATACAGCTATACATAAAGTCACACTAGTTGGTTGGTAGGCCCTGAAGACCCAAATAATCACAAAGGGTAAAAGGTCTATAATAAAACGAGCCATAGGCCCTCGGGTAAGACAAATGAATTACTTTCACATCAATTCCATTCAAAGGTGGTGATTCATTTAGGTTGTTTGATTTTTTTTAATATTACTGCTAATTAATGAATTGCAGCGCAATTAATAAGCCCGCCGGGCTGAATGTCTGACATTTCTAAACTAGGGCATACAGTATCTAGTTGTTAACCCATTTCTAGTCCAACGCTACATAATAAAATTACCAGCGGATATGATATCCAATCGTTGATTCGCGTATTTATTTAAACTCAGTCGCATTGTATATTATTATGTCAAGAGCGAAAATAGTACACAAATCGCTTTAAGTCTTGTGATTCCCGTAAAAGTCAGGGCAGTCCTTATTCCCAGTGGAATTCTTTTGTCTTATCACCTCCGGCAAAAACCGATAAATACTCGAAACCCAATTATGGTAAGATTTATCGTTCAATAAAAATCCAATCAAGATGCTCACGAGACTGCAGGAAACGAAGACGATCGGGCGCATGTTTTGTCGTCCATTGGGCAGAAAAACCGTTTGACCGTTCAATATATGTCCGCGGCGTACAGACCTCAAGATTTCGAAGATTTCTATTTCGATCACTGTCGCCGGAATCACACTGACCTAATTCTGTTTCCTTCGTGCCCGTGGCTTGCGCTCTTCATCGACCGATTAGCCTAGATGAGAAGAGAAAAATGGTTATCTAATTGGGCACTTTGGTCAGGCAAGAAAAAGAATGTGTGATGCGCCGATTAAGAAAGATTGAGGTGAGAACGTGGACCACCCGCCGTGACCG
Organism: Wyeomyia smithii; assembly: GCF_029784165.1. NCBI lineage: Eukaryota > Metazoa > Arthropoda > Insecta > Diptera > Culicidae > Wyeomyia > Wyeomyia smithii. The sequence continues at coordinate 105,868,727 of NC_073695.1, forward strand.
GTGCTGGAGGCAAACCTCAGGTGACAGATTTATCCGCCTTCCACTTCCACTAACGCGCAGCTCGCTGCTGCTGCCAGTAAGCACGTTTTAGATCGTTATGCATCAAACGGGCAATTTCCTGTGACAGACGCGGTTTCACTCTGTTCAATAGATAATAATCACCGTCAGCGCGATTGAATTGTAAACCGCGTGAGGTTTTAGTTATTTAGCCTAATGATCGCATTTATCAACCGTAGAATTATCGTAATAAGGGTGGGTAGTCAAGGCACATAGCTATGGATGGATGGTGTAGTTGTATGATCAAATAGTATTCTGCTGTTATTAACAAGATAGATTATTTGAGAAAAGCAGCATGTTCAATCATTAGCGTCGTGTTCGCCATATGAGCTACGTAAAATTTGAAAAACGATGAGTTACTCAACAGTGCATGATGATAAATATCCTCTATCAATCGAATGACACACTCACAATTTACTTGCGTCCAGCAACAGGATATATGTCCCCGGCAGCGCCACCGTGCTGCACGGTCGTTTTCGTACCTGTCAGGGTGAACAATCAGTTTGAACTACTTACCACTGGTGTAGCAACGAAGTCAATTAATTTCCCAGAAAACCTGCTGAAATTAAGAGATGCATATGTGGCGTACATCCCCGCGGGGTACCAGCAGCGAAGCCATACGTAAATGACAAACGCATGCGACACACGCGACTAGCTGCTTCTTCCGGAAGATGGGCTGCGGCAATAAAATTTATCTATAACCCACCGGTGACATTATTTTACCGTCAGCGAGTGTTAATTCAGCCATTAATTCAGCTTCTCAGTGCTGCACACGTCTTGACCGTAGCTTTATGAGTCAATGGTCGCTTACAAAGTGTGACGGAAACGGCCTCCAGTCGTAGGACGGATTTCTTCCCGATCGTTTTGTCCAGTCAATTTTCCCGCTATTAATCACCGCGGAATGTGTTGGCCGGCTCTTTTGCTGCTGCTGCTGCTAAGCATCTTTTCAAGTAAAACGGAAAAATGGTATCAATTCTCTCCCTACCCCAGGCGGTTAGTGACTCTTTACTGTGGGCCATTAACGTGATTCGAGCACAAAGTTGTATGTTTCACTATACACTATACGAGCAGGGTAAGGTTTTGCAACAACTTCTCAAAATAAGCTTTTCATAACTAGTGGAGAATTTAATGACTTATTGAACAATTGCCAAAGTCGTTTTGTGCAACCCCCGTTCGAATGAACGTTTCAACTACAACAGATGATAAGTGACTTATTTATGTGTTACATGATCACATTCGAAGATCTCGCACTCAACAGAATGATACTTTCTACTAACTTATCTTTGCTAGTGATCACATAACAAAAATAAACTCTACTGTAATGCATGTTACTACAATTAGTGCTTAAAATGTGGTGCGAATTGATAAACGATAATGGCTAAATGTGCTTAATGAAATATTCGCGTGTTTTGAGGTATTGTCGACAGTCCAAAATAACAACAGCTTCAAATATTTGAAGAAGAATCATACAAACCAAATATATGTCTGTTCTCGAGGATATTTCTATCCTGCAATATATATATTCTGTGAAAGCAAAAATGCAACCGCCAGGGAGGTTACAATAAGATATTTGGCATGGAAACCATTGAATCATAAACTATTGAACAACGTGCGATTCAATGTTACACTTGTAAGATTCGAACTCTCAGCAAAACTAACTTAGCTGATCCGTGATTCTGTAGAGATGCACATCATGTATCATGAAACATACCAAACACTCGAACTTGCTGTTTTATGATGATGCTAGGTCTAGTACAAGAAGTAGGCAAGCTTACTTACTTACTTATGCGTGCTTAGCACCCGTAGTGAAAAATTTCCATCCTGGGTGACTGCTCACTTTAGCCTTGACCTGGGCCCAGGTCAGATTCCCATCGATTTCTTTGATTTCCTTGTTGAGGCTGCATCGCCATGAGCCCCTGGGTCTGCATCTGCTGCAATGTCCTGCTGGATTCCAGTCTAGTGGTTGCTTGCAGATTTCGTTTCCACTCCTTCGAAGTGTGGAACCGACCCACCCCCCCTTTCGTTCTTGAATTTATGTTGCTATTTATGCTTCTGATGGCACCGGCAATGAAGCTTGGCATTTGAGATCCAGTTGTGGGACCACCAGGCACGGAAGCAGGTATATAACCGCAGGCATCGGTTGATAAAGACCTGTAGATTCTGGGTGTTCTCCACTGACACACACCACGGCTCGCTGGCGTAAGCAGCACAGATCTCACGTTTGAGCTGAAAATTCGGGTTTTGGTGCGCAAACTTATCTGGCCCTAGCCTTCTTGATCCTTGCTCATATGTCGCTCTTTGTACCGCGACTGATGCTAAGTTTCCGACCTTCTCCACTAATTGCCCTACTACTGTAGTTGGAAGGATTGTCTGCGTTCACATCCAATGATTTGGTTTTGTTCACGTTGATGTTGAGATCAGCCACCGAGGAGCATACAGCCAGATCATCGAGCTTACTCTGCATGTCAGAGCGCCGTTGTAATATTAACGCAACGTCATTAGCCAAATCCAAGTCGTTGAGGTGCCCCATGGTGATAGGCTGCCAGAGCATCCACGGTTCGGAACGCGGTCAATTGCACCTACCATGATCTCATCGATAACGATGAGGAGTAGCGATGATAATATACATCCTTGTCTCACATTGGCGACTACCTGAATAGACGAGCAGGGTAAGGCGCTTCGATGACGATTTTATCTGCAACTCACTTGCGTGTAAAGGTGCCTCTTAGATTTTTGTTCAGGGACAGGGACTCTTGAAATACATTGACCTGTTCCAGGATAATGCGGAAAATAATAATTTTGCCCACACAGGATCGCCCGGCACGAAATCCTACCTGCTGTCGACAGAGAGTCGAGTCGATCTTCTCCTGTACCCGATCTAGGATAACTTTGCACAGGACTTGGAGGCCAATGCACAGTAGTATGATACCTTGCACATTGTCGCATACAGTTAATTCTCCTTTTTTAAGGACCTTTTTTCCTGTATAGACTTCCTCACTGCGACCAGAATCGTAGATCTATTGTGAGATGTGTCTGCTGTAACCCGCACTTCTATTATTAGCAATACCGTTATTGAGAAGTGGCATGCTTATTATTAGTGTTTATCAGTGCTTGTGTGTAGTGTGATACTCTTTACTTTCACACGCTTACTGTTCTACTATACCGATGCTCGTTCCTCTTGCCAAATATCACCAATTATAATTCCCTGGAGAAGTTTCGTCGTGCGTCCGTGAGTGAGGGACTTATGTTTTTGTTAAGAGGAAGTCACGCAGAGAAACCTACGACCATTCGCTTGACAAAGCGGACTCTGTAACCTTGCGGCTACGACCTTAAATCCAGTCGGCCAGAAATGTCGCGGTGCCCCAAGTATTGCAGATTTGTTGATGCTTTATTGTTGCGCTAGCATGGGGTTAGCTTTGAGCATCTCTGCTGATATACGGTTGACCCGAAAGCTGATTTGATCTCATGCAGTCATAAAGTTTCTAAGTTAACGCGAGTGATAAGTACGTCGCACCCTTGGTGGATTCTGTCTTTATGATGATGGCTGGTCGGCTGTCGAATCTTGAAAAAGTTGCTCGAAAGGCCCAAACTAGCGTTTCAACTGGTCAGTGGAGTCGGTAAATAGCTGCCCGGTCGAGTCCTTCACAGGCATCTTTGGATTCATCCTAGCTACACACAAGTGTTGTGAGATATCGTAGAGAAGGCGTATATTGCCGGTTGCTGCGACTCTCTTTCTTTCATCAGCCAGGGAGTCCGCCAACGCTCGCTTGTCACGTCTACAAGAGCATTTATGTTTCCTGTCCAAAGCTGAATACCGTTGACATTCTTCAAACCTGGCGGAAGATATAAAAGTGGAGAGAAGCAAAAACCTTGATAGAGCGGGCAAAACCCGAGGAGCTATTGCCCGCTCTATCAAGGTTTTTGCTTCTCTCCACTTTTATATCTTCCGCCAGGTTTCCTCTGTGATCTACTCTTTCCTCTGGGTGCGCAGCAGATCCCGATTATTCTCGATAAAAACGTTCTTGATGGCCGTCTATTGTTGCTCTATGTTGTTACCGTCCCGAATATCCCCTGATCTGATCTTCAGTTCGCCAACAAACGATCATTTCTAGTCGGCGTGTGTTATTTCGCCGTCCGAGCCTTTCCTCTCGCCGCTAAATCCGCATCATGTGCAGGCACAATATACAAACAATATCGCACGCTAGCCGGAGGGGCTAATGCGGTCTCGATTAGTTGAGAGAATTCGTTATCGATAGGATAGGTACAACGCTACACCGTGCCCAAGTGCTGAGTCGAGAGAATTTCCAACTCGAAAAAATCCTCGACCTGATAGGGAATCGAACCCGATATCACAACCGTGTGGGAGAGCTAGCCGACCGACATCGCCAACCACAGAACCACGGGGACCACAATCATGTCCAGACAGATCTCGCAAATTAGAAAGTCAGAGATCAGACTCGATGTCGGCGCTACGTTTACTCCGGACATGAAGAAGGCTCCTCCTTCTTTTTCGGCTAATGCAGGTCGACCTGATTCTCGGTATGTCCATCATGGGATACCCACGTTGTGCACTGGACGATGGGGAGAGAGCGAGCTCCCTATAGCCATATCGTTGTTGCCACAGAGCTCTGCAAATAGCTCACCGTTTTCGCTTATTTCTCCGAGAGTATGACGTTCCATGACGCGCTCATAGTCCGTGTTTTCGGAACCGATCTTCGCATTGAAGTCGCCAGTGTAGAACTTGATGGCGCCTTTGAAACCCTATCCACAATGGCATTCAGTTGACTGCAAAAGTGCTTCTTGTCCTCTAGCTCGGCAGTATCAATTGGGCATAATATTGGATTATGGTTAGGCTAGCACCTGTGTCCTGAATCTGACCACAATTATCCTCTCATTGATAGTTTCCCACTTAATTAGCTTTGCATGGGTGCCAAGCAGGAAACCAACTTCACGGTGGCGGGAACATTTTCACCTCGTATACCAGAATACAACAGTACTTGTCCTGACGGCAGCCTGTGTTCTTCAAAGGCCAACGAACTTCACTCAGTATCAGGATTTAGAGCTTCATGCGTCGATTCCTGTTAAGCCAATGTTAGTACGTTCCATGTTCCAATTACTGTCCTATGTTTCGCGCCAAAAGCCGTTGCTGTGAAATCAGTCCATAATCTTTCTCTGTCGGTTTCTGTAACGATTCGAAGGTTGGCCATCTTTGGTGTGGTTCCCGGGTAAGAGCATTTCATACTCAGCCGCGCTGGAGTCAGGCGCTTTTAGACGCTTCAGAAATTGTCTACCTGAGATCTTATGGTATCTTGGACGCACCATTCATCTGTGTGTATTGTATTCTTAAGTTCCCACCTACTCCTTCAACGAAAAAAATTCTACAATACTAACTTTCTCTTGACAAAATAAGTCCCTCCTATGATAGAACTGGTCAGAGTAGCACATAGTTTGAACCTCTCCCGAAAATTTAAAATTGGTGATAGTTTGCAGGAGGGACAAGGCTTGGTATAGTCAAACTGAAAACGTAGAAGCAAGGGTGAAAATATACACAAAAGCACAGATAAATAGTAAGCATGTCATTTACTCTCAATAGTGGAATTGCTAATTATGGTAGTGCGGAATACAACAGACACTCTCTCTGGTATTGTTACAATAGATCAACGTTTCTGGGTGCAGTGATAAGCCCAAACAGGAAAACGATCCGTTAAAGTACATGATACACTAAAAAACTAAAATTCATGGTTTTTTTTAAAGATAATCGTGAAAAATAGTTTTGAATACATCATTGTCCATAGCTAGTATGAATCTTAGTCTAAATAAAACTAGACGACCTATTACAGCCTTTCTTCTTCAACACTGCCAACATTAACTATACACACGATATGACTACTTGTGAACGATTTTGCGACAAGTATTTTCTACTAGGCAGTCTGGTAAGTACCTGAAAATTCTGAGAGATGGCATTAGTATTCAATAATGTAACCCAATTTTGTAGAGCTTGATCCTTCAAATGACGCCTGTCAACACTTCAGCCATCTATGTTGCGCATTTACAAGCTACAACATTGAGAAGCGAATATCCTTCGAGTTTTTTTAATCTGGAAAAATCTGAGTTTTGAGTTTTGATCAAACACTTCTATCTACGCAAGAAAACGATATCCAAGACCAAGGCCAAGCTGGATAAGTATTACCCGGACTCTGCATCGTCGATTGGAACGATTCATAAGTGGTTTACCGAGTTTCGCTGTGGCCGTACGATTACAGTGGATGCTAAACGATCTGGGCCAAAAGAGGTCACCACACTAGAAAACGTCGAGAAAATCCATGATATAATGTTAAATGATCCCAAAGTGAAAATGAGAGAGGTATCTAATACTGTAGGCATGCCTTTGGAATGCGTGGGCAATATCGTGCATTCAGTTTTGGACATGAAGAAGCTCTGCGCGCGATGGGTGCCGCGTTTGCTCACAGTGGACCAAAAACGAATTCATTTGATGACTTCCTAGCAGAATTGGGATTATTTTCGTGTAAGCCGACCGAGTTTTTGCGCCGATTTATAACCATGGATGAAAACTGGATCTATTACTACACTCCTGAGTCTACGCATCAGGCAAAACAGTGGGTTTTATCGTCCCAAAGTGCTCCGAAGCGTCTAAAAACGCAACAATAAGCTGGAAAGGTTATGGCCTTCGTATTTTGGAATGCACATGGCATAATATTCGTGGACTATCTTGAAAAAGTAAAACCATAACCGGAGCATGCTATTTAAATAACGACCGCATTTGAAGAAAGAAGGAAAAGGTAAAATTTTGTTCATCTCGTGCCGGTCTCCAAAGTAAACGCATTGGTTCTAGAGCATCCGTCTTTTTGGCGCAATGCTGAGAAATAAGCAAACTTGCCGGGTGTCACTATTGTGCCACATCAATAGCACTTTTTAGCGCCCTAAAATCAGTAAACTGAAGTAGTTATTATTTTCTGCCACACGCCAAAGGAATGTGCAAAGTGTGATAAAAAGAGTTTTTTTTTGGAAACATTCTCAAACACGCGAAATTACGGGTAGGACAGGACTGTAGGTAATCTAGCTTAATTTGAATGTGTTTAAAAATAAATTAACACATTCAAATTAATCGTTCTGGCCTCCAGTTTCACGTTTCTCCCTATTCCCCGTTTTCTTAGGGAGAGAACTTTGTTGAGCTGTTTCTAAAGCTACTGTGTATCGGGTTGCTGTGAGGGAATGTTTGGTTACTGTAGACACGAATTATTCCACATCATCCGCGCTTGCTGAATAAACTCCTTCCTGTTGTTACCTTCACCAGCCAAAAGTGTCAAGTATACAATTGAAAGCTCAAACATTTGGGTTGTCAGGAAAAGCTACGGTCAAAAACTACTTAAATTCGAATATTTACCGAGTGAATACGAATAGGAATCTAGTACTTTTATTCATTTACTTAATAAACATTTTTTTAAATTTTTGCTTTGATATTAAAGAGAAAAGAAATCACTACAATTCCGTTTTTTTTTCTCGACGCATTTTTTCTGAAAAAGTATAAAATTATCGTATTTTTTCATAAACCTCGCGGTTGTGTCCCGGATACCATCTTCCAATTAGCGAACGACTTAATGCATCTTAGTCATTTATATGTCGGTGGATAGATAAAATGTGTAAAAATTGTTTGATATAAGGTTTGATATAACATTGCTGCTTTCCTGCTTAATGGTGAAAAAGGTGAAAAGTTCCATGGTCAAGCTTTCCCATACATTTTCCTTGCTATTCCCTTGCTTCTCGAGCACAGATAACAATAAGACGGACGGAATAAATTCCATTGCCTACATATTTTGACTCAACAAAGTGTTTTGTTCCGTTTGTCTTTCTCGAAACTGCGTGGCCACGCCCATGGCAAAAATCTACGCTGAATTCGATACAAAAGACTGCGTGTAGAAAATTTATCTTCAGTCTAGTTTGGCTGTTAGAGGTACGCGACATTGAGAAACGAGAGCTGCATACGAGTCATCTTCCAGGCACGGCGGAACAGGTTACCTTTATTTTGCATACGGCAGCAACAGTTACCATCGTACGCTGCAGAATATTTAGCTGGCACAGCGGAGAGTAAACGAATTCATACTGAAGGTTATAAAATCGATTCTTTTCAGAACTATAGATGCTTGAAGATAAGAGTTATGAGAATTTTCGCAACTACTACTAGTGTAAAATTTTTATGTATTCATGCATCGTTATTTTTACAATAACGACCATCAAATATAAACGGAAGTGTTGCCTATGAACAGTTTATCGCAGCATATGATATATACATTTAGTCCTATGTCACCATTTTATACAACCCCTAGGGCTGTATACCTTGTAGTATTGTTGTTCAGTTACCTTATATTTCTTTGTTCGTGAAATAAATCAGATTATAAACAAGCGTCGTTGAAACACTTCAGGAGCAATTAATGAAAATGCTATATTTCACTGTCGTCAACAGAACGAACAATTGCTTGAAAATCTATGAATGCAAATCATTGTTCTGATAATGTTATCCAGTTAGCTTACGACGGCTTTTCTCAACTATAATGACCAGCTATCAACTAAGATTCATTTGACTAGCATTCTTGAACCCATCTATTTACATGTAGCCATCAATCACTGTCTTCGTCCGTTGGTTGCACAACTGCGGCATCCGATTTGTGTGGTGTAGTGCAGGCCGCAGGATATTTCTTTACCGGTGAAATCACCCCGTTTACTCCCGTGCATCGGAGAAATCGAATGGAAATAGATCTTTTCTCACCGTTGCATAATTAAGTAGGAATTTGTAGCTGACCGTGCCGGCATCCATCGGCTGGCTATACATGGTAAAACCCAAGACACCGACGCGAAATCCAATTTCATTTTCATTTCACCGGGACGTGCATTCAGGACTGTTCCGCTGTCGTCTCCTTATGGGAAGATCTGTAGCGTTGATCTCATTCCGTTCGCTACGAAGTGTAATTGAAAAGTGACTGGTAAAAGTGAGAACATGCCAGATCTCGGCGAGATAGGAAGGGTGCTATAATATATTTATCTCGCATAAACATATCCGCCGAACTTGTGAGCGAACCTTGCCGCAGCTATTTTGTTTTGTATAAATCGCTTTGAAATATTCTCACAATCACAGCATATCCTAGAATGCAATGGTTCGGATGGTTTAAAACATAACTAAAGTAGTGATTTTCCGGTTCAAGAGCAAAGAATTGGAACCATTCTGGCAAACTTAATTTCAAACAGCAAATTGGCTGCATTTCGCAATCATGAAAACGCTAAACGATTGTCTGTTCTGTTGAATAATAATCAAAAGTTCACTGCATACAAACATGACGTACACAATCGAGCAGTTTATTATGCAAACGAACGATGAGCGAATGACGCGTATTCACTCTTGTAGGCAACCGAAAAATTCGGTTAATCTAAAATACTGACCCAACGCCGGTCCTGGAGGACAAACGCAAAGGAAATTGTTATCTGCCTCCATCGATCACGGTCCGACCGCACTGTCGAAAGTTGTTCATGTATTTTTCGTACTGAATTCAATCATTGCTAGTGGGCAGGTGGGCAGCCGCACTCTCACAATCGCTGATTGCAGTCGATCAGCGCCATCGAACGATCGATCAAAGAAACGTCAACAATTAGTCAATATGTGCCGCAGGATGAAGAGTTCTCTGACTATAATTAGTCAACCTGTCCATTACATTCAATGATGGGCCAGTTCATATGGAGGCTTCCATGATTACATCAAATCCTTGACGAATTGAACGAACGGCCTTTTGATCCTTCGGTAACTCAACTTTACGTCTTTTTATTTACTAATTTTGCCCAAAAACAATGTGAAACATGGAGCGTAATTTATGTAGTTGAGTTTTTGAAATAGCAGGAAATTTCAATCACAACTTTTTATTACTTACGGTGAACAGCCGGATTTAAAAAACATCAAAGAGACAGTTCGTGACTTTTACCTCAAATACCGTTAAATAATCGCAACACAAGTGTGTACTTGTTAATTTTCGTCGTGATGGCCCCTGAAAGCCCTGCCAGACCTCATTGAACCCGAAAACCTTTCGGAGATCACACTGATATCATGATGATACAACAGTTTCCTCCTTTCGCAGTACCTACAGCGGGTGCAATGTTCGTGAACGATGAGGTCACAGGGAGTTTGTTCCTGCACACTTCCAACGTCGTACTTCAGTGCCCTGCTCGTTTGCAACAACGTTCGCATGCATGAGGACATGCCCGAAAAAGAACCGCCATCGATGGTAATTGGAATTGGAGTTGACCGTAAAGATTATTTCAGGTGCGGTATTCCCAATGTTTGCAGTGATTCTTACCTTGTGTCGGTACTTGATGAGAGGAAGATTGGGTAACTGTTAATTTTTATCAACATAATTCATTCACAGGAATCACAGGAAGCGTGAAAAGGTCTGTCGATAACTAGCTTCATGCATGCACAAATGAAATTTTCGAACGTAAAATACCTAGTTCAATTAGCCTCAGCAAGTTTGAGGCTGATTCATATTAACAGCTACTCCACATGCATATATGCACAGCTATCATCAAGTCTATTAAGCCAGACTATACTAACAGGGATAGCCCAAAACTGCATGATATCCTGAAACAATGGGAGCTCAACCTTCAAATGAAAGCTTGGGGTGCAAGAAACAATCGTTACTATGGAGTCATTCCATGGTACTTCGCAAATCGAAATCAAATTTTGCAAATTGTAACAAAATATTAAATAACTCAAAACGTAACTATTTTCAAAATCTAATTTTTTTTTACACAATAAAGATGACATTATAAACTATTATCTGTCAAAATTTGGTTATGGTAAAATAAAAACAAAAAAGTTTTGAAAGTTTGAGTATTTTGACATTTTTGCTCTAAATTTTTTTAAAGTCAAATTTAGCAAATCTATACCGAGCGTCTAAGCAGAGTGATTTAAGAAATCAAAAAAATAGTTATCGGTTTCCGTTATACTCTACCAGGAAATTTTTTTGGAAATAAATATTGAAATTCAGTCCGCGCGAATATATATATTTCGACTGTCACATACAGTCTTTCTCAGTGCACTGAGGAAGACTGTATGTCACAGTCGACATATATATTTGCGCGGACTGAATTTCAATATTTATTTCCAAAAAAATTTTCTAGTAGAGTATAACGGAAATCGATAACTATTTCTTTGATTTCTTTTTTTAAAGTGTTTTTTTCTAGCTACACATTACAATGTTAAAAATTTATCACTGAGAGCACGATACCAATTAAACGCGCTCTTTTTGTTCCATAATTGTTCATTTCTACACTGGTCCTGTTGGAATTAAATATGCGTAACTCGCCGGTGAATCTTGTTATCATAAAGTTGTAAAAACAAGACGAACACACAAAGTAACCAATTTAAACAGTACGTGTTTATATCAAGTAAATGCAGCTTTAGAGAACCGCCAGCTGAGAGATTGAGCAGAGACCGGTTTCGCTATTAAACTTGCGCCTGAGGTAGTCCACGCAATTACGAAAATTAACGCTGATCATCATTTCAGATTTTAGTGAATCATTGTTCAGTTGTTCCTTTTTGACAAAAAGGTTATTTTATCAACGAGTTATTCAATCTTTCGTGACAATTGGGAAAATTTAGCACAGGAAAAAAATTTTTACAGTCTACGTATTTTTTCTAGAACCGCAATTTTATTACCTACAACTTTGCTGAAGATACCATTTCAATCAAAAAAATCGTTTTTCTGATATAGGAATGTTTGTCCATTAGCCAACATTTTGAATAGGCCCTTTTGAAATAGCAGTCGCGAGTCTACATGAAGAACTGATATCATAAAATGACCTCTTCATCAACAAGGAACAACTGTGAAAAGTTTCACCAAAATTGGAAATGACATGCTAAAAAAATTTTTTTTACTTATTTTCTACGGCATGTTCCTATGGTGGCAACTTTGAGAAATGCTGTTTAGAAAGTGCACAAGTTCGATTTAAAAAAAGACAGGTTTTTAAAGATTATTATTATTTTATCATGATCCTTTCGTGATTTTTTTTCGCAAGGATCTTCGTTCAGGAAACTGTACTGTACCCACAAAATTGAAAAAACCTACATTGGAATATGGACCTTTTTTAGCCGAATATCGTAAAGGAAACTGACTTTGATAACTTTTTAAGTATTAGGTACTTGAATTTATAACTCTTCAATGGATTTTCTCCGTGTTTCGCGTCGTACGCTGCTTTGAACCTGTCCGAGTGCAATTCTTCATCAGACCACACTCTCAGCATGCTCCGATGAATGGCACGATACAGCTGTTTGCTCCCGACTTTGAAAAGCTGGGGTGGAATGCAGTTCATCCCAGCTGCCTTGCAATTTCTTAGCTCTTAAACTGGTTTCTTCACCTCGTCCATGGATGGTGGATCCACAACTTGTTCATTATTCTCAACGTCAATCAATGATTAGGAGATACGAATTTTGTGTCTTTGACAACATTGGTTGTATTGGTTTTACCTATAACTCTACTGAAGACACCAACTCTGTATCTCGATGAAGTAAACAATTAGATTTTGCATCTCACTTTTAGGGAGATTACTTACAATTTCTTAGCATCAAAAGATATAAGAGGTCTTAAAAATAAAAAAAAAATGAAAATAAAAAGAAAGAAAACTACAAAAATAATATTAGACTAAAAAGATAGAAAAAAAGAAAAAAGAAGATAGTAGAGGACGGATTTCAAACTTAAAGAAGAAAATTGTTTTAATTTCTATGAAGAAAGCAAGAAAAGTTTTAGTGAATGACGGAAGAAACTGAACAAGTGAGAAAAAACAGAGAGTGGACGAGAGAAACAAAATACTGATTAGGAAAAATTATCTATTATTAATTATTATTATGGGAGCTCTGTAGCCGCAAGGGTACAGAGTCCGCTTTGGTACGCAGGTGGTCGTGGGTTCGAATCTTAGTAGAATCAGGCCATTTGGTTGTCGAAGGACTTTAGCATGGGTTTGTTCTCAGGCTCCTAACCACGTACCCTTCCTTCAATCTGAATTCTACAGTACCCCTGTTGACTCTCCTTCTAACAAAAATAAGTCCCTAATATAATAAAACTGGTGTGAGTAACGTATGAAAGTTCTATACAGGGAATTGTAATTAGGCGATATTGTTAGGATGGGCAGAGGCTCGGTATAGTAGAGCAGTAAGCTTGAAACGGAAAGGTAAAATTTACACACTAGCACGGATATAAAAGATAAGCGTATCACTTACTTCAATAGTGATACTGCCAATAATATGAAGTGCGGAGTACAGAAAACACCTGGGCAATATCACAATAGATCTAAGCTCTAGTCGCAGTGATGAGTCCACACAAGAAAAAAAAAAGAAAAATTATTAGTAAAGATTGAGCGAAAAAATGATCGAGAAAACATGAATATAAAAGACAGAATATGCAGAGATCAACAGCAACAACAGAAACGAGTTCGAAGAAAAGTAGGAGGTTGTATCCCAGACACGACCGCGTAACCGACGTAGAACTACGCACAGTATTAAGGAAGGACCCGCCACTGGGAAGTTGAAAAATAATGAATTTTCGTGATAATTGAAAAATTGGATGTTTAGAGAAGGGTGAAGTGTTCGGGCATTTCGGCTATTGATTAAGGTATATTTGAAGATGTATTTTGTGTACCGTGGGTGCAAATATAGTGAGTATTACGCTATTGGCAGTGTTTTTCTTGAAACCATGTTTTTTCAACTGATGGTAAGTTTTTCTCAGTATCTACAAACCGATTTGGCTAGAATTTTACGAGCAGCTGTAAAAAAAATTAATTCTTTTGAATCGGCGCACTAGATGCTGAGAAAACCGTACCACCAGTTGAAAAACATGGTATTGAGAGTAACGCTACCAGCAGCGTAATACTCTTTATATTTGTATCCAACACATGCAAACTATATCTCCAAAAATACCTTAATCAATAGGCAAAATACCCAAACACATCACTCTACTCTAAACATCCGAAAAAAAGTAACGGATTTTTTTATTTTTCAAACTTCCAGAGTAGGGTCCCTTCTTAACAAATGTATGGTTTGGATTGTTTCATGAACTACCAACTAACTTAAAATCTACTATTGCTTGCTCGAGAAACTTTTCATTTAATAAACTCTGGAAGTCTATAACACCGAATAAACACCGATGGTGCTCTCACACACGCAACGATTTTAACCCGTATCGTGTTGCGGTTTGTAACATCAAGCGATTTAGTTTGCTCGCTGTTGCGTGTTGCATCATGTTGCATCATGTTGCAACTGAGCAGCTGGGAGACAACGAAATTCTGTTGATGCTGATTGATTGAATCGACTTCATATCAGTTCTGCATAGTCGAGTTAACTGCCTTTGAAAATGCGTTCTAACAGTGCAGTTTGTTGCTCAAAATCCGTTATGCTGATCGCAGCCTTTGTGCCACCCCAACAGTGAGGTATTCACTAAATAAAGTTAAAATTAGACAACTACAACAAAATTTGATTGCTTAAACAAGAATTCTGTTTCAGTGGACGACATCTCTTCCACCGAGCAGCTTGAAACTGTTTCTTCATCTGTTCTAACCAATATAATAGAAGCCTTTTAAGAAAGTTGTCCGTTGAAACGGAAAACTTCTAGTAAGGACGTTTCTTAGTGAAACAATAAACTTGAAAGGCTTAGAAAATCATTCAGAAGGCTTTTCAACAAGGCCAAAACTACCGGCAATTGGACAGAGTATAAGAGCTGTCTAACAGAATACAATCGAGAGATCCGTAAATCAAAGAAAAGGGATTGGAAGCTTACATGTGAGCAATTTGAAAACCTGCCTGTTGTAGCTAGACTCCATGAAGCCCTCTCTAAAGATCACACTAACGGACTTGGCCGCTTAAAGAACGAAAACGGTCAGTTCACAACAGATTCTCAGGAAAAACTTAGTATAATGATGGATACACACTTCCCAGGCTCGACTCAATTGACTTCTGTAAGCGCACAGGACTTCTTTATAGCTCATCCTAGCTTAATTCATGACAAGGTTAAAGCTAAAGAATTAGCCAGTGTAATATTCACGACGTCAAGAGTTGAATGGGCAGTGGATTCCTTAAAACCCTTCAAATCGCCAGGGCCAGATGTGTTTTATCCAGTGCTTTTACAAAAAAGCAAGGATATTTTAGTCCCCTCTCTGGTGGAGATGTTCAGGGCTAGCATGGTACTAAGCTACATTCCTAGTAAATGGCGAGAAGTCCGCGTCATATTTATTCCTAAGGCTGGAAAACGTGACAGGACAAGTCCCAAAGCATACAGACCAATCAGTCTAACTTCTGTCATTTTGAAAATGATGGAAAAAAATCATCAATGTACATATCAAATTTTTATATTTGAACAGTAGTCCATTGAGCAAATTCCAGTTTGCCTACCAAGCTGGTAAATCAACTGAAACAGCACTCCACACGTTGGTTTTAAAACTAGAGAAATCTTTTGACGCTAAAGAAATCTCAATGGCAGCTTTTCTTGATATTGAGGGAGCATTTGACAACGCTTCCCATGAATCTATAAAGAAAGCTATGTTAAATCGAGGGTTTGACATGTGCATCTCGAACTGGATACTTGCTATGTTAGATAATCGGTCAATCACATCCAATTTAGGAACATCATCTTTAACGACAAAACCAACAAGAGGTTGCCCGCAAGGAGAGGTTTTATCTCCTTCATTGTGCTCTCTTGTAGTCGATGATTTTCTTAACAACTTAACAAACCTAGGATACGAAGTCATCGGGTTCGCTGATGACATTACTATTTTAGTTAGGGGTAAATGCGGGTCTACTATTACTGATAGAATGCAATCCGCCGTAAACTACACACTCAAATGGTGCAAGCTGGAAGGACTAAACGTCAATCCTTTTAAAACAGTCATAATCCCATTTACAAGGAAGAGAAAATATAATATTGCAACTCTTAAGTTGGGAGAAACACAGTTGGTGCTATCCAAGAGCACTAAGTACCTAGGTGTAATGCTCGACCATAAGCTCAACTGGAACGACCATCTAGAGTATGCAATCTCAAAGGCAAACAACGCTCTTTGGGCTTGCAGCAATACATTTGGCAAAAAGTTGGGACTCAAGCCGAGGATGATCCACTAGATATTCTCAGCAATAGTGAGACCCAGAGTAACATAGCACGAGGGGTTTTTGGTGCCCCAGGAAGCGGTGGGTACTCCTGGTTTGATTGGAAATTGAAACCGGGGGGTACTTGCTTCGGGTTTTCTTCACCGCTTCCTTTTTGTGTTGTCTTATTGGTCATTCTGCTAAGGGTTATCTTACGACCTTTGCGAGAAAGATTAGGAGAGTTGAGCATTCTCCTCTTCCTAGATCCCTCTGGCAAGGCATAGGAACACCCTTCGACGGGATCGTCAGATGTACCCTCATCAGTTGGCAAGAAGAAAAAGATGTTTCCTGTCGAGGGTGGCTCAGCCCTCTTAAGCATTTCTGCAAAAGAGTGCTTTGATCGTTCCTTAAGGGAACGCTTAATTTTTTCCTCGCGCTGTTTGTACGCGGGACATGCCGGAAGGGGTTTTTAAAACAGCCAACTCCATGACGCAAAATGTCATCGACAGTGAGATTCCCCTCGGTAACCACACCGTCGATTTCTACATCCTTGGCAGGGATGTACACGCGATACTCTCTCGTGAAGAGCTCGTAGCCAGCAATTTCGTTTGCTTGCTTCAAGCTACTCACGACAACTCGCAGTTTGTTCGGCCTCACCTTCGTAATCTCGGTTACGGCCGAAAATGTTTTGCCAGGTCTTTGCCAATTTGAATAATATTCAATGGCTTCTTTATGGGCCGGAAAAAAAAAACGTAGGGACCGCCAGCGGCATCTGGGTAAGCTTTTACCCATACTTCCGGTACTCTTGGTACAGGACTTGGCAAAGGGGAGGGCACAGGGGAAGGTAGGGGTGAGCTGATGGGAGAAATTTCAATTTCTTCCCCGTTTGTTTCCACATCCAGGAAAAGTTGCACCTGCATGTCGTCCATTTTGCGGGAGCGTTACGCTCTACCACACACAAACGATAAATATTCGAATATGGGAGGGGGGGGGGGGGTAACAGCGGTGCGGGAGAGTTATTCTTGCTGATATATCAGCTACGTATCGAATCACTGGCGGGGTAGCCTGCCCCTACCAGTGTGCAGATGTTTCTGCCGATATACAACAGGCTATTGTTATCGCGCAGCACAAGAACTAATCGACGAAAAAAAAACACCCGTACGATAACTCGTGTATTGTTATTTTGCGAACTCAAACGGAGATAAACGATTTGCGTCTAATCGAGACGAAAGCAAAACAACGAATGTAAAACTTGGTGTTCTACCTGATAATGCCTTTCTCATATTTAGTTCGCTTACTTTTTCCTTTCTGCAGTGCTTCCAAATATCCCTTAAAATCATTTTTTCGTATCTTGCCAGTTGTTGCCTATTCCTTTTCGTCAAGGTAGTTACTTTAGTTCCATATGCCATTGCTGGTGCTATGACCGTATTGTATATTAGTTTGCCAATATCCCAAGGTGGATTGAATTTTCTGCAAAATTCGACTACTGTCTTCGATGCTCTTGTTCACATCATACACATCATCACATACTTTGTATGGTTTACCCTTAAGCATCATTTCGTGTTCGTCGTTTCCTGTCCTTTTTGGGATCCTTAATAAGACTTGGCTTTTATTGTTATTAATCTCTAGTCCCACTTCTCCTAAGCATTGTTCAATTGCTTCAATTATTCGTTCCAGATCCTCTTGTTTTTCCGCTAGTATTAAAAGGTCATCCGCAAATGCCAGTATACAAGCTCGTGCATTCCTGTACTAATAGGTTTTAACCTTGGCACTTTTTCTGCTACTTTCCTAAGCACGCTTTGCATAATCAAATTGAACAAGAATGGGGACAATGGGCATCCTTGCTTGATACCCTGGCCCCTTTTGACCTCCTTCGATAGTTGATTTTGCCATCTCACTCTAGTACTTTCTTCCTTAATGCACCTCAGTGTCCGGTTTATGATGTGAGTTGGTACCTCCAACCGTAATAATACGTCTTTCAGGTGCACTAACTTTACATTATCGAATGCTTTTTTTATATTTAGTGCAACTGCCACCAGCTTTTTTCCTGAGTTCCAATACTCCTCCATTATTCGTCTAGCTATGAAAATTTGATCCTCGGTAGACCTTCCTTCAGTAAACGCTGCTTGACATTTGTCCAATTCTCCAGTGAACCTTTTAAGTCGGTTTTTAATCCATTTCGCATATAGCTCTCCTTGTTTCCATTAGTTGCTGTACTGTTTCCTCGTCCGCGTATTTGATTAATTCCATTCTTAACCCATCTGGACCTGCAGATTTCCCGTTACATGATCTCTGGATAATCTCACTCATTTCCTCTACCGTCGGAGGCTCCGTCAGTGGACAAGTATCTCCTTCCTCTATAAAGTCTTTTTTTTTTTTTTTTTAAAGGTGGCGGGGAAATCTGCAAACAGACACCTGAGAAGAGAACTCAGGGTGTGGGGATGAGACTAGGGGAGAGATGCTGGGGTAGTTACACTCCCCCAGACACCTACTTATCCCTGTCCCGACCCACTAAAACCCCTCCAGTCTCCAGCCCTGGTCTTCCCGGAACGACGGTTAAGTATTACGTCGGGAAGTGGCTTTTGTGCGTGATGCACCCTCTTTACTCTTATAACCTCCTAGCTAACTACCTGGAGACTGGTAATTAGCTACCACTGGCGTGTTGGTGGTTGACCCGCCACACACGTTGCAGCTCCAGAACAATCTGAGAGGCGGCCGCACAGACCGCGTTCCAGATGTCCGGGTCGTCGCACATCCTCCGGACTAGATTGTCCGGAGTAGTGCCAGGCCCGCTCACAGCCGTCATGTTGCTCCGCGCTCTTACGAAACGGGGGCATACGAAGAAGACGTGCTCAGCAGTCTCCTCCTCCTCCACGCACTCGGGACACATGGGGGACACCGCGTGTCCGAACCTGTGCAGATATTGCCTGAAACAACCATGGCCTGACAGGATTTGTGTCAGGTGGAAGTTCACTTCGCCATGTCGTCTCCCGACCCAGCCGGATATCTCCGGTATGAGTCGGTGCGTCCATCTGCCCTTTGTGGAATTAGACCATTCCCTCTGCCAACGGAGCATCGAGAATGACCTTCTGGTACCTCGTATGCCCCTTGTGTCACGTTGGTCGAAACACTCTCTGTCCTCCTTGATGGCGATGCTGATAGGCATCATGCCGGACAAGACACATATTGCATCGTATGACACCGTACGATACGCACTCGCAACTCTCAGGCACATGAGCCTGTAGGTACTTTCCAGTTTGCCACGGTAACTGTTAGTACCTAGCGCTCTGGACCACACTGGCCCACCATACCTAAGTATGGACGAAACCACGCTGGCAAGAAGTCTTCGCTTGCTGCCATAAACCGCTGAGCTATTGGACATCATACGAGATAGTGCTGCAATAGCCGATGAGGCCCTCTTACAGGCATAGTCGACGTGACTCCCGAACGTGAGCTTGTCGTCCACCATAACCCCCAAGAGCTTCAGGGATCGCTTCGAGGGGATGGTGCAGTCTCCGACTCTGACCACCGCCTGTTGCTCCGATTTACGGTTGTTCACAACCATGACCTCCGTCTTATGATGCGCGAGCTCCAGTTCCCTGGAGCGCATCCAGTCCTCGACCTTGCGTATACAGTGCGCGGCCGTCAACTCGACCTCCTCGATAGACTCGCCGTAAACCTCCAGCGTTATGTCGTCTGCAAAGCCGACGATCACAACCCCTACAGGGAACTTGAGTTTCAACACTCCGTCATACATGACATTCCACAACACCGGGCCCAGGATAGAACCTTGCGGAACTCCTGCGGAAATTGGGACGCACTTCTGACCCTCCTCTGTGTCGTAAACAAGTACTCGATTCTGGAAATAATTTTCCAGAATCTTGTACAGCGACACCGGTACATGGATGCTCCTGAGCGCGAGCGCTATGGAGTCCCAACTGGCACTATTGAACGCATTCTTCACGTCGAGCGTGACGATTGCGCAGTAGCGTATTCCCCTTCTCTTGCGCTGGATTGCTACCTCCGCCGTCTTGATGACGGAAGAGATTGCGTCCAGCGTGGACCTGCCCTTCCGGAAGCCGAACTGGTTACTTGCCAGACCGTGTACACCCTCCGTGTACCTCACCAGTCTGTTGAGGATGATCCTCTCAAGCACCTTGCCCGCGGTGTCCAGCAGGCAGATAGGCCTATATGCCGATGGGTCCCCTGGCGGTTTCCCAGCCTTCGGCAATAAGACCAGTCTCTGCCGCTTCCACCTGTCCGGAAAGAGACAGTCATCCAGGCACCTCTGCATGACTGCCCTGAACAGCCCGGGGGCCGTTTTTATCGCCAGCCTGATCGCCAGGTTAGGGATACCATCCGGTCCCGGTGCCTTGCTCACCTTTAGGGATTTGGCGATCACGATGAGTTCCTCATTCGTAACCCTTGCCTCCTCCCCTGCCTCGACACGGCTGTCGTCGCTCACGGATTGGATGCTCGGCAGGTTGGCCGACCATCTCTGGTCTATGTCTGAGATACTGGAACGTCGGACGTGAGACTCGACCGCCGGAGGCCAAGGACTTGGCTCGTGGCGTGGAAAGAGTCCCTCGATGATACGCTCCAGCATCGCTGGTGATCGCTCTGCAGGCGCCAGCGCGCCTTTAGTCTTGGCCATTACGATCCTGTAGGCGTCACCCCACGGATTTGTATTGGCACTCGCACATAGCCTATCGAAGCAGGCCCTCTTGCTGGCCTTTATCGCACTCTTTAGCATCGATCTTGCCGAACTGAATGCTGCGCGGCGCTCTGTCCTCTCTTCTTCGTTTCGCGCACGCTGCATCCTCCGTCTTGCACGGAGGCACGCACTGCGAAGGTCGGCTATCGCGTCCGTCCACCAGTAAACCGGTGGCTTTCCATTCCTAGGTTGGCGAGTCCTAGGCATGGTGGCGTCGCACGCCCGCGATAGCATAGCAACTAGTTGGTCAGCAGTCGGGCGAAGCCAACTGCCCCCCTCGCGCTCCCTTCTCATTGCCTCTTCGAATACCTCGGCATCAAAGTGCGATGTCTTCCACCCGCGAACGGTCGGAGTGTTGGCTCTACCCGTCGCTTGCCCCCTCTCGTTGTTGTTTACACTAAAACAGACCGCCTGGTGGTCGCTATTAGTGTAGCCATCGTCTACCCTCCAGTTCTTGATCAGTCCTGGGCTGGAGAACGTCACGTCGATGATCGACTCCGCACCATTTCTGCTAAATGTACTTTTGTTCCCAACGTTGGCCAGATCTAGGTTGAGCTTTGCAAAAGCCTCCAACAGGATCTGGCCCCTCTGGTTCGTGAAGCAACTTCCCCACTCAACAGCCCAAGCGTTGAAGTCGCCCGCCACCACCAACGGCGTTAGGCCCGTTAGCTCCATGGATAGGAGGTCGACCATCTGGATGAACCTTTCGGTAGACCAACGTGGCGGAGCATAGCAACTGCAGTAGAACACTCCGTTCACCTTAGCAACTACGTACCCTTCTTCTGAGGTTGAGACAACCTCCTGAACCGGGAACTTGCTCGTCGTACATATGGCCGCCAATCTGGACTTATCCGCAACCCAGTTACCGTTTCCGGGAGGGATGCGGTAGGGGTCCGATATGACGGCGATGTCCGACAACGACTCAGTGGCTGCTTGGTGTAGCAGCTGCTGAGCCGCGAAGCAATGGTTCAGGTTCAGTTGCGTCACCCTTACGCCCGTGGTTTCGCAGCCGGCTTACCGGCTGGGCACCTGGGGCCTCCCATAAAGTGTTTGGCGTCCCGTTTCCCGGAACATACCATGCACTTGGGAGACTCCCCACAGTCCTTTGCTTTATGGCCTGCACCTCCACATCGCCTGCACAGCTGGCTCCTATCGGGCCCCTTGCAGGTCCAGGACTTATGTCCGCCCTCGAAGCACCGGAAGCAAATGTCTGGTTGCTGTAGTATGCCCAGAGGACATACCGACCAGCCGACCTTCAACTTGCCCTCTTTCAGGGCCAGGTTAGCGTCCGCCGACGGTAGTCGGAAGGTAGCTACCTGGGTCCCCGCCGGACCTTTGCGGAGGCGGATTGACTCCTTAGCCACCTCCACCCCGCACTTCGCTTTAAGGGCTTGTGCAATGTCGCACCCCTCAGTGATTTCGTCCAGGTTTTTAAGCTGGAGAGTCACTTCTGAGGTGAGTGCCCGCACTTGCACCTCCTTCCCTAGGACCTTTTCGGCTACCGTTTTGTAGGTAGCCCCCTTGTTCTTGGCGTCCTTCCGGAGCTCAAGTATCATCTCGCCAGTGCGAGATCGGCGGATACTCCGCACATCCGCCCCCAGATCCTTGAGCTGGGTTTCCCCCCTCATCTTCTTCAAGACTTCTGAGTACTTCGACCCATCCGTCTTGAGTATGAGGGCATCACCCCTACTCCGTGCCTTTTTGACCTTTTTTGGTCCTCTGGCTGCTCCGCCATCCTGACGCGTCGCACCTTCCCGACGCTTCCTACCCTCTACGGTAGTCCAAGGATTGCCCGTAGCCTCCACCTGTGCCTTTTCCGCGGTGGACCTTGAACCGGTTGGCGTGTGTTCCCGTGGGAGTAGCACGACCAATCGTTTCTTGGTGTTTCCGGGGGCCGTTTCCCCCGGGGACTGCCTCGTTCGCTTAGCGACCTGCCCCGTGGAGCAGACCGACGCGAACGAGGGGGCGTCTGTCTGCACCTCTTTAGATGCAGTCGCCCTCCCGGTCCTGGCCGCTTTCTCGGCCGCCTTCACCCGAGCTACGAGTTCTTCGTGCTCCTTTCTGGCTTCATCAATGGTGCTCCGAAGCAGGAGGAGGCTCTGCTTCAGGTCGCCAGCGATGTTTCGCCTGTTCGCCGAGAACTCGATTATGGCATCGAGTTGTTCAGACAGCGCCGCCACTCTTGGCCGCGTGTCCATGCACCTTTCGACGGCCTTGACTAGCAAGGGACCGTCCACCGAGATGTCTGGTGTGGACACCGACGGATTCGCCGTTTTTCCACCTCCAGACTTCGCCGCATCCGTCTCCGCCTTCTTCTGCGGAGACCGCTGGATGCCACCTCGTGCGAAGGGATTTGGTAACCCCTCCGCACCCGTCTCTTTTTGGTTCTTCGAGCTCATTTTTGTTAATTGGGTCCCCCTTCCAGCCGCTATCCTTGTCCATAGATGAGAAGTCGCTTGTATGGTCCCATGGTAATCTATGCCGAAGCAGTGAGGCCATGGGTAAGGGGGGTCGCCATAGTACCTTATGAGCACTATGACGCCCCCGCCCGCGTAAGTCAGGAAAGGGGCATCTTGTCCTAGGACTAGTTCCCCCCCATCTGATCCTTCTCTGCCTGATTCCCACCAGGCAATGGACGCGGAACGTACTGGAAGGCCTGCCAGGTTTTACGGGACGGAGACCCCTGCACCGGGTACCATCTCGCCGTTTCAAGCCGCTGTCACGCGACTTTACTAAGGGAGCTCGATGCAGGTGCCAGCCCTTGGTCGTGGTTCCTTAGCGTATCCGACTCGAATCCGTTTCGTTCGCTGCCAGTTGCCATAATTGGGACCTTACTGGTGTCGGCCCCAATGGACGGGGGAGTGCATTTGGTTGATGGGAGCGGCACTACTCGCTCCGTCAGAGATGCTTCCGGGTAATTGTGGCATTTACGAGGAGTCGACGGCCCAGTGTCCGACCCTCACCACCCCTAAGCAATCTCCCGCTGCTGGTCCAGGGCTGTTAGGTACTGTCAGCGGTCGCCCTCATATAACGTGACCTCGGCGGTCGCCACGCGCCGACCCGTGGTGGCATGCAGCTCTGCCATAGTCTAATTCAGGTCCTTCGCTCTCCTTCAAAATTTCTTCCCATGTTCTCGTCGAAATATACGCCTGTTTATAATTTTTCTTCGATTTAAATTTCTTTAAAAACTGGTATGATTTTCTTATTCGTACATTCACATCATAATCATTCATCTTGTTATACAAATTTCGAATCGTTCTTTCTTCATTTTGTCTTACCGCTACTGAAAACTCATTCTTTAAGGTCCTCACTTTCCATTTAAGAGGTTGTACATCTGGAAATTTATCCGCAGTTTTCAATGCTTTGTTTAACGGGTTCAAAGCTGCTTTTCTATTTGGCGTCATGGAATTTTATTGTTTTTCAAAGCTTCATTCGCTGCTTTTTGCATTTTCTCTCTTACTGCTTCATATGCTTCGTTAACGCTGCAATCCTCCATTTTAATTTCCAACTTAAGCCTCTTGAGAGCACCATGGTATTTCTTTTGCACTTCTCTATTATTCAGAACCGATGGATCCAATAGGGTTGTTTTCCGTTTTGTTTCTTTTTCGCTTTCAACCATTGGCATTCCTATATCTGCAACTATCAATTTATGATCTGTGTTAATCCTCGTCCAGATACCTGTGATGCGTCTTATATAAATTCTCCCATCCACTGGTTTGAGTATATGATCTATTTGACTTTCTTTGTTTCCGCATTTCCATGTTACTTTGATGTTATCTCCAATTTTAGAAGACATATTCTGCAGTTTGTGAATATGTAGAAATAGTTTGAATTCTTCTCCATTTTCATTGCACTTTTCAAATCCAAGTTCCTCTCCTAATACTGTCTTGTCTTCTTCTGTTACTGCCTTCCCAATTCGTGCAATTCCAGTCTCCTACTAATATTAATCTATCTCTTATCCATGTTTTATCTGCTGTAGCCCCTACTTATGATAAGAAATTATATGCTTTTTTGTTCGGTCCATGTACGTTCATCAGTATGATTTTTAATTCTCCCTTGCACGTTATGTAAGTTAACATCGCTCCCTTTCCTATCCTTCTTTGTCTTGATATCTCGAATCCTGTCTCTTTCCTAATCAATACTGCTAGTCCTCTTGCTTTGTTTTGACCTTCCCTTTCCACAATCCAATTATAGTTTTTGGTATCAATTAGCTCTCCATCTGTATTGACTTCCTGTAATGCAGCTATGTCCACTTCCCTGCTCTTCAATACCTCATCTATCTCCTTCCTTTTCTCTTCTTTCTTGCATTCCCTGATATTTAGCGATCCTACTCTAATATGCTTCTTACTATTTCCTAATTCAATGGACAAGTTCCTTTTAACGCCTACATGTTTTCCTACTTTCGCACTAATTTCCTTCTCATTCGTATTTTCTATGCTACCTGTGTGTTGTGATTTGGTATTCTCTTCCTCTATACTCATGTCTCCTATTCATTTTTCGGGTGCTTTTGGTGTTTCTTGTTTCCTTTTCTCATTATCGCCAACTATTTCATTTACCTTCCCACTGTTCCATAATTTATTCAGGATTTTTTCTTTCTTCAAGCAATTATCCTTACCTTCCGGCGACCATGTCATCTTCTCTATCGTGTTATTGTTCATATCAGTAATGCTTATGACACTATCGTAATGATTTTTCACTCCGTGACTTTTCACAAGTGAAGATGAAAAGGACGACGAGACAATTGTTAGGTGCAATAAAATAACAATATAACGAAAACATTATTATTCATGGTAATCTCACAATCCACTTTCCTACTTTTTCCCATCAAATCCAAAATAAAGCTGAATCATCTCTTTATTCATATTACTGCTAATCAAAGAGCTAAATATAATTTTATTTCAAATGTAAAGATTTATGACAGGAGGAAACAGTCACACGTTTTGATCAATGGGTTTCGCAGCACAACAAATAAATTCTTGTAGTAAGATTTTCATCTTCGTGAAAAAGTCAAATTTGATGCAAGGACCTTACGATCGCTTACCTGTCGCCAGTTACCACCAGGCTACAACTTTTCAATTATTTCGGATATTAGCCCCACCAACTTTTCAATTATTTTGGATATTAGCCAAAATTGTTTCACATTTGCTGCCTTCCCAAATGCATTTTTTGTAAATCGGTTTCCGTAGGGACCTTGTTTAGGGTGTGTACCATCACGAGAAGCTGTTTTCTCGATTTTGGTAAAAATGGCATATAAGCCAATTTTTGAATTATGGGCAGCATAGTGATGGAACGAACTGACAGTGCATATAAAGTAACGCGGAGTATACCACAACATATTTAACTAATGGTAGCAGTGGTCATGGGCTCCTACAAGGAAAAAAAATTTGATTGCTAGGATCCCGCAAAGAATATTTGCTTGTGTTGATGCCAGAAAATTAATAACCTTCAAATACTTGTTTATTTGCCTTGAAAAAGGCATTTTGCTGTTCAAAATCGATTGCTGATCGCAACCTTTGTGCTGCCCTAACAGTGGAGGAATTAAGATACACGGACAACATGCACTGTGGAAGCTATTTCACATTTAGTAAATTAGACGGCCGCGACAGATTTAAATTGCTAGGATCCAGCACAGATTGCTTGTTTACGTTGTCAAAAATTATCACCTTTCAATGACTTGTTTATTTACCTTGAAAAAGGCATTTTACTGTTCAAAATTAGATTTGCTGATGGCAATCTTCATGCTGCCCTAACAGTGGGGGAATAATGGCAGTCTGGCGACACACGCTGAGAAGAACCACGCTGCTCCTGAGAATTAATCACCTTTGTTGAGGCGTTCTAACAGGAGAGGGCAGTTTGTTGCTCGAAATCGGTTATTTTGATCGCAGCCTTTGTGCTGCCCCAACAGTCAGTGGGGAGGATTAGATAAATAAATAAAGTAAATTGTGACCGCGACAGAACTTGATTGCTAGGATCCAGCACAGAATGATTGAGTTATTTCCAAAAATTATCAACCTTCAATTACTTGATTATTTACCATGAGAAAGGCATTTTGCTATTCAAACTCTGTGAAATCTGTTCTCGCATTCAGTAAATCAGACGACCGCGAGAGATTGTGTTTTCTTGGATTCAGCACAGGCCGAAGCCCTTAACTGGCAAATCGAGACGTTTGGTGCTACCTCGCTGCTGCTTAGATATGTGATGTGATTTGTGTACTGGCGCAACCCGCTACTGCTACTTCCGCAGTTCACTACGCTGTGGCTAACTAGTTATACTATTCTGTCGACCTTTTTTAGGGAAAGGCAGCAAGCGACCAACCAGAGGACGTAATTTTCGTTTCAACAAGGCTTGACAATTTTCAATAGTACAATGGTTCGCATAATCAATCAACCCTTTTTTACATTTGGGTGGATGCGTGTCCAATCAATTGCTGCAAGAATGAAGGAAATCGGTTGAAAACAAACCGATTTATAAGCATTTAAAAAGAAACAATTTTCGTCCCCTTTTCGTTAATAGTTTTCCTATTTACATCCCTATGTGGTAGGCTAAAGAAAAACGTAGTTCTACGTCAAAAGATTTAATAAAACGAAAATGGTGGAAAAGGTTAGAATACAAGGCTGCTGAAAAATAAAATAAAAATATAAGGTAAAAAATATGAACAAATCAGAAAATGCTTTTAAAATGTAAACATTTTCACGAAGATTGGTAAAAGCAGAAAATGACAACTACGCGCAAAAGTATAAACCTTGATCAACCAATGAGTCCTCTCAAAACGCACAATGATGAGCAGCCTGCTGAGCACCGGTTGATACTTTAGTTTTGGTGTTAATTCTGCACAATTTTGATGTGGTTTCGCACCATTCATCTTTTGTGTGTAATATTAAAGGCAACGGGTTCCGAATGGTTAGACTGATAGTTTTAGAAACAAGCAAAAACGGAAAAGTAAAACAATATCTGAAACATATAAAATATACAAAAGCAAACTTAAAAAACTTAAAATAAGAAAACTGAAAACAGCCACTTAAAGCTTCAGAAGATTGTAGCAAACAGAGAAATTATGGCTACAAGAGTAAAGAAATCAGTAGAACTATCTTTAACTGTTTAGAATGCAAATTTTTGTTTAAAAAAACACAATACAGATTACTTGTTGCTGGCAAATGAAATATTGTAAAGGGAAACTCCAATATAATCTCATCCTCAATAACATTTCGTTTGGAATTCCTGAGAAAAATTCCTACCTGTGGGTCTTTTTGTTTGAGTAGCCTTCTTATCATGAGACAATTGAAACTGGTTTTCAGTAGCTTCCCTCTTATGCATCTACAGCTAATGTATGGTTGATATTTTTCTTCAAGTAGCATCATCTCCTTATTCTGTACAATTCAATCTGGGCTATATTACAAACAAGATTTTTCCCTATGCGATATCATGGTTGACCACACACACACATACGTACACACACGCATAAACACCCGTACTGGGTGGTTAAAATTTAATCTTAATTTATGACTTGCATCACGAATAATTGCGTAGCGGCGACGAAGTTAAGTACGCGTTGATGATGAATTGTTTCTTCAGCTTGGGCTGCACGTGAAACGTACACTCTCCCGCAGGAGATGATGCATGAGCGCTACTAGCCGGGAATGCAGCACAGTCCGTGCAGGTCATTGCATTGCATTTCATATTCCCACCGGGGATAGTTGCTGCTGCTGAATGAATAATCCCGACAGTTTTTGCCAGTTATAGGAATGAACATTGCGTTTGAGACGATGCGAAATAAAACCGGGAGTGAGTTAAGGTGAACCTGCAGTCGGGTATTGTAATCACATGTCCGGCGCTGTACTCGGAAAAGGATAAAGAGATCCATCACTTTTGGCAGCTGATATTTGCACGGTGAAGGAAATACACAAGAAAGGTTGCGTGTACTCGGGCAGATTTGTTTTTGCCCATGCCTGCTAATGATTATTGGGTTTTAAATGGGGTTTCGTTTTCTAAATTATTGGTTCATCTGAGGTCAGCCTTTTTCAAATCAATGTATTTAAATATCTTATTAAGGCCGGGACATGCGTTACGACTGGATAAGATTACCATCATTACAGGCATATTTTACCGAGTGAAGCCAAAGATATGAAAATTAAGTAATTTCACTGATTGTAGGCAATATGCAAAGCGGGTGGTCTCGCATAATGATGCAGTTTGTTTTCTCATTCCTAAAACTGATTCGTTTTTTTTTCAACTTTATATTTTCAGGTAAGCTCAACTTGCATACAATGGATGACTGTCTGGAATTCTTTAAGGTGGGCTCTTGTTGCTATATCATTACTTTTGTTGGAATGCTCATCAAGCAAAGAACGAAGGAAACGATAACAAAACTGCAGTTGAGGGTTGAACGATCATTTCCAATCGCTCCCAACAGTCAATCATCACACATATCAGAACATCAATCACCATCAGCAGATTTGTTTCCATTAAAAAAACTGTTTTCGTTCGCGTTTCTCGCCTTTCGGTTCCAGTTACTTTTTCCTACTTAAGGTTGATTCATAAATTCGAGCGCCGTCGCTTTCCGTCTGTCATTTCGTGTTACTGCTTCCTTCAAACAATTTGTCGCCATTGCAACAACCCGAACGCACTCGGGGACGCCATCAGCCAGTTTTAAAAGAGAACCAAACTTTCATCAAGTTACATTTCAATTAATGATACTTTTTCGACATGTTGCTTTCGTCGCACAACGAAGGGAGGCAGTGAAGGAGTGAATTGCAGCAAACCGAACCGAATCGGATCGATACATGTCAGACTTTTGTTTTGCGTGATGTTATTTTTCCAATTATTAATGGATCACTTTTCGAATCAAGTAACGGGGGCACCGTCATGTTTTATATGTTTTGTGGAAAGGGTCTGTGCTGGCGCTCTGTTGGTGCACTTTAGTCAATTGTTGGTTTTATTCTTTTTATATGTGTGTTGTTACCTTTTCTGCAATCGTTTTTTATTGTAAGGTTGTATCATTGGTTTGTTATATTTAGGCTTATTATATTATGGGTTCATGATTATGAAAATTAAATAAAATATGCTCATCATTGGTGCAGTTATTGCTAAACCATAAAAGAGCATAAAGCCCAGTAGTATTTATGTCCTGGAAAATAATATTTTCTTGTGCCGCCAAAAAAATAAATTTATTTTCACTAATACATTAGTGTGAAAAATACAACTCCTAACCGATTATGCTATAGTTAATGGCAAACGATAGAGAAAGTTCTAGTATACATTTTGGGACAAATCTATCACATCACCACTCTTACAAGATTACCCGATAAAACAGTTGTAACAACACTGATATACTAGATTAATTATGAGTATAGAATAATTTCAAACTCGGATATCATATAACTATCAATAGTAGTTTTATTTGTTATTTTTACTTTGCTTCACAACCCTCACACCATATTGCAAAATTGTGGTCTATGATAGTTACTATCAAAACTGCCATTCCAATCACCTAACATCAAGCAGTCCATAAAACATTTGTTTTCCATTTCTCCATCCTGGTTTTTTTATTTAAAGTTGCGTTATAACTTCCAGTTACAAAAGAAAGTGTTCAGTTCTTTTTTTTTTGTAAATAAAATTTAGCGGTAATTTTTAACTGTTTTCAATCAATAATCAATTCCCTATGCCGGCATTCATAAATTACGTAACGCTCATAGAGGTGAGTATCCTTGAACGTTACGATTTGTTACATAGGGGAGGGGGGAGGCAAGTTCAGCGTTACGTAACAAAAAATCTCTGGAAAGACTCTCCGAAAACGAGCATTTTAATTAAGCAAATTCTTCTGCAGCGCACAGAGGGGCAAATTGGTTCGTTGGTGCGACAAAACTTCATAACTCCTTGACAGTTGTTTCCACAGTGTTCATGTCTTCGGCAATGTTGTTCACCATAAAAACATCTTTTTGGAAAATATATTCAGGCAGCTTTTTTTCTACAGATGGCGCTGATATTCATCTTCTGAATAAATGGTGCTAGCCATTTTGTTTCTTCGGGAAGGTTGTTTATATCATCAATTGACATAAAGTTGTCGAAAATATTACAACTGTAGGACTAATCGTTAACGAGATAAAATTATTTTCATCATTCATAAACCCAAAATTTCAGTAATTAATTATAACTGGGACTTGAGTACATATGTTTCAATTTCAGATATATTTGAAATTTCGAGTCATCATGAAACAAATTATTGACAGTTTGTAGTTCATTTTGTATAGTTTTTTGTCAACCTATGATGTGTCATCATATTTGAAAAAGAATATAAAATATAATTTCAATGTTATTGTTTGTGACAAAATTTTGCAAGTGGGAACATAGTTCAATTGAAGATTAGTTGGTCATGATACCGTTCTAAGGTTCCTCTTGTTTAATTTTATTCCATTTAACAAGGATACTAAGCGCTTACTTTTGTTTTATTCTGGGTTCTGCCCAACAGTGCAGCGTTACGTAATTTTTATTGGGGGGTTGGTGTTTGCGTTACGTTTCATTACATATGACGTGTGGGGGTCCAAAAAGTGGGTTTTTGCGTTACGTAATTTATGGATGTCGTCTATAACTCATTTTCAGTTTTTTTTTATACATTCAATAGTTTTTGAGCTACAACACTTTGAATAAAACCATATGCCAAAATGCATACGCCATTTTAGAAAATAATTCATCTGAAAAATTTCTCCATACTCAATTTACTAAGCAAAGAACGTGTGCAAAGTTTCATCCAATTCAAAAATGGTCGATATTCGATCATAGGTCATTATACGTGGTTTGCTCTGAATTGATTTAAAAACATTTTCCACGAAGTCCTGCTGGACCGCACACAGATAATTTCGCAACCTTCATAGCAAATTTAAGATACTCTCCCTCCTTTTTTATGAAGAGTTAATTAAAAATGCACTTTTGACACGCGATTAATTCATTCATCTAAGAAATGCACAGAAAAGTTGGGTGAATGATTGCATGTATAGTATAGTTTCATTGATTAGCATTGCCCTTTTGAACGTTGCTCAGATGTTTGTGAAATCTCCGTATTGGTGAGTTATTTTTCTAACACAGACATCGGAGAGGTATAATAAATTACAGCAAGTATAACTTGAGTTTGAGCACTCGTTCACGTTCCCGCTTTTTTAACTAGGGTAATCGCTCCTATATTCATCTCAGTACCTATATTCACCTCATCTCGCCTTTTTGATCAATTTATCGCATATATCAAGATGGCTTGACAAAATAATTCTTTTTAATTCTTTTATCACCAATATTTAGTGGTTAATTTGTGAGTTCGAAATCCAATTTGTGGTAATTTGTGGTACAGTGGTTTCCGAGAAATTTTCAAAAAACTGGGTCAAGCCATCTTGAAACATGATTTTGCTTCAAATGATTCGGGCAACGATGATATATACATCAATCGAAAGCTCTTAATTTGTGGTTCACGAAAATGTGATATTAAGGTCATAATTACTAGTGTTTGTACAGAAATTTGTGTTTTATTGTTCACGTAGTTCTACGTTTTGTTTATTTGTGGATGACGCTGCTGGCCGCTAGTGGCGTTGGCTGTTTGCGGTGTTTGTCATTGCTACACTGAGCGTGCGTGTGGGGAATATGGTGAATATCGAGATTCGGGGAACTAAGCCAACACACTTGCTACTACAGGTAGCCCAACAGGCGCAGAATGGATATGTGTAAATTTGTTGTCAAAAAGGATACCGGTAACGAAAATGTACTTTCGAAGGAAATCAATCCAAATTCGACGGATTATTTTTCGAG
The DNA here is from genome assembly GCF_029784165.1 of Wyeomyia smithii. NCBI lineage: Eukaryota > Metazoa > Arthropoda > Insecta > Diptera > Culicidae > Wyeomyia > Wyeomyia smithii. The sequence goes on from NC_073695.1 coordinate 105,901,411, forward strand.
CGCTCAGAGAAGTAAATCGAGTGGAAACCTGGCCAAAATTATTTTCGCTACTGTTTAGTAATATGTTGGAAAATATTTGAGTGAGAAGTGGAAGTGGCTGGTTCGAGTATTGTATCAAAGAGTAACTCTAAATATCACGCACAAAACTTGATGTTTACATTTACATAGCCTATGTGGCTTTATTAATGTTATTGAATAGATGAAGATAATTTGTGTTCGCAAAACGGGCAGCGAAGCAAATCGAAGAATTTACAAGAAAAATGATGTAGCAAAACATCTTCATTTTGAATTTTTAAATTTGTTGCTCACAGATTATATGATGCCTCGTGGAACCTACGTAGGTTATAAAAAGGCTTTTGGACGGAGTGTTATTTACCTGGATTATTGATTCTGTGCATCAAGTTAATTTTAAGTTAACTTAAATTAGTTGAAGTTCATTCACTTAACTAATCTCATTTAATCTTTGTTGAACTGAAACTCTGTTTTAAGCATGAGGCAGGTATTTGTCAAAATATGTCATGAACAACATTTTTCAAACGGGTCGCAAATGTCAATCTGGACGTTACCGGATGAGATATTTGCGTGGATGTGATGTTATGAACTTCCATTCCCCCGATGATTATATGATCGGATCCCGCGAGATTTGATAATTCTTTCAATATTGAAAACGCTCGAAAATACGTGAAAATCACCAATTTCGAAAACTTTTTAAGGGTAGCCATAAATTTTAACATCGAAATTTTTATCAACCGGTTTATTAGCATTGAACATAAAGAATTCATTTGGTGCATAATATAGATTAATTGTTTTTTTTTAACGCCTGGCACAACTTGGTTCGATTCCCAAAAAATGCTTGAAAATTTGTCAAAAAAAAAAATAACAGAGGAGCAACATTAAGTTGGATCCCGGCAGTTTATTTGAACATTTGTTTGAATATTTCCGAAACATTTTTCAGAATATAGGCGATGAAATGGGATAATTATTGTTTGCCATTCCTACTGGTTCTGAAAAATAATCCGACGAATTGGATTGTTTTCCTTTGAAAGTACATTTTCGTTACCGGTATCCTTTTTGACAACAAATTTACACATATCCATTCTGCGCCTATTGGGCTACCTGTAGTAGCGAGTGTGTTGGCTAAGTTCCCCGAATATCGATATTTACCGTATTCCCCACACGCACGCTCAGTATAGCAATGACAAACACCGCTAACAGCCAACGCCACTAGCGGCCAGCAGCGTCATCAACAAATAAACAAAACGTAGAACTACGTGGTCAATGAAACACAAATTTCTGTACAAACACTAGTAATTATGACTTTAAAAATTACATTTTCGTGAACCACAAATTAAGAGCTTTCGATTGATGTATATATCATCGTTGTCCGATTTATTTTAAGAAAAATCATGTTTCAAGATGGCTTGACTCAGTTTTTTGAAAATTTCTCGGTAACCACTTAACCACAAATTACCACAAATTGGATTTCGAACTCACAAATTAACCACTAAATATTGGTGATAAAAGAATTAAAAAAAATTACTTTGTCAAGCCATCTTGATATATGCCAATTTATCGTCAAATTTTACCATATTTTCCACGTAAAACTTTCAACCATTTGACAAAATCGAGAAGCAAATAGATTTACTTCCAGAAATTTATAGAAATTTGACGGTCAATTGGATAAATGAGAGAAATAAATGAATATAGGTGCAGCTAGCTGTTGAGATGAATAAAGGAGCGGTTACTCTACAACATGTGATCCACAACCAGCGTTGCCAGGTATCCAGATTTAGCTGGATTATCCAGATTTTTGAACATGTATCCAGGTAGACAGCTTTGATGTCCAATTATCCAGATTTTTAATGGATGATCCAGATTTTATCCAGATTTTATTTTCTCTGTTCCGCAAAAAGGTCATCACTTCAATTTTGGCGCGAAATTTTGCAATTTTGTCACCTCAAATTTTGCGTACCCCAAGACTTCTATTCGAAAAATTAACCTTCCACCCCACGAAATGACTGCCAGATTTTTTCCAGATTTTTATTTTGCCTTTTCCAGATTTTTGAAAAAATGACCTGGCAACGCTGTCCACAACCAACAACGGATATTTTCAATTGTTCTCTAATTGTTATATTTTTCAGTACATCCCTAAATTTGCTTTTTATATTTATTCTTGAAATGTGAATTAAAAATGGATCAATATTATGTCTATTTGTGTTGTGCGCATTAGTTTTAGTTTGACAAATGCACCGTTTGTGACTTTGTATTTTTAAACCCCCTCTGCCGTTTAACTTTCAGCACGGTTCGCTTGACATTTTAGTATAAGAAGTTTTTCCATTTGATATGCACGTGATAGCTATGTGTAGAAACCCGAAACAGTTGACAAAGACTTAAAACAAAATTCAACTAATGACAGTTCGTCAGTTTTGAGAAGGGATGTCGTTAAGGAATATCAAAAAAGCCGTGAAAACCTCACAGCGTTGCAGGCCCGAATTTAAGGAGGGGCAAATGTCCCGGGCTTTCCAACACGAGGGCCCCCTAGTCCTGGGCCAGACGGGACGACAGAGTGAAGACCTTTTTCTTGCTCGTCATCTTCCGGCGAAGCGTTGAATGATTTCAACATTTTTAAATTTTCTTAGTGGTAAATTTTTTGAGAACCGATGAAAATATCTGCCCCCCCCCCCCTCCGAAGAAAATACGGCTCTGCAGCGTTGCGGGGTATTGTACACGAGCACAGTATTAACCCTCTAGTGCCCAGTGCATCCTTTAGCCGGTCTTCAGTTGAACCTCTAAAAAGCTTCAATCAATACTTAAAAAATGTTTATGAAAATTTATATTGATTTTTTCGAAGTCCATCTGAAAATTAATTTGGGCACAAGAGGGTTAAGAAATTCATTAAATTATTATTGTAAGGATGAAAAAGAGGTTGTGTAAGAGACAAGACCGCAGAATTGGCGGAGAATTTCGGCTGTAGGTCTTATTTCAATGTGTTTTTGAAATAGGTTAGGGAAGATACTCGATTGGGGTTAATTAATTTAATGGTCTAAAGTGGTGATATTTTGAACGGTAACACGTTCATTATTTTATTACCACATGATGGATTGTTATAATCAATATAATGTTGGATTGATAGAATGACGGACAATATTTTATTTATTTGTCGTCAAACATAAGTAGACCATATTAATTACATTTCATTCTTATCTTGCTAACCTCAAAAAAAATATTTTCTTAGGTGTAGTTTTGTTCTTTGTTACATCTATTGATTCACAATATTGGTTATGTGGCCATCCACATACCACGTGGACAGATTTTTAACGATTTTGACCCCTCCCCTCCCCCTCCGTGGACAACTGCCCATATAAATTCTAAAAAAAATTGTATGGACCGTGGACATTAGACCACCCCCCCCCAAAGCTGTCCACGTGGTATGTGAATGGCCCCTATAACATGACATGGTTCTATTAAGAGGTTCGTTTTTTTCCATAGTTTGTTCGTTGATTACTGATATAAAACAAGTTTCTATTTCTTAGAGAACGAGAAGGAGCATATAAGTTCAAATTCGCCAAGATTTCTGGGCTGTTTATTCTTTGTGTAATTACATCGTTTATAAAAGCTACCATTGCGAACTCTCGTCGCTTTTTAAGTCCATCAAGATTTATTCACATACAATTCGACTCATAGGAAGATAAAGGTAAAGTGGTCCAACCTAGCTTTCGTAGAGCATACAACAAAAATTGCTTCTGTACTGATTCTATACGGTTTATATGTGTACACGGTTTATATGGTGACCAGACTATGCTACAATATTCCAGCAGGGGCCTGACGTGTGCAACATACAATGTTTTGATGGTGTATGGATCTTTGAAGTGCAAACTGAATCTTTTAATAAAGCCGAGCACATTACTTGCCTTATATATAATGTTATTATAATGATCAACAGCGTGATTCCTAGATCTCTCAGAAGACTGCTCCTTTCAACTGTTTTCATGTCTATAGTGATTGTTCTTTGTTCTATGCTATGCTTCCTGGTAAACGAAATGGAATTAAATTTTTTCACGTTAATTTTCAACAGGCTTTTCATGCACCATGTGTGAAAACTATCAACTTCACGTTGAAATTGTTCGAGATCAGAATCTTTACGTATTTCAAGTAAAAGTTTCATGTCGTCTGCGTATATCAAAACGTTCAGCACCTTTAAGACATGTTCTACATCGTTTACAAATAAGATAAATAGTAGCGGACCTAGATGAGAACCTTGTGGCACACCGCATGTCACATTCACCACTGATGATAAGCTACTCTTGAACCTTACTTTTTGTGTTCTGTCGGTCAAGTATGACTGAATCCATTTCAAAGGTCTCGGATCAAACCCTATTTTAGAAAATTTGAAAAGCAGGAGAGGGATGTCAACTCTATCGAATGCCTTACTGAAGTCAGTATATAATGTTTCAACTTGATTTCCTTTATCCATTGCGTTTATAGTGAAAGTTACAAAATTCAACAAGTTTGTGGCCGTTGAACGGCCTTTGATGAAACCGTGTTGTTTGCTAGAAATCAAATTTTTAACTTGTGCAAAAATACGTTGATTGATGATTGATCCAAATATTTCTTGCCGCTTTTGAAAATTGGGATTAAAAATGACGCTTTCCAAATTGGTGGTATTGTGCTGCGTTCTAGGGAAGAATTGAACAGCCGCAACAGAGGCTGTGCAAGTTCCTTCGAAACTGATTTTAAAAATACTGGCGGTAGCCCATCTGGTCCCGCACCTTTTGATACATCCAGCATATTTAAGGAAGCTAAAACTTCGTCAAGAGCTATATAATCAACTGTGACATCTCTCAATGGCTCTGGTAGGTATGAGAAAAACTGATAATCACGATCCTTGTCGACATGAGTGGTGTAAACATCCTGGAAAAACTCAGCAAATAAATTACTGATTTCACTATTAGTTTGACCATTCTTATTTTCTAGATGCATTTTGGAGGGAAAGTTGCTCGACTTTTGTTTATCTCTGGCAAAATTAAAAAAATGACTTAGGATCTGGATTTATATTGTTTTCTAGCTTAGTGTTGTAACCATCATAGGCACTTTTGATTTCCATGTTCAATTCGTCACATACTGAGAGATAGAATGAAAGGTTTATATCACTTTTGTCTCTTTTGTAAACTTTATGGGCTTTTTGTTTTCTGTTTTTGAGATTGATTATTTTTCTGTTGAACCACACTGGGTTTTTTGATGTGCTTGTACGTTTTCGTTTTCGCTTTGGGACTGTCTTTTCTAATGTGTCGTATATGATTTCGTAAAACTTATCCACTGCTTGTTCTATATTCAAATTATAAATCTTGGTTTGCCAATCGATACAGTTCAGTTTGCTTTTGATAAGCTCATAGTTGGCTTGTTTGAAGTCAAAGTATGATTCCGACATTTCGCTGTCTAGCAGTGTGGTGTTATTATGTATAAATATGGAATATTCAATGGCAGTGTGAAACGCTTAATTTTTCCAAAGGGGAGCTGGAGCCTCAGTAACGCAGAAATCATCAGTCATGTTTGTAAATAGCAAATCTAGATAACAATTGTTATGTTTTCTAACAGAATTTATTTGATTAAGTCCTATAACCGCACTTTTGTCAAACAGGGAATGAAGCGTTTCATTGTCACCTAAGATTGGTATCTAAAGAGATTCATTTTCGTCATCGATAATAAAATTAGTTTATTAGTTGACGTAGTTTTTTTCAGGCTCAAATTTTGAAATAATATCTTCAGCAATATTAAAAATTTTTTCATACGAATCTTTTTTTGCCTTTTCAGGAGGAAAATACACAGAAGCGAAAATGTGAACTTGCTTTCCAACAGTGCATTTGACCCAAACGTGATCAAACTCCTTACATTTACTTGATTTGCTTGCTTCGGAATTGTATTTATTACAAACGGCAATTAACACTCCAAACCACCACCAGACTTCTTGTTAGACAACGACTTGTCTCGTTGTTACGTTGAACCGGTCTCCAAACACTTCTTCATTTTTAACACTAGCATCCCAACTCGTTTCAGTTCCTGATATAATGGTAAAATTACAAGCGACTACCTGTTTATGTATTTCGTTTATTTTTAGTGCGCTTTTCATTCTATTACAGTTTTGGCAGTAAACAGTAATTTCTTCACTGTCACAGTTTATATAAATTTTGCTGGAATTACGCATTCTGTTGAGGTTCTGACAATTAATTACAAATTCTTCAAAGTCACGCCTCGGCATTATCAGCTGACTCTTTGCTCACACCGTCGGTGCGCGTCAATACATAAGAAAATTAGGCCCTTGTTGCTGACGGCATGAGCAACATTCGCCTACAGCTGTTCGCTGTGATGAAACCTGACACGTTGTTAATGTTGTGTATTTTGTTTAGCTATGAAATTTGATTTATTTCAAGATCGAGCATGCCCTGCACAGACTTCATGAGTAGACACCAACTGCTTGCTTTCCTCTATACCAGCGGCAAAGAGAAAGATTCACAAGATTTTCCCGTCCCAACTGGTCAACTTATATTTGCTTCCTATACTATTTTGATGTCTCGGAAGTAACACAGTTGAAAGCTGCCTTTACACTGAAAATTTGATGGCTCATATATTTTAAACGCCAATATTCCAGAACGTTAGTGTGTTGTCAAAATGAGGTAAATTATCATTGGATGCATCTGCTACTGATGCTGCCGCCACTGCACAGAGGCAACTATTACTAAAGACAGTGCCGCCACATCACCTGGCCCTGCCACTATCGCTGCTGATACCCGCTGCGTCTGCTACTATCCATTGCAACATCTGCGGCCGCTGTCCGCTGCCATTGTTATCAGCTGCACTAGTGCTTCTGCTGTTGTTAAGTAAGGACTGTTGTAGTCGCTGTCTAGAACTAATATGAGCAGTTTCGGCTGAAACAAGCTCCTATATAGGCTAAATAGTACATCCCGAATATCTAGGTCTATAATTCTGTCGACTGTGCTTGGGAAAGTTATCATATAACGAATAATCAGGGGTCGAATTCTGCGTTTTGACAAGGCTTTACAATTTTCAATAGTACAATAGTTCAACACAATACAATTTACTGCATTTGAGAGGATTCTTAGAAGATTTTCCTATAGATTGCTGCAAAAAAAGAAACTAACCGATTTATTAGCATTCGATATTGGGCATATATTTAACTATTTCCGGTTTGAGATTTTCATTTTACATCCCTATGTGGCCGAGTATGTAGCCGAACTTCCTGAGAGACGTAGTTTTACTTCAAAACATGGTGGTATAGGCATAGGCAACAGTACTATGTCAAGTCATGTATGAGTGACGCACTAGTCAATCGTTGTCTGTTAGAGCAGCAGAACTCGATTTCTGTTTCAAGTCAAAACTGCATCGCCGCTGCCGACGCATAGTGGGGCGACTCTATACAAAAACCGTCCAACCAAAAAATGTCTGTAGTTAAGAAAAACCCCTGGTTTTTATATGTTTTTGGAACGCTGAACCGAAATTTGACATTATTTTTGTATGAAATGTGTATGTACTATATTTTGTTCCCAGATTAGCTCTTAAGATGAACAAATATTATAACAATACATTTCATTGTTGTTTTTGCAAGATTTTCCTCGAAGGCAATGTTGAGTCCCAATAATCTCCACAGTGTATAACCTATTTCTTCTTAACAAAAAATCTAGGACGTGAAATAACATACAAATTTGGACAATTGCATAAGTCATATTCCTGGTGGACTAGTTTTTGATGATTTTATACCACTGTCCCTCTCAGTGGATAATCAATCATATATGTTTGTACGTAGAATGTAAAATAAAAATGTAAATGTTCACGTAGAATGTAAATGACCCCCAAATTGCTTTCCATATTTATAAACTCCTTTAAGTCGTTTAAGGCTGTTTAATTTAGTGAAAGTAGCAAAGCGTTACTCCAAATTCATCAAAATAATGAAGTGATCAAAGTCACCTCTGAATGATGATTGCTGTGAAATTTTTAGAGCATATTTAAAACAACAAAATTGTTGCTAAACTTTTGAAGTAATGACTGAATCGTTCTCAACGTATGCCAGTACTTATCATAAAAAAAATCAAACAAGATTGTTTTCAGTATATTCTAAAATATTTAAGATATCATCAAAAAAGTGATTAAAGTCACCCCAGTTTACGGTACTTATTTTACTTTGTTGGCCAACGGACTGTTTATCGGTCTTGGGCCGAATTGGAGATGTCCAGCCGTTCTCCAGTCACCTCATACACCAGCAGGTCGAGCATCTTTTTCCACCGCGCACATCCAGGGAGTGCGAGGCCCGTCACGGTGTTGACGGTTTCTCTCTGGTCTTCAGCTGAAGATAATTTTGGTGGCTGTCTCGTCGGACATTCTGGTTACATGTCCAGCCCACTGAAACCTACCGCGTTGTGTTACCTTCACTGTATCAGCATCATGCGCCATCTTCCAATTTACAGCCAAGTATCGATCACAGAACTTTTCGCTCAGAAACTCCGAGCACTCGTCGATCAGTTTCATTCAGCGTCCATGTTGGATGTCCGTTAAGGGCCACCGGGAGGATCATTGTCCTAAACAACGCTCGTTTCGTACGAGTTTGCAAACTATAAAACCATAGCTCATATTGTTGTCACATGTCACAAACGTACCAAGATAAACATATTCATCAACCACTTCAAATCGTTTCCCATCCATATCCACTTCAACACCAACCGAGGCTCCCACATTCCCTACCAGCTATCATGCACTTTGTTCTGATAGTGTTAATGCTAACCCAACCCCGCCAATTCCCTCTCAAAAGACCTGAAGGCCTCCTCCACGGCCCTACGGTCGACACCGTTAATAACATTGTCGTCCGCAAAACCATGGAGCATGTGCGATTTCGTGATGATCGTTTCTTTGCTCGTTTGCTATTCGTATTGAATCTTCAAAGGCGATGTTGAATAGTGTTGAATAGAAACCGTGTTCCAGCTCGTTTCTTTTCACTGAGTCGTATGTCGCCTTAAAATCTACGAAAAGATGGCGAGTCTGCAACTACCGGAACTTTTTGAGGATATTTACGGGGGAAATTTGATCCGTCGTGTAACACCTTTGTAGAAAACTAGTCGGGTATTAAAATCATTGGTCATTCACCCAGATCCTCAATATAATCTGGTGGATCGCATAGTACAGCCGCTTCTTGCTTTTAGAAGTTCGGTCGGGAAACCATCTTTTCCATCGGCTTTACCGTTTGTCAGCTCACGAATCGCCTTTTTAACGACGATCTATGTGCAATGATGAATCGAAGAGGTTGCCAAAGCCGTCTGCAATCTCAAAATAGTCTTTCCTTCTTAATAGAATTCCTGCTGTACTCCTGAAAATATTTGCTAGAAGTTTAGAATTACCGCTAGCCGCTATTTTTAAGCTTTTCTTGTTAAAACATCAATTTTCCCGTGATAGAAAGCGAAATGTAGAAAAGCATCGTGGAAGCTCATACTTGGGTGCCTCCTCCAAAGTTTTCGGAACTATTATCCATCATCATCAGATGTTGATGCTGTCTAAAGGGTGTTTCACTTCAAATCTGCTCAGACAAAATGCAACTTCAAAATTCGAGTTTTCACCCGATTGCCACCAAAACTTCAAGGTGTATGAAGAAACATTAGGAGCTTGTTTTGGCATCATTTATTTCTTTCAGTTTACCTGTATAATCGAATGCTTAAACCTTACCCTCAACACCAGCCATAAGATTTTATAAGGTGTTCTTTCATAATGGCCTAATGCTTCTCGATCGGGCGCAGTTCTGGAGTGTTTGGGAGGTTCAGCTCTTTCGGCACAAAACCGACTTCATTGGCCTTGTACCTTGGAGTAGTGGCAGGAAGTCAAATCTGACCAGGAGAGCTTCGGAACATCGTGAGCCTTGAAGAAAGTAATAAGCCGCTTCTGGCGGCACTTGCTCATTCATAGTGCTCTCGGTGACGAGCGCACAGTGGTTCCGTTTCCTAAGAAGGGCGGTCATAAATATTGTTTTCCTAGTCTTTAGCTCAAAACGTCAATCTTAGTGTATTTTTCGATGCTGAATTCAAAAATCACATCTATTTTGATGTATTTTCTATGGGTTCGTGGTCAAGGGTCATCTAAAAGTACTGGTATTTTTACCAACTTGGGTTTGATTTTTTTTTCTCTCTATGCAATTTTCCAAACTTTTATTACTCGATGCCAGAAATTTTATGAGTGTATACATATATAATATATGTGTTTCTTGATGTGTATTTGAAAATTAAGGATATGTTTGGTTAACAACATTTATTTAATATGGCACAATACATATTAAGGAAATTACAATGAACAAAATAATATAATTCACAAAATGTCATAAAAAGTGATGAAATAAAAATCTTTCTGCGTTTTCTTAGGCTGATCACGAAAAAAAAAAACTATTCTCTCCTTTGGTGGAGTTATCATAGTTCGATAATAAGAGATCGATCTGCACTACCTCATTCAACCATGTGGCATATCTTTTTATGCATCTGCTCTTTGTTCTATTAGATTATTTCCAGTGAACTGATAATCATGTGCAAATGCAATGTATTCGAGCTTACTATTCAACTAGCTTCTAGTTATAACAATCCCATAGCGATGAGTGTATATATTCTAAAACATTTTGTATCTTCTAATAAATCCTACCAGATTTTCCAGCTCAAATTTTTAAGATAAGCATTTTTAGAAATGTACATCTAAGCAATGAACCTAGAATATATTTACGTAGAAGGTTATTCGTCGAAAAGGGGTTGCCAAATATTACCGCAGAAAAAAATACTCAAAATCAAAACAAAAACGAAGAAGACATCCCAAAAATGACCATTTTGTATTCACTTCTCACAAACCAATGGGCAGGTCTCGGCAGCCAAATTGTGTTTTGGACATATAAACGATACTTAACGAACATTTTAATACATTGCCCTTACGTAAACTCGCTTAAGAACATTGTTAATTTGTCAAATGAAAATACATTGGTGATATCCATTTGTATCAAAATGTACCTATTTTGCCGTTGGCTCAGTCGTTAACGACACAACACAACATTCTTAAAATCACTATAAAAGGCTCAAAATTCCTTGTTTTTGGACCTTCATATCAAAAAACCACATTTGGAATTCTCAAATTCACTGAAAAGGGGTGAAATTGCACTTAACCTAATAGCATACTTCTTACAGCTGTTTAAAAGTGAAAACTATGCGCACTTCCAAGTCCGACAGTGAACAATTCCTTCGTAATTCAACACAATAATTGATGCCATTGTTAGCTTCAGACTACGAAGGATGCTGAGAGGTGAAGAAATACCAAAATAATGAAATTTGATTTTTGGCTTTATGACCAATGGGGGAACCACTGTGGAGCGGAGTGCTCCGCTTTTTGCATGTGTAAATGGCTTGCCAAATCAGAAACTACTTGGCAAATTTCGAGACCTTTTGCGTCCTGAGGTCTCCGGGAAAATCAAACTTATTCTTGGCCGTCACGTACATGTTTCCAGGAATCTGTTTGAAGTCTGCCTTGATATAACTCTCATCATCCATCACGCAACAGTGTGGCTTTGCTATCTTTTGATCATACAGCTTTCTCGCACGAGTTTCCGCGGTCGTATTTTGCTTCTCGTCTCTGTTTGGGGACTTCTTCTGGATCGTAAACGAACGTAATCCGGCTCGTGTTTTGGTCCTCTGCACGAAAGACGCACTCACGTGCAACTTTTTCGCTACATTTCGGACCGAGGCATTTGGTTTCCTTTTGAAGGCAGTAACCACGCGCTTGTGATCGTTTTCGTTGAGTTGAGTGCTTTTCCGCACGGAGGTGGGCTTTCGATGAAATCAATTGACAGCATGTAAACATTGCACATCAAACTCCTTTTTGTACGCAAATTTAATTTCATTTTAATTCATTTTAATTTTACCCAAGCCGTAGGCTTCAATCGCTGTTTAACTTATTTAATGTCTGGTGCCAACGCAACTCCATGATGCTATGCATTGCGAAGTGTACCGTGTACCTGCATGGGACCCGCATTATGAGTACCTACTGGATTCAGTGAATTGAGAGCGATCAGAAAACTTTTGTTGGAAGAATCTGTCGCACACTACCATGAAAAACCCGGATCATCTGCTACCTTACGAAAGCTTTTGCTTGTTAGATGGAATTACAACCGTCGAACAGCGCTGTAAGGAAATATTACCAAATCGACACACAAAATTTTAACAGGTCGGTATGATTGTCCAGTTATCTTAGCTATGTTGCAGCTGCATTGTCCTCTTCGTCCTCGACGAGATCGGCTCATTCAACAATTATAGTAAAATATGAAATGAGATTTTAAAAGGGAGCTTGGTAGATGCAAGATTGCAGAATCCGCTTTGATAAGCGGGTGGTCGTGGTAGTTAAGTATGGGTTTACTCGCAGGCTCCCCACTAATCTTTCCTTCAGGTTAAATTTTACAGAACTTCGATAAAGGTAAGTCCCTCTTACAACAAAACTGGTCAAAGGGACATTTAGTTGAAACCTCTTCAGGGAATTGTAATTGTGCGATAATATGGGAAAGAGGGAACGAGGCTCGGAGGTGTATGCGTAACGTTACCATTGTCAATCCTATTTCTGAATTTGCTAAGTATGAATAAAAGAGAGAGTTAGAGAGAGAAATATATGTTTGCGAGTGTACATCAAAGGTAGTTTTTATGTTACTATATTCCACTTTTCGAATACAACCTTCGACTGGAGCAGATTTCGGTGCCACTTCGGTACCTCCCAAGTAACAAAACAGGTTTTATCAAACTCTTATAGTGCTGTTTTGGCTGTATTAAGCGCTATAAAACTTTGATAAAACCGAAATTGTTACTAGGGCTGCTATCGCTGCGTTGTGACACAGTTACTAGCGGTATGGGCTCGTACCTTGAATCTACTTCAAAGTACACTTACGTACAATTCCACGAGCCCACGCTCCTGTCACAGCAAGGCTTCGTCACATATCCGGTAGTTAGAGTGAACCACATTTTTCTACAGACTTCTGCAGCCTTTCCAGAACGACAGTCAGCTAGAAACCGGGTATTATACGTACGGTACCTACAGCAGCTTTGCCAACATGCCAACCACGCTCTAGTGCAGCTGCACCACCCGGCAACAGGTCGATGGCAATCGCTGTTGATTTAATTTTTCTAATTCACTGCTTTTATTGAAATTAATTCACCACTCTAGTATGAACTGTAAACAGATGCCTGCGAAAAAGGGATCCAATTTCAGTCTGGTAGTAGTTTGATTAATGTTGCTCTCTGGTGGTAACATGGGAGCGTCGGGGAATTTGATTAATTTAAACTGATTGAATTGTAACTGTGCACAACTGGAATAAACTTTGACAGCCAAGACAAACGAGTGACGTGGCCCTCCGGTTGAAACTGCAATGCCGGGAGCCGGATAGTTTAAAATCCGAGTGAATATTTCCTTTACTATATGAAGGTTTGGATCTCACGCACTGGTAGTGTAAACATTTAACATGCATATTAACGTCGTTTTCAACAAAAATGACCCTGCGTAAGAAGTTGGTACTATGTTTGAAAGTTAAATGACCTATCCGGCTCAATCTAATTGTCTAATCATTGAGCGCTCATGCGATAATATAGGCGCATAAAAAACTCTTGATTGCCAATGCCGACGATAATCAACGCGAGATAGGTGCAAAACATCACGCATCGTCATAATTTCCACACCGGAAGACGAATGGACGGCTGAGCGACGGAAAACATGTGGAGCCCCAGACAAACAAACTAGTGAAGTGACTTTGTTATGCAGCAACAATACATCGATGAATCGAAGCTCAATTGGACCTCGGCAGAGCGCCGTTGGACGCAGGACGGAGAGTGAAATTTTCGCGCTTTCACTTTTTCGCATTTTACTACGGTTTGATGGCGAGGGTGGCCGCACGGTAGCCTCAGTTGATACACAAAATTTTCGTTTATTATCCCATTTCGTATATCATCCCACAATCTACCGGCAGCAAAGTTATTTTTTTGACAAATTATCCGTACTGATTGGATGGCTGCTTCTTCTCCGAATTTCGCCATAGTGCTTTTTTCGCTTCTCCTCGGCCGGATTGAAATTATCGGAAAATTATTTTCCAACACGCTCGGTCGAAGTGTTGCAACACGAGCAATGCAATCGATACAGCTGTGAGTGGCAGTGGCAGCAGTGGAGGTTCAAACGCCTTCGGTAGTAGATTGGCAAGCTTGTGGGTGGCTACATAACGTGGTTCGTCTCATGGATCGAAACAGTAATTAAACCATTTATGCCAGACACACATCATTGACTGGTCCAGGCGAATAAATCGAAATTCAGAACCAGATTGGATTGGTCCGATTGGGCCTGGAATGCAGATCGTGTGTTATATGCATGCTGCACAACGTTTCACCGCAGCATCGGCGATGAACGTCTGCTCTCTGCATGATTATGGATTGAAAGAATTAGAGGCGACATAAATCAAATGCTTAAATGGAAAACCCGGTTCAAACCCTCTTACAGTAATATTAAGATATATGTATGCGATCAATTAATTGATACTGCATGTACCAATAACGGTTTGGAATAATAGAAGAAAAACTCATATTTTTGCGAATTGACAGCGATTGACTAGTTGTTGATGAATGGTAATAATGTAGGTAGATAATAGGTTTAGGACATGCAAAAATATCCAAATTTCTTACGAATGCTTATAAAAAGGGAGAGGGAGATTCAAGAGAATCTTACGTAAGATTGAAAAAATTTTTAAAAAAAGAAAAAAAAATTTACGAAACTAAAGAAATTAAAATTAGTAGATTTATTTCTCGCTGCGATCTTAACAGTGGAACCTTGAGAAAGCAGTGAATTCACCGTCGCTGGGTGATTGTGTACGTTACTTCATTTCTACTAATTTTAAATTTTATTCACTTTAACATGATATTAACTTGTTTTGTTTATATCCTCTACGAATATGCTATGTGTAAAAAAATGTTTCATCTGCGAAGATATTTTTTTTCCTTGAAAAAGAAATCCAAAATCTTACTAAGCCTTATTATGGAGGAAGTGGGGGGGGGGTCGGTATATTTCGAAAAAAATCCTTACATAATTTATGGATGACGCCATAGAAAAAAATTGCAAAATTTTTTACGGAGTATGCAGGAAATCTGTTTTTTTTTTCAATTTTACTATCGTTAATTGCTGAAAAAACGATATTTCTCAAAAATCTTCACAGCTTTCTGAGACCTACCAATCAAACTTGTACGACAAGAAAAATAAAATCCCATTCATCATCCGATTAGTTAGTTTTTCACTTTCCCTCTCGATATTGCTTTAGATGAAGGTCAAATACCTTTTCGAAGCTAAATCTTCTTCAACAATGGATTAAAGCTGTAGGCTTAAAGAGGCCAGCTCTACTGCGACTTACAACCAGTTCTCCGCATCATCATGTAACATGAGAGTGATAAGTTTAAGTGATCTAAGCACTTTGCCTGCGGTCGTTAACTTTTATGGTTTTTCTCTCGATTTGGTAGTTTTTCTCGGAACCACAAAACACTTCCGATACCAATCTACCTCATTACGCGTCAATTGTCGCATCTGTTTCGACCCCTTACACACTGAAGTTACAAACTCAGTCAGGGTCACCTGTCATTTCACTTTTCTACTTAGTCCAGCGAGTTTCTCATTCGAACGATGGTCAGTTTGTTGGCATACTGAATGGGAAACAGTGGCAGTCTTTCCACCACAGGCGATACATTGGAGCTAGTAAAAATAATGTCTTTCAAATTACAGCTGTGTCTGCCGCCGCTGCCACCACCGCGCCCCGTTTTGGATCCAAACAAAAACAAAAGTGTTAGAAACGCGTGCTTCCCCGAAATTATTCACTGGCATCTTCGGACCGTTTCAAACGAACCGGGAGGGCGGTGTTGTGGCGTTGATGGGTATAATTGTCTGAGCGGCGAGAGATAGGGTGTGAAAAACTACCACAGGTGACAGCTAATGAAAACAAAAAACGTTGAACCCATTCACGCCGCGGGAAACCATCACAACTCTCAAACCAATAAGGTTACAACGAAGATCGTCGTAACATTTTTGAAGAAATGTCAAAGCGTTTTTCTAAGTGCGTACGACAGAGGAAAAATATCGCTTTTGATAAGCGGGGTGGCAAAAAACTAAGCAGGAGCTAATTAAATAAGCCAATGCGCTGTCATGAAATGCGGGAATGGCACAGCATTTACAAAATTTGTAGCAGCACTGGCAGATAAAAAAATATTATACAATTTATCAAGACGATAGAAATCATAACTCTTTGCGTAAGTTAAGCTTCATTAGATTTTCTTTATTCAAAATGTTGGTCTGCTGAAGGAGGTAAAATTTATTATTTGAGTTAATAGTACGTAAACATTCGGAGATAACTTGAGGCTGAAATTACAAACAACTACCAGTGTAGTGAAAATAAATAGTGAACAAAATTAGGGCCAACCGAAATATCTGTCACAAAACATAAAAAATCAGCGAGCTTAGAAAAATATAAAATATTGCATCAAAAAACTCCGTTAAGCAATTAAAAACAGGAAATATAAACAACAGAAATAAAATTGAAATTGAGTAGAAATCAAAAATATGACATCAAGGATCAAACAGACAGAAATTCACCATTTTAAAATACTAGGACGCCAATTCAAATTCAAACCGTCTATAAATATTCAAATTTATCAGATAGCTAGTAGCCAGAATCTACAAAAAGTTTAATTCAGTGCTTTTTCGATTTTATTCGTTTGTATCACTACTCGTCACATTTGGGCTCGATTTTCTCACGCTATTTATTTCGATTTTATAACGTTTCTTCTGAAGAATTTCAAATCAAGAATAATGGAATTTCAGTTATAAAAAGTACATTGAAAACATAATTCTCACATTTGCCTAGTGTTCTTATTGCATGTGTATAGTTTTATGCACTCAATTCGTTTGCTCTTTTCTATAGATAGGCAAACCAAGTATCATATCTGTTACAAATGGTTTTTTGTCATAATTTTATAAAAAATGAATTGTAAAAAGTGTATTTCATTGACATTGGAGCAAAAATTGCGTATTATTCGAGCAGTTGAAAAAGAAGATTTATTCAAAGCTCAAATTGCCAATCAGTTTGGTGTTCGTAGAACGTCGATTTGAAAAAATAATAAAATCTAGTGATTACACACAGTGCGTCTTGAACTGTCCTACAGATCAGACGTGTTTTCGGTTGCTTGTGGACTGGTCTTTGACTGCCTATAGCTTCAAAGTTTGTGTTTTGTCAGTGCGTCTTTTGAAGACTATCTGAAAGTTATTTCACATCAGTATTCATCAAGACTACCTACTTTTGAATTTAACATTTGTTTTTAACTTTTTTCGTATCACCTGAAATAACAGGGCGAAAAAAGAAATCGCGCATCACTACGAGGAGAAAAAGAGAGCATTCTCTCTCGGACAATTCGATTGTCTGCAGCGAAAACCTTTTTGATATTTTGTCTGAGCATGAAGCCGGTTAAATAAAAGTTATTACTAATGAACTAGACGAAATGTCAATTCTTCTAATAAAAGAGAAAGTTCCACCTATTTCTTCTGAATTGAATATTTTTAAAAAGTAACTCTCAACGTTTGTTTCTGACGTTTAAATTGCCTATCAAATTGGTCGTAGAGGCGAATGCCGCTTATTAGCCGACTCAATAAAGAGTCGTACTCGTCTTGTTCAGTATTTAACTGACAAGACGTACAAATTTTTCACCTACGACACCAAGAACGCCAAGCCGTTTAAGGTTGTCTTGAAAGGTCTCACCAACGATCAAACCGTTGATGCGATCAAAATTACTTTGACAGAATTACTTGGCATAGTCCCTACCCAAGTAGTTCTAATCAAACAAAAATCACGAGGTAACAACAGTCAGCGAACTGGAATTTCTCTTGTTGAACTATTTAATTCATTTTAACCGCAGTGAGGTTAACAACTTAAATTTTTTGAAAAAGTACATACTTTGTATAACGTGCGTGTGAAATGGGAAATTTATATGGAGTTTGGCGGAGGTGAAAAGCATATCACCCAATGCCGTACTTGCCAACGATATGACCACGGATCTAATTTCTGTAACATGGACCAAAAGTGCCCATTTTATGGAAACTCTCACAAAAAGGAGACATGTCCTGTGAAAGAGAATAAAAATTTTCGGTGTGCCAATTATAAGGTTACCGTTAGTATGTCAAATTTTTATGCACAGTCCGTTTAGCCATTGTTAAGGCAAGGCAGTATAACAAAATTCAATTTTTACAATCAAATCAAACTTTAAAACAAAATTCTCCAAGCGTACCAGTACCGCCCATTTTTTCTACTCCTTTGCATACCCGTTTAACGTAATCGAAAAAGCACTGTTCGAATATGTTTTTAAAAGGCAACATTGCTTTATCTTACACACTTAAAAAAACGCTGAATTTCGGCATTATTTGTGCCGAGATTTGACCATCTCGGCTGAATCAATTTTGCCGAGATTATCGGGAAACCAGTATTTGACAGATGTCAATTTAAGCTGAGAATCTCGGTACGCATTTGACATCGCGCTCTCGGCAAATATAACCGAGAGACGGCAAACTAGTATAACGACCTTTCGGTTATATAAGCTAAATATTTCGGCGGTTTTTCAGCGGATTCCAATCGCAGAGAATAATATTCAGTAGTTTTCTTTCAAAGATAAATTATAAGCTCGATGAGTTTTTGTAAGTGAAGAAATTTATTCATTTTTAATATTGAATGTTTACAGAATATTCAATAGTCTCTGCGTAAAAGAAAACCGCGTAAATTGTGGAATCAGCGTAAAAATAGTCGCGTAAAAAAACGTAAAAAGCGGCCTCAGTGTAGTTCAATTCCGCAAAAGGTGGATGGGAACACTGTCTTATTCCGGAGGTATCCGGATGGGTCAGCAAATGCCATGGAGAAGTGAACTTCCACCTGTCACAGATCCTGTTAGGCTATGATTGCTTCAGACAGTATCTACGCAGATTTGAGCACGCGGGATCCCCTTTGTGTCTCCAGTGCGAGGATGTAGAGGAAACCGCTGAGCATGTCTTTTTCGTATGTCCTCATTCTGTGCGTACGAGGAGTGACATCATGGCGGTAAGAGGGCCAGACGCTACTCCGGATAACTTAGTTTGGAAGATGTGGGAAGACCCGGACATCTTGAGTGCGGTTTGTGCAGCCGCCTATCACATAATCCTGGAGCAACGGTCTAGGTCAACTAAAAAAGAGAAATGGAAGTCTGACTGTCACTTCCAATAAAAACAATGGAGGTTCTTATGAACCTCGTTGACAGATCACGGATACTTTTATCAGATGGACACTAAGCTCTTAATGTCCGAACTCATAAGCATTTTTCGAGCTAGCCTCAATCTGGGATATATCAGTTGAACCTTCTCAAGTTGCTGGAGCAAATTGAGGATAGCTACATCCGCAGAGAGTTTTTGAAGGATTTACGTTTGCATAAACATCCTTATGCATATCAACAGTATAAATCTACATTGCTTAGTGACGAGGCTCAAGAAGTTACTAAAAAATGAAAAAACAGCAGGATGCGCTTTTCTTGATATTGAGGGAGCTTTTGATAATACGTCCTTTGCATCAATGAGATCTGTCACAGTAGAACCAATTGAAGGATGTTTACAGGGAGGATTTTCCTTCCCCCTGCTAAAGTCCCTGATGGTAGACGTTCTCCTCAACAAGCTATCGCTGCTTGGCTACGAAGCCATTGGTTATGCTGATGACGTAGTTCTTACTGTAATTTTTTAGACTCAACAGTAGTTTCCTAAAATGGGGTATGCATTAGAGTGGCCATTTTTGTAACATCATGCGATTTCGATGAGCGCCGGGCGGAACAAGTTTCCTTTTTCTCCAAAGATAAGCCATGAAAATTTGAAGTTGATCCGAGTTCATTTAATTGACCCACAAAACGCTTATATTTCAAAATTAGATTCTCATAAGAATTGCTGTTTTTTATCTCTTTATAAAGCTTTTTGCCTTAGTTTCTTAAAATAGTTCTATATTTTGCGTCTAGATACTCTTTAATCATAAAACCATATCATTAGGGATATTCACATGTTACGTAACGCTAAATTTTAGCAATTTTGAATATCTTCCATCCCTGAATAACACAATTTTGCAGGGGGCCTCGCACAATGGAACTCTTCATTGAATATCCCCTTCTCCTGAGCACGTTACGTAATACATGAATGACCTCTTGTATTCGATAGAGGTTTTGAAGCTACCATTCGGTGATTATATCCCTAGTGAATCGTCACAATCGGATTGGTTAAGCAAAATTATTAAAGTTATCAAGAGCTTTTTGTGTGGATTTAATGTTAGTTTTAGTATTATTATTATTATTTTCTGTGAAATAGTTCAGCACTAGTTATCTAAATTCACTAGGAGAGTGATTTTTTTCAAGTATAGTCGGTAGATCTCATATTGATCGAATTACAATTCTTATGAGCTATGATAGAACACCAAAGTTCTTAGGCGCGCTTAAAATTGATTTAAGCTCCGGCAAAAATATCGCCTAAGAAGTTCATAATACGCTAGTGGATTGAAATATTTCGGAAAAGTTTTGAAAACTAACCAATATAACTTGTCCTCTTCATATCTATGAAATTTTATGCAAAATATATTACATGGCAAAAGCATCGGACCTTTAACACCATTCTTCAACCATTTTACAAGAGCATCAAACGAAATCATTCACAGCTTCAATGATCCAAAAGTTCGCTCGAAATGGTTCGATGAAGTTTGTAATCACATTAAGCAATTTTATGCAATCAAGTTCGCGGCTATTATGAAGTGCTCTTGGAGTTAGCATAAACATTTCTTGGTTGTTTTACATATAATACGAAGAGCGCCAAGCCGTTCAAGGTCGTATTGAAAGGTCTCACCAACGATCAAACCGTTGAGGAGATCAAAATTACTTTGACAGAATTACTTGGTATAGCCCCTACCCAAGTAATTCTGATGAAACAAAAATCACGAGGCGAAAACAGTCAGCGAACTGGAATTTCCCTTGTTAATTATTTAATTCATTTTAACCGCAGTGAGGTTAATAACTTAAAATATTTGAAAAAGCACATGCTTTAGCATATCACCCAACGCCGTGTTTGCCAACGTTATGGCCATGGTTCAAAGTTTTGTAACATGGACCAAAAATGCCTCATTTGTGGTGACTCTTCTCACAAAAAGGACACATGTCCTGCGAAAGAGAGTAAAAATTTTCGCTGTGCGAATTGTAAGGGCAACCATATGGCAAATTTTTATCAATGCCCAGTCCGTTTAGCAATTGTTACGGCAAGGTAAACAAAATTCAATTTCTCAATTGAAACCAACTTCAATACAAAATTCACCAAGCGTACCAGTGACGCATAGTTTACCTACTCCTTTGCATACCCGTTTAACTTATGCACAGGTTACAAGTGGCTCGAACATTATACCGCCTAGTGTTGGTAGTTCGAAAATGACCGTTAATATGGGTAAGCAAAACACGCTAGAAAATAATTGTACACCTATAACTCCAGCTAATGATGCTGCCGAAAATATTTTTCTAATGTCAACTGCCTGGGGCCTATTACGGCAGGTAAACTTTCATTTTTGCAACAGGCAATGTTCGATCTTATGAACGCCATGTTGCAGGCAAAATCAATGTTTGAAGCCATTCAAATAGGCACAAATTTTACTATGAAAACTGTTTCTAATTTAAAATTTAGCAATGATTTTAAATAAAACAATTAAAATATTAAATTGGAATGCT
This sequence comes from Wyeomyia smithii, assembly GCF_029784165.1. Taxonomy (NCBI): domain Eukaryota; kingdom Metazoa; phylum Arthropoda; class Insecta; order Diptera; family Culicidae; genus Wyeomyia; species Wyeomyia smithii. The sequence continues at coordinate 105,923,241 of NC_073695.1, forward strand.
CGCTCATTGAAGGCCTATGAGAATGAGCTTTTTAATTTTTTAACAGTAAATAATGTGCATATTGCAATTATTACTGAAACATTTTTGAAACCTAGCATAAAATAAAAAATGATCCCTATTACGTGGATCATAGATATGATAGGATTCAGGGTTCCGGCGGTGGAGTTGCAATTGTTATTCATCGCCGAATCAAACATCGTGCTCTTCCCCATCTTGAGACGAAAGTTGTTGAAACTTTGGGAATTGAAGTTCAAACTGAACTAGGGATTTTATTTATTGCCGCAGCATATTTACCATTTCAATGCACACGCGAGCACAAAAATTATTTTAAAGGTGATTAACAAAAACTCACCAGAAATCGCTCGAAATTTTTTATAATCGGCGATTTTAACGCTAAACATCGTTCATGGAATAATTCTCAAAGTAATTCCAATGGCAAAATTTTATTCAATGATTGTTCTTCAGGATACTTTTCTATTTTGTCTCCGAATAGTCCTACATGCTTTTCTTCTGTAAGAAACCCTTCAACAATTGATTTGGTGCTTTCAGATCAAAGTCACGTATGCAGTGATTTGGTCACACATGCTGACTTTGATTCTGACCATCTTCCAATAACTTTTTCTTTATCACATGAATCAGTTTTAAACCCTATGAGCTCTGTTTTTAATTATAACAAGGCTGATTGGGGAAGATACAAAACTCATATTGAGAGAAATTTCAATAATGAGCTTGATTTGCAAAACGAAGTGAATATTGATTCCGCTTTGAAAGCATTACAATGTGCAATTGTTGATGCCAGGAATTATTCTGTTCCAAAGGCTCAAATGAAATTTGATTCACCAATAATTGACGAAAATCTTCAACTTCTAATTCGTTTGAAAAATGTCCGCAGACGTCAATATCAACGTTCTCGTGACCCTGTTTTTAAAACTATTTATAAAGATTTACAGAAAGAGATTAAACATGGATTTACTCTTCTGAGAAATCAAAATTTTGAAACTAAAGTTGAAAAATTGAAACCATATTCAAAACCTTTTTGGAAGCTGTCGAAGATTCTTAAGAAACCTTCAAAGCCTATTCCAGTTTTAAAAGATGGTGAACGTTTTCTTGTATCCAATGAACAAAAGGCTCAAAGACTTGCTCAGCAGTTTGAGAGTGTTCATAACTCAAATTTGAATTTTGTGAGTCCAATTGAAAATGAAGTCACACGTCAATTTGATTTAATTTCTACCCAAAACTTTTTTTTTTTGCAGAAATAATTGAAAATAACTTGAATGAGATTAAATCAATTATTAAAAATGTCAAAAATACGAAAGCACCTGGTGACGATGGAATCTTTAATATACTAATCAAACATCTCCCTGATAGCACAATGGAATTTTTAGTGAAAATTTTCAATTGCTGCTTCAAAATTGCATATTTTCCCAAATTATGGAAAAATGCAAAAAATACTCCAATTTTAAAACCGGATAAGAACCCAGCTGAAGTTTCAAGTTATCGACCAATCAGTTTGCTTTCTTCAATAAGTAAACTGTTTGAGAGAATTATTCTTAACAGAATGATGTCACACATCAAAGAAAATTCAATTTTTGCAAATGAACAGTTTGGATTTCGCTATGGGCATTCCACAACTCATCAATTGCTCAGAGTTACTAATATGATACGAGCTAACAAATCTGAAGGTTATTCCACTGGAGCTGCTCTTTTAGACATAGAAAAAGCATTCGACAGTGTTTGGCATAAAGGTTTGATTGCGAAATTGCAAACTTTTAATTTTCCAATTTTCCTAATCAAAATTTTAAAAAATTATCTTACTGATCGAACTGTGCAGGTTGTCTATCAGAATTCAAAATCTGATAGATTTCCTGTCAGAGCAGGTGTACCTCAAGGTTCAGTCTTGGGTCCAGTCCTGTACAACATATTCACTTCAGATCTTCCTGATTTGCCTCCAGGATGCACAAAGTCATTGTTCTGCGATGACACAAGCATTTCCGTAAAAGGAAAAGTCTTCGTGTCATATGCAGTCGATTGCAGAAAAGTTTAGATATTTTTTCTTCCTACTTGCAAAAGTGGAAAATCTCTCCCAATGCTTCTAAAACTCAAATGATAATTTTTCCGCATAAGCCTAGGGCTTCTTTCCTCAAACCAAACAATAATCACGTTGTCAAGATGAATGGGGTTATTTTAAGTTGGTCCGACTAGGTTAAGTACTTGGGACTAATTTATGATAAAAGAACTTATTTTCAAAGAGCACATTGAGAGTATACAAGCCAAGTGCATCAAATATAAGAGATGTTTATATCCTCTCATTAACAGGAATTCTAAACTTTGTTTAAAGAACAAACTATGGATTTACAAACAAATTTTTAGACCAGCAATGCTTTATGCTGTACCGATCTGGTCAAGTTGCTGTTCAACAAGGAAGAAAACGCTCCAAAGGATTCAGAATAAAATTCTGAAAATGATTTTGAAGCGTCCTCCTTGGTTTGGTACACTCGAATTACATAGACTTACTGGTGTTGAAACATTAGAAGCTATGTCAAATAAAATTATTAACAATTTTCGACAAAAATCGTTGCAATTCTCAATTGCTACGATAAGCTCTCTTTATAGCCAATAAGTTAGCAATTAAGTTAGTTGTAAGTTTACTTCCCCTTTTCTGACAAGTAGGTTTAAATCCCTACGAATGATAAGTCCTAATTGCGAAAGCAAACGAATCCTAGCAATTAAAATTACAAATTTCTAACAGTGTTGAGAAGTCACCATTTGTGATTGGACACACATACTCATTATTTACTAATATTTACCATAAATACTTAAGCTACTAACAAATCCCCCCTTTAAAAAAAAATACTTGGTTGTAAAACGACCCTGTTTCACTTATCACACGGAAGATTCATGTGAAAAAAAAAAAAAAAAAATTATTGCCTGCGAAAATATTTGCTCTGATCATTGATAAATTGCATTCCAGACATGTCCCTTTTTATAGTCAAACTTTACATTCAGGTGTTTTTCGGGTGTACGAATGCTATCCAATGTATGATTCAAGTTATGAATTTTCTACAAGATTCTTTCGCATATATCGAAATTGATAGTCGTTTCAGACGCTGTAATTGAAAAGATGAAGAATCGCTTGTGGTATTTAAGCGCAGAATAAGTTGGATTGGCTTGATATCCCGCTTGAAATTAAACAAAGATTGATCAGGCGATTAAAAGCGAATGGTCCTTAAGGTGAAACGGTATTGAAGCCATAAACAGCCAATTTCGAGCCACCACTTCGAATTTTCAGAAGCACAAGACTCGGAAATAGATAATGCATTCCCTGTGAAAACGCTATTTTATGTTTGTTTCACCACAGCAAACATAAAACAGCGTTCTCACAGATGACGCATTATCTGTTACCGAGTCTTGTGCCTTTGAAAATTTAAAGTGGTGGCTCGAAGTTGGCCATTTTTGGTTCTAATACCGTTTGGCCTTAAATAGCTGATGTCGAATGTCGCAAGCAATAAAATCCTGAACAGTTACTATCCCATCTCGTTTCATACAAAACCAATGAATTCTTTTCGAGTTTTGAACCACATATTGTTTTTTTCGACCGTGACCCAGCCGAATAGAAAAATAATGAGGAATAGCAAAGTTCTTTCAAAAATTATTCGCTATGAACGACGCCACAGAACATGGTGTTAAATTCATGAAAAATTCTAACCGTGTTCCAACACATAATGAAGATGAACTTCAGTTTATATTGCATGTTGTTGATTCATACCGTAAAAATACCCACCTCATCTAAAATCCGAATTTTTTAACAAATACCAAAAATTTTAGATTATTTTAAACTTAAATTAGGATAATAATATAACGGTTTCATAAAAATACAAGTGTATTTGAATACGTTTATCGAGGGATATATGTTAAAAAAAAAGAAAAAACTCCGTACAATTTTAAGGTAAATCGATTTCTAAAATATAAGCGCTTTGTGGGTCCATTAAATAAATTTATGATCAACTTCAAATTTTCGTGGCTTATTGTAGAGGTCAAAGGAAACTTTTTCAGCCCACCGCTCATTAAGATCGATAGTTTCAAAAACGGCCATATAAAATATGGCCACTCTGGTATGCATGTTGGCATAGGTTATCATTTCAAAGCATTCAAAGCACTCAAAGCATTGTAGCTCAGAAATCTTTGATAATACAGAAATACGGTAGGGAACAAATGTAACCTTGTAAAAATGAAACTTTTTTTTTTTCAACACATCACATAAATGGATTATAGTTAATCTACTTCAATATATCTACAATACTTGAACGTTCATTTCTTTTACCATCTGACTTTGACTTTAGGTACGATAGAACACATTGCTGGAACATGATAGGAACGAATAAGGCATATGGAACACTCTCATCAAGTATAACGTTTACAAGCTCGCTAAGATTTTTTTAAGAATTTTCTAATTTTTTTTAAAGAACTTTAAATTTAGAATCTATTTGAGCTTATTTCTCGAAAATTTATAAAAGAAATTAGCAATAACCAAGTAAATTTAATAAAAAAAAAACACTCGAGTGATCTGCATTAATAAAGATGCAAAATGCTCAACAACAGCCAAAATGCCGCTTTTAAACCTCTCTTCGCAACTTTTTTCGTCTACCTGCCCAACCCAGTCATATGGTGGGTTTCACATTTTTTTCAAATAAACAAACTATTGTTGAACTCTTTGGATTGAATAATTTTATTCGTTTATCTGTGTATAAAAAAAGATTTTCAGAGTTTTTTCATCAGAATAAAAAATTTGGGCACTAGAGGGCTAAGATACTGTGTTTTGCTTTTTTGAGATTTTTCTTCACTAAAAATCTGTTGTCAAATTGTTCGTGGATCTAGGGATCCAAACATTTTAATCTTCTTCGCGTAACAAAATGAAACTGGGCTAGCTTTCAAATCGTTTTTCATCAATCGTAATTGGTAACTAAAATGCCGTAGGATTCTATTTTACTCCACAACTCGAACTCATCAACCTCTTCATAGCCAGCTTTAACCTGGGCGATATTCCGGATAACTGGCTGAAAGTGAAGGTCGTATTTATCCCCAAAGTTGGAAGAAAGGATAAAACCCTACCTAAGACTTTCAGTCCCATAAGTCTGACTTCATCACTTCTCAAGTTAAGGAGAAAATAATGGATAAATATATCCGTGATAAGTTTCTTAAAGACTCCCCGCTGAATAGGAATCAACATGCCTATCAAAGCGGCAAGTCAACAGAAACTGCTCTTCACAGCTTAGTGACGTTGATAAGCAAAACTTTCGCAGTGGCATTTTTGGCGGTATTGCTAATAATTGAAGTGCGGGATACAGCATACACCCGGGCGTATCTCACAATAGATCAATAATTCTGGTCGCAGTGAGGAAGTCCGTACAGGAAAAAAAAGTGTTCATGCAAAAGTTTGAGCCATAGCAGTTATTGCGTACCTTCAATTAACGCAAGTGTTAATCTGAAGTGAAGACATAACGTAATGGATTTTCAGCAAATACAGTAAACTAGCAAGAAGTAGATTTGTTAGTCCTTCCAAGTCCCTTCTGTTACTTTAGTGATTCTTGTCGACCAAAACATAAGAAAAGCATGCGTCATTGCTGAGACACATTCGTTATCCAGAATTCAAACCTAATACAACATTGTGCTAATTTCCGTACAATATCGATTAGGTTTCGTACCATCAAATATTTGTGTATACTAAAATTTTGTTAAACATTGGATGTTGAAATAACTATTTAGTGCCGCAATAGAACCAATTGTAGTCAATTGTCAGCTTATTTTGTAGATCGTTTTTTTAAATAATTCATACCCCCTTCGCAATTGAAAATTCTGCGCATGGCTGTGATTCATTTACAATCAGCTGAAACGGTCAACCATGACAAACAAATTGTTTCAACAATAACACTCCGAATTTTGGTAATGAAACAGTATACTTGCGAGCATCATAATTGTGTTTTTTTTATCCTTTGCTAAAGATTATTATCTAACCGTATCGATGACAAATATCGGCTCATGTTGCATACTGGCGGTAAATCTTTGGCAACTGATGCATTTCACCGGTTTCCTCATACTCTCTAAAAAGAATCCTGTATAAGGTAATAGTGTTCTTTTCAGCCTCCACAGCTTTGTTTCAATCAAGTTCCCAAACAGACTAAACGACTGGCAGGGTTTACGTTTTAAGGACCAATAAAGAGGCTCGTTACCCTACAAACCTCACACGATGCGGCGGCAAGCGAAACACTAACGGGCGATTACGTACGATGATGGTAGTTTGATTGCCCCATTAGCGATGCTCAAACAAACAAGCGTAGGTATGTATGTGCAGGCAGTCCTCTAGCAGTGCACATTTCCAATCGCCAGGTGTCAATTTTCGGTTTGGCAGTTTCCTCCCGTATAAACTATACTTGCTTAGGTTCGCAAACAGCACGACCAAAACGTGACGATCAGTGCAAATACAGTGCTATGCTTGCGATCCTTCCGCCGTTCGGCTCCACCACCATCACCGATGATGCTGGTTGAATCGCAGTTAGTTTCACCGATGAATATGAAATCACAACTCTCATCGCAGTGTCACTTCGACTGATCGATGATGGTCCGGCTGTTTTCAATTGAGAGATAGTTGCAGTACACTAGCACTCAATTTTAGCCGATTGAGTTATAAATTGTGACTAGCGAGACAGTCCCAAACAAAACTATCAACTATAGCATTCAATCGTTGGTTTCAGTAAGTGAGAAACCCTGGCTGCAGAAATTTCTTCTGGCGATTTTAATCTACAATTTCGCCATGATTATACGTATCAAGCTCGACTTCTGCCCAAGTGTAGCCACATGTTCATTGAAGTTCTTTCCTGCGTTTCGTTTTAATCGAAATCACATTTCGCCAATCGGGGTCGGCACTTGTGAAACCAATATTTTGCGTGATTCCACCACATTAACCGAGATAATTGAATCAAGCGAAGACTTGTTTTTCTCCATTCATGTATCGGTTTCGAACGGGTAAAAACAATACGGACTTTGTCGGTTCGATCAGCCTCCTCCGTGCCTGTCTAACCCTGTAGTAGAACCACAGCACGTAAATTTGTAAAATGAGATGTAAACTCGCGGTAAAAAATGAAATCGATTTAAACCACACATATGAACATCAGACAACTGCCATAAAAGGTGGTCCGAAATGCGGGAACTTGACGATGAGAGGTTACACAGCCATTGTTAGCCGTTTGGCATCGTAGTTGGGATCGACCCTTCATTGAAAACTGAGAATTCAATTGCTTACCGGATGATGAACCCGCGAGACGGGCGGGGTTAGATCGGTTAGCATGTGCTTTGCAGTGAAAGAAGTTTTCAAAGGGGAAACTGAGGTATATATTGCACTGCCCTTTATTGCGGTGTGTGCGTTGGAGGTATTTACGTGATTCAGGCTCTAGCACAAAACCTTCCCATTTCAGTCTCGGAGTATTAGAAAACAACTCCAAATCAAAGGTATAAAATGCTAATTTTTACTCAAGTTGAGCGTCTAAAGCAGACCACCCTGGTGTGCCGCCGATGTTGTCCAAGAAGCATTCGGTCTGTCTAATTCCGATTAATTGGTGTAACGTAAAAATAACCGGTCGTACGTTTCGTGCAGCAGAGCAAAAATAAGTGAGGATCCTGCGTTACCTGAACGTTCAATTGCGTAAAGATTCCTCGCTTGGAATCACTACGCATGGGGTATGTCGGGTGATAAATTTAACAATGTTCTTTGACAACCGCAGTTATATCGGCGGTACAACAACAAGTGCCTACCTTTCCGTCCAGACCGTACTGACCTGGCCGTATGCAACACCATGTGGGAAGTTAAGTAAATTGATTATCTCCGCAGTTCTCTCGTGTGCTTGCCGGATCGTCTTTTTTTGCCGCAGAGAGTGGGATGCTATTTATCTTTATCACCTCTGGTCGGCCGAAGGAGGAAAGTTGTTCTGCTGCACAATCGCTGCCAAGTGCGGCCGCGCGCTGCTGCTAGCGCGGAAAGTAAAACGATTGTTGGCCAGAACCAAACCCATGCAGTGTTTGCAGAAATCAATTTGCATCCGTTGGTTTTACAATTATGATATTTCATTTTCAAAATTTTTATTGTGTTTACATTTTGCTTAGCTTGGTATTAATTAGTCTCAATTATATGTATGCCTTGTTCTAACTTATATCCTATAATAGGCTTAATTTCATTTTCGGTGTTCGCAAGATTATAGAGAAAATGGCTTAGAAAAAGCGTAAAAGCTTTAGTTAATAATTAGGAAATACAACAACTGGAATCAGAAACGAAAATTTTTGATGTTGATGAGACTCTCGTTTTGACTCAAGTGATATTCTTCAATAGGTTCCAGTAGGTGATATCTTTATTAAATTTAATCTAAAAAACTTTAACTAAAATGTTGTCTATGGACGAGTTGAATGAAACTGATTTCTAGAGTAGAAAAAAAAACACGATGGTAGGTAAAAGTTTTTAAATAAATTCACAATTATTTAATTTTTTTTACATTTAAATCATGGAAAATGTAGTAGTAATGTACAAAAAATATATTTCACAAGACGAATATGATTGAGGCAAAGGAAGCCTGAGTAACATAAATAGCAATGGCATAAAGTAAAGTTATTTCCAAGAACCCAAAGATAACACTCTGTGTGTTTATTTATAATGATAGGCTGGAAACAATGACGAAAATTTCCATTGTTTCAGATTTATTTCTAGTAAATTGAATTCTTAAAGATCTTTCAAAATGAATTTATTTTCACATTCCCGAAGGTTCGTATCGAAACCTATTCAGTAAGTTACATAGTATTGTTAAGGTACTTACTTTTACTTCACTTTACTTCTATGATGACAAATCGTAGAGATTCTATGTGGAGCCCAGAGTACGCCTCCGCAGACGCCCTTTATACTTGCTGCTGAAGCATCTTCGTCGAAAGCACGCATCCAACGCGTGCGGTGTTTGCCTCGAAATCGTCGGCCTTTATTTGGGTTTCTGCTCAATATTATCTTTGCTCATTCGCTATACGTAATACGTGGTTAGCCCACTTTGACCTGTGTGCACCACACTACATTTTCTAGTTTGCTACCGAATATTGATCGCATCATACCCCTACGCTCGAAAACCCCAAGTGCGCGCCGATCGATTTCCTTCTACGTCCACGATTTATATCCGTAGAGCGCCACCGGGAGGATCAGCGTCCTGTAAACCATAAATTTCGTATAGATCTGTAGGCTGCGAGATTTTAGCTGGTGTAAGCATTTCGTCCTTCCCTTAACTACTTACTTACTTTTAAGGCGATAGACCGATTATCGATCCAGTGCCGAATCCAGAATACGTCGCCATGTCCCTCGGTCTTGGGCTGCTATCCTCCGATCGCCCCTAACACCTATTTCGCGTGCATCCTCGTCAACAGCACACATCCAACGAGTGCGGGGTCTACCCCGACGTCGAAGACCTCTATCGGGATTCCTGCTAAATATAGCCTTCGCTTGACGCTCATCCGGCATTCTCGCTACATGCCCAGCTTACTGAAGCCTGCCGTGTTTTATCTGCTTGACTATATCCGCCGATTTGTATGCCTGGTACACTTCATGGCTCATGCGTTTGCGCCAAACACCATTTTCTAGTTTGCCGCCAAGGATTGAACGCAAAATCCTACGCTCAAAAACACCAAGGGCTCGCCGATCAGCCTCTTTCAGCGTCCATGATTCATGGCACGAAAGAGTCCGATATCTCACCTGCTATCCTGACGCTTGATGTAGAACCTTCAAGGGTGGCACGTATCAGTCTAATCAGTTTTGTTGGGAAGCCATGTTTGAGCATAATCTGCAATAACCCATTTTTCTTAACTGAATCGTACGCTGCCCAGGTTCATTCAGGTTCCCTTTAACTCTTTCCTCAATCCTTCCTTTAACTAAGCATTCTTAAATTAATATATTTTCCTTTCCATACTCATATCCCATCCCTCTTAGAATCACAGACAGGCTCTTCTCTATTATGCCCCGATAATTGCTACAGTCCAGGCGATGACCTTTCATGTAGATCGGGCATATGAGACCCTCCAACCAGTCCGAGGGCAATTTTTCATCAGACCACCCTCTCAGCCTGATCCGATGGATGGCACGATACAGCTGTTCGCTACCGACTTTGAAGAGTTCGGCGGGAATGCCGTCCTTCCCGGCCACCTTGCAGTTTCTCAGCTCTTTCACTGTTTTCTTCACCTCATCCATGGATGGTGGATCCACAGCTTGACCATCATTCTCAATAGTCATCCTGCTCCTTTTGACTCCACTGTTTCCCTCACCGTTCAACAGCACACTGAAGTTTTCCTTCCAACGCCTGGCCACCTCTGTTTAATCGGTTATCAGGTTCCCCTCCCTATCGTTGCACATGACAGGGGCTGACACGTTTCGATTCCCGATTCCGTTGACCTTCTTGTAGAAGCTCCTCGCATCGTGCCTGGAGAAGCAACCTTCCGCCTCCGCAAGAATACGCTCCCAATGCTGTCGTTTCTCCCGGCGATGGAGTCTCTTTTCAGCGGCTCTAGCATCTCGATATCTACCCACGCTCTGACGAGTCACAGCTGTGGCCAACATGTGACCCCTGGCGCGGTTTTTCTCCTCCGTCACTCGCTGGCACTCAGCGTCAAACCACCCATTGGACGCAGTTGTACCCAACACTTCTCGCGCTTTAGTGCTGATCGAACTGTGGATGTGCCTCCACTGTTCATTCAGGTTCCCTTTAACTCTTTCCTCAATCCTTCCTTTGACTAAGCATTCTTAAATTAATATATTTTCCTTTCCATACTCATATTCCATCCCTCTTAGAATCACAGACATTGCGCGTACCCGAAAGTATTGTTCAATCGTCATTCTTCACTAGGTCATAAATTGCAAGGCCACAGTTTGTTGTTCAACTGTTATTCTCCATTGCACACTTTTTCCTTGTTTTGGTTTTACCGCTTTCCGCATTTCGCATCGACAATTGCTTTGCTCACGCTGCATTGCCCATGCCAAAGCATGGGTCTAGAATGTAAGAATAGTTTTTAAGTTATTTGGTAAGAGAAATAGATCAATTCCATGATGTACGCTCGAACCAAACGGTCCGTTCCTTAACACGAAAGGAACGCCTCCCAATAAATGTTTAAAATGCCTCAACGCCTTCTCCAATAAGTGTTTAAACTAGTTACATAATCCATAAAAAGCCTTGTTTACTGCCGCAGTCTGTTTCTTCACCTCGCAATTCACGTCGTTATCAAACGTTACGAGTGTACCAATATGAATAAATTCATTAATTACTTCAGCGTCTCCATCCAACATCACCGTTACACCAACGCCCGTAGGACTATCACGACCTCTGCCAGCCACCATGTACTTATTTTTGGCAGTGATCATAATGAATAAAGGTCTCACAATTTCAAGGCTATGTTGAACAGCAAGTTCGAGAGCCCATCTTATTGCATCAGACCACATACGTTTCTGCAAATGCGCTCAGTGTCCTGACGCTTGATGTAAAACCGTCAAGAGTTGCACGTTTCATTTTAATCAGTCTTGTTTGCAGCGCAATTTGTTCGTTACGTTTCACTTAATTCTTCACTGGACTGGACTGGACTGGACTGGACTGGACTGGACTGGACTGGACTGGACTGGACTGGACTGGACTGGACTGGACTGGACTGGACTGGACTGGACTGGACTGGACTGGACTGGACTGGACTGGACTGGACTGGACTGGACTGGACTGGACTGGACTGGACTGGACTGGACTGGACTGGACTGGACTGGACTGGACTGGACTGGACTGGACTGGACTGGACTGGACTGGACTGGACTGGACTGGACTGGACTGGACTGGACTGGACTGGACTGGACTGGACTGGACTGGACTGGACTGGACTGGACTGGACTGGACTGGACTGGACTGGACTGGACTGGACTGGACTGGACTGGACTGGACTGGACTGGACTGGACTGGACTGGACTGGACTGGACTGGACTGGACTGGACTGGACTCGGCTGCCACCCCATCTAGCGTTGGCGCATCTTGCCCAGTAAAATGCAGCCGGATTTCAGCTCGCTAGTGGTGCTACAACTCTGGTAGAAAGTAACCGCCCGGTACCCGCTTTTCCATACCTTCTGGCCTGTCCAAAAAATTTCCTGCAGCGCTCTGACTTCGAAGTTGCGTGAGTGTAGCTCATCGTGAATTATCCTGTCGCATCCTGGTAAGCAAAGCGATTTGCAGTTCCATGTCCCAAGTATCCAATCGTAGTCCTTATTTCGTTGTTTAGGTCCATGCCGATTGTTCCGATTCGGAAACACTATGAATAAAAAATCACGCTTTCAAGCTTAATTTCAAGCAGAATTGTTTCTCATTGCACAATGGTCCAGAAACCAAATTTAGGAGGAAATTTGGGTCTAGAGCTCTATAGCAACATTTTAGAGAAACACTTTCTTCAACAAAGTTGTTACATATGATAAAGCGCTTTTTTAAACAAATTAAAAAATTAGGATGACCAACATTTTCAATGCAGAAATGTATTTTACTTTTTTATCTTTGTAGATAGAAGAAAAGTTTTCTCTACAATGTTATAGCTCCATTAATTTTAATTGACATTGTAAAAAAAAGTTTTTCTCTATCTTTGAAAATAACCGATTTATATTGAAAAAACACATTTTACCCTCTAACTTTTTATTTCAAGTTTCATCTCAAAACGGTATTCGAACGACTTTTAGAGCTTTTTAAGAGAAACAATTTGCAATGCTGACATCGTAAATATCTCAATTTTACTCAAAGTTATTAATATTTTTCGTCAAAAAATATGCGTTTTTCATTTGTATGTCATTCTTTTTGCGGCAAACACAAAAAATATATACATATTTATCATATGTAACAACTTTGTAGAAGAAAATTTTTCTCTAAAATGGTGCTATAGAGCTCTAGACCCAAATTTCCCCCTAAATTTGGTTTCTAGACCATTGTGCATTGGTAAGAAAGTATGCTACAGCCAGCAAGCTGCAGAGTGTTGCTGGAAAGATTCAATGTTGAGCTGTTCGTCACATATTCAATCGGTTTGAGGTGAATTATAGCACCTTAATGTCTTCAGAAGAGTTTTTGCCAAGAAAATTTCCTACCGAAATCATACATTGATATATTTTTAGGAGCCAACTGGACATCTCTAGAAAAGAAGTTTTGGTTTTTCCCATACAAAATCGTATGAAACCTTGAACAATCGGGCGCAAAAATATAGTTCCATTGATCGATTTGTAAATTTGAAAAGTTGTTATGGGACCCATAAGAATGTGAAAAGTGTTTGGAGCTGACATTTATTTTTCATCCCACCCTAATGTGCACCCTTGAGATGGAATAATCTATAATTATTTTTTTCCGAAAACTGTCGAATACTGGAATGTGGCAATGATATACGTTTTGCTTGGGCTTTATAGTCTTTCCTTGTTCAACAGAAAGCAGTTATTTGTTTTTATTAATAACTGCATTCTATTAAAGAATAAAAAGGACATCAAAATCGTACTTTTCAGTTAAATTTTTTTTTCAAAAAGGCATAGTGTTTCATTGATTACATTACCATAATATTCATAATATTCCGATAACACTGTAAAACTGTTCCCATCGTTCGGGCAGTTTAGAATGGTTATAAAACCATAATAAGCGAAATGTCATTCGCACACATAAAATGTTTGCAAACTAGCCGCAGCCACAGAAGTTGGAGCAGGCATAAACTTCGAAAGGAATCAATACCCTTGTTAACCTCCTGATCTCTGCATCCGCAGTTCGTCTGTGATTTACACCACTCCACCGAGTACTACGGGAACGGGACGGTAACGTACTGACGTTGACCCCGAACGGTGGTGGTGGTGGTAAAGACGACGTTGCTGGCCATATTCTTATATTTTATTATCGCATTCCCTCATCGAGTGCTGTAAGTGTTGATTGGGAAAAGTCTGCTTCCTGTTTGTATACCTACTTTCCATCGATCGATGGACAAATCTCTTGCTTCTGCTGATTGCAGAATTTGTCTTGTCCAGTTGATAGTAGTCAACAATCAAACAAATGACGGGACATGACCGACTCACGAACCGGCTTTCGGCGCTTAACCAGCTTTGCTGTTTTCAAGAATTATGTGCATTGACATGTTTCAATCATCAATGATATGTAATGTATCCATTCGAGGTTTGAGCAACAGATTAAAAAACAACACAACGAACTGTGAAAGGCTGAATTTCGAAAGACAGAGGAATCAAATTCATACATGAGGTAGAACGTTTCATAGGCGGGACAAAATGAAAGGTTGAAAAACAACGTACGCGAGTGTTGCCAGCAAACCGCCTTAAAGGAGCCGCGCTCTGCGCTGAGAATGCCAAGATTTGAATAAATGCCTGCATATTGATTTTCAACTTGTTCTTTATAATTCGACTTTCCGACTTTGATGTGCGCTTTCATAATGTAGGTCAGAGCTAAGAGCTGTGCGAAACTTCGAAGACTTCCATTAGACGACAAAACGGAAAGAAACCAAATTCGATCAGGAGTTTAGAGTGCGTGGAACGAAATTAAATTTTTTATGGACATTACGAAATTCAATGTTTGTGGCGAACACTACTAGTAACAAAAAAATATCTTAATTATCTAAATAACAAAATTGTAGGCTAATATTCATTGTACTGGGCTCGTAAACAAACAATAAAGCAAAGGAAGATGGCACAAAAGTTTTTCTTAAAAGACCCCCCGTGGTACTGAGGATGCAAAACCAGAACAAGATTATGATATATACGTATACCCTATCCTTCACGTGATTGCTGGGCTGGTTTGAACGGACGTTCTATAGGTTACCGCTCAACCAGCAACTTTTAGCTCTCTGTCCAGGCGTGTGACTGCCGAGACGCGGTAAGACAGTAGCCGACACACACGGGAACCCAGTGGGAAATCTCTCCCAGCTGTAATGGATTCAGACACTCATAATTTCCCTGCTGTATTACAGTTGCACAACGATCCGGACGGCCGCGACGGGATGCCGCCAGTTTTAGAACTGAACTGGCAGTCAACCAATAACACATTGCGAGGCTGCCACGATCTGGTTCACGCGTGTATACGACACATGAGCCCTACCTTGTTTTGTTTCTACGATCTGATCATGCGTTGTACCCACCGGAGGTTGCGATGCCGCCGCCGACAACAATATAATATGGCAAGGTCTCGTGCGGAAACACGGAGGTGGGTTCCCACAGAACTGCCACATTGTGTCTGGCTGCACAAAACGATTAGGTATGATGGCGCTAACAACGATTGTTATGATATTTTTTTGCCTAGTGCGGAGCTAAATTTGCTTGTCCGATGACTAATCAACTGCACGACCAGACATTCGTTGAGTCAAGCCTGTCTACAGGAGGTGTTGTCGTAGTCGTAGGTAAGCTAGTTTCACCCGACCCAGGGATTCCTTCTCAGTCGCTTCTCGGCGGTGGCTCTGACAATGATTTATTTGTCAAACATGTTCTTTGGATACAGTTTCTGACAACGTCTAAAGTGCACTGTGTTACAATTTATGATTTCAATCGTGATGCCATTGCATTAGATAGATCACAGAAAATAAAAGAAAATCGCCGATTGCCAGGGGCTACAATAAGTACTATTCTACGATTTTTCATGGTTTGACAACATCGATTGCATAACCGCCAAGATGTTATAGATTCCAATGATGGCGTTGGTTCACCGAATTGGCATTTCGTCAGACGGTGGGAATGTGACATCTGATCTAGCTGACTTGACCTACTCGCTGATCTGGGTAATGTCCAGAAATGAAACATTCATCAATATACGCCTAAGTCAGAGGTGATCTCTCAGTTCGCGGAACGCACATCACTCACAGAAGCTACTTGACGCCACCAGAATAAGGTCTGCATTTTCCATGATTGGCTGCAGCAGAAACGCTGTCATGCGTTGAATTCCGCACACGTCTGGGGATCATTCAGTTCGTTAGATCGGAACCGGGGGGCAGAGCGGTTTGCAAACTTGATTGTTGAATCGAACCCATTGACCTGTATAGACAACGGCACAGTCGCAGGCGCCACTTCATTTCCTGCATCACTGATTTCTGCTTGACTGCTCAGAGCTTGCACAGCACAAAGCTCCGTATACGGCAGGCAAAGATGATCCGCATGAAAATAGATACCAGCATTGAACCAGTTGGGGGTTTGGAATGCACTGATCCGTACCTTATGGGAATCGTAGTTGATTGAGTGCCAAGGTAGCAAGGACCTCATCCATTTGTTATGGCGGTTAAGATGTGCCAACTAGAATGATCGCAGTGCAAGACGCCGTGTCTTGTATGTTTTGAAACTCGATTTTTGTAAAAAAATGACAACTTTTTTCTCTCTTTTTAGATATTTGATATGTGCAAACAGCGCCCTAAACTAATAAAAGATTCTTCCTTTCGTTTATAAAAGCTGTTTTAAACAAAACAAACGGATAAAACAGTACAGCCGTAAAGTGTATATGATTAATCAATCAATGCAAAAGATTTCCAATCCACTTTATTTGTAACCAACGGTTACAACCGTCTTCTCAAAATCAAAAAAAAAATTTACAAGCTAAATGTATGACGAAATTCGATGCTATTTTGAACGTACCCTATGTTTGTTGATCCAACTCACAGCGTGAAATGTCGCCGTTCGTTACCCAGGCTCATTTCCAAATCCGAAAAGTTTTAGGAGGGGGGGGGATAAATGAACAGGCCTGGATGGCGGGGGAAGTTGGGTCAGCAAACATAGTAGTGGGAGTGATTCTAAATAAATTTAAAGAACCAGTTTAGCAAATATAATTTGCTCAGGGCAACGAGACAAAAACCTTTTGGTTTATATAATTTAAACATAAGTCGAACGTTTACCAAATTAAGACGCGCAAAATCACTCCCAAAGATAAATATAAACCCCATTAGAGTTAGGATAACTAACGGTCGATTTGAAGCACGTCAACTGTGGTCCCGAAATGTGCCAGAAGGGTCGCCTACGCCGAAACGCATCGTAAAAACAATAGCGGACAGAGTACCGCAAACTGCGGTAGGATGCATCCGGGGAAGTCTCGAGAGTTGAGAGCGAAGCTATAAAAGGGAGTTAGAGCCGTATGGGCGCTCTCTTATATCGAAGACACTAGGCAGAATCGGAACGTTAGAACGCGACGCGGTCGATCAGAGTATCGGCAAAAAGTTACAATAGGGCTAAAGTGAAGTATAGTGAAGAAGTGCAGCATCGCGGAGTGGTGGACTTAGGTCCCGGAAAAGTGCTGGCAGAAGATCAGATCATCAAAACGCTAGAGATCGACTGACCAGGCTATCGCCCGATAATTGTTAAAGGCGGTGCTCACTTCGCTCGTAGAAAAAACCCACTCCAGAATTGTGCGCGGTTTAAAAAAATAAAGAACCTAGTGTCACGTGTAGCGAAAGACCGTCCATCAACATACGGTCCGTGTTCCGATAACAGCCAATCACCACGTTCAGGTGAACATTTTGGAACTCCCTGTAGTGCGGAGTTTATTTCTACCAACATCACGGGATACAACGTGCTTCCCCGATCGCAGGCACCCATCTCTCAGCAAAGGTGCGTTCCAGCTTCGACTCTCTTCCTCGAGTGGCGTTTGGTTCAGCCACACAATTTGTACGACAGCCGCCGCCCGATCATCACCGTAAGGCGCCCACCCATCCGACGGCCGCAACGTGAAAGCATGCCAACAAGAATAGTATGTAACCATTACCACTAGTAAATAAGAAAATTAAACCAAAAATCAAAGTTTGAGTATACTTCTTCCTTCAATATAAACCCTTATTTCCTTTAATTAACTTGCTATCAAATCTATAACGAGAAATACCATATTGTGAGACTTTGAGAAGCGGGTAAGTGCCAATTCGTCGATCTGTCTGCCTTGTTGCCCTGAGAGTAGCTAGCCGTATCAGTTTTGAGAGAAACGAAGAGAAATGTTTCATATTATCTAGGCAATTTCGAAATTTTCAAAGGTTTTAGTTTATTTGCCCCAAATCTCCAGTTCTTCCTATTGGTATTACCAAACTTAACCCTTAAATGCGCAATGTTGTTTTAAAACAACACTACTAAAATCGTTTTAAAATATACGTATTTTAGTATTTTTCAGAATTATAATTCATTAGAACAGCTCTCTAGACTCTAACGAAGAAAACTTAACAGCTGGATGTACTTTATTTGAATGTTTTGTTTTTATTTTTGCTGTCAAAATCTCGGAAACGAAAAAAAACATGGCGAGATTCCCGACTGGTGGTGACTGTCTTTAAAAATAAATTTTAAAATAAGGTTAGTGGTTAGTGAAAATGTCTGAATTATCAGTAATTATACTAACAAATGGTCAAGTTTAAAGTTACTGTTAACAAAATTAATTGTTAAGACTTTATTCTGCGATGAAGTCACAGTGTTGTTTAAAAACAACATGGTAATATTTGCACTTTGAAAAGTAAATCTTTCAATTTTTTATGCATATTGGATAGTTTTAAGGCAGTAAACCTGTTAAACATAAATTTTATGTTTTTAGATGATTTTTTAACGTCGCGTGCCTTTAAGGGTTAATGAAAGATCCCAGCTGCTTAGCTGCCACACGATCGGACAGTTGACCCACCAGAAGGCGTAATATAATTATCGCACCTTCGGCGGTTTCGAACCTGTCCTTAACGATGCCAACATTTTGGGGCGACCTCGTTCGTGCCAATTCAAAACCTCCTACCAACCGAGCAAGCGTCTAAGCTAGCGGAGGTGTTGAATTTCATTGAGGTACTTACCGTTTGATGAATGATTCGGCTTGGTTTACGGCCGGCGTTGTCCGCAAAGGTTTAAACGCAACTTTTTACGATCTGGGGACGCCATCCATTGTATGTTTATTAATGGCTGCTCTGAGACAGTCAGCTTCTTGACGCGGTGCAGATGTTTACCCCGATAGCAATCTTTAGCGACTTTCTCAGATAAGTTGTAGTAGTACTTGTTAAACTACTGACGCTCATAAATATTTGTGATTGTGCATCGATGGACTACTTTTTAGAGAGCCATCATCTAGCCTTCAACATGTAGTAATTTTTTGGTAGTATCGATTCAAAATCAAAACTTGTTATTTATGCAAATTCAAACTGATAAAATTAAAGTTTAGGTCAAAAAGATCTTGATCAGTATAATATATTTAACTAGCTGACCCGGCAAACTTCGTCTCGCCCATTTTTGTGTTTAATTTTATAATTTTAAACATTCCAAATTCATTGATTCCTTGCGATTTGTTTATAGTCTAAAAATGCACGACGAATCGTTTTATCGCAATGATAACATCCTCGACTTTTGGCTTCTGTACATCACCTCTATTCTGAAAGTATTCATATTGAGTGGTATTCGATCATTTTCAGCTGGCATCAATCTGATTCCGCAAATACCCATATTGGGTGGTGTTCAGTAATTTTGTTGTTTTCCAGAAACTAAAAGTGGTCATCTTTGAATTCTAAATAGTGTCCAGGGTCAATGCTTGGCTTCTATGCATCATCTCGATTACAGAAATATTTATATTAAGCAATATTCGGTCTTTTTCGGCAGTCTTCCGAATCCGGAAGTCGCTATATTGGATATTAAAATGGCATTTGGAGACAAATTCTGGCCCCTGGGCGTCATTCTGGTTTAAGAAACACCCTCATTGGGTGTTATTTGGTCTTTTTCGGCTGTTTTCCAGAAACCAAAAGTCGCCATCTTACAATTCATAATGGTGTATGTGGTAAATTTTTAGCTTCTGATTCCGGAGATACTCATAGTGAGTGGTATTTGGTCATTTTCGGCTGTTTCTCAGACACCGGAAGTCGCCATCTTAAAATTCAAAATGGTGTTTGTGATCGATTTCTACTTTCTGTGCATCATTCTGGTTCCGGAGGTACTCATATTGGAAGGCAATCGGCCATTTTCGGCTGTTTTCCAAAAACCGGAAGTTGCCATCTTACAATTCAAAATGTTGTCTAAGGTCGACTTGTAGCTTCAGAGCACCATTGCGATTCCGGAAATACCCATATTAGAAACCGGAATTTTCCACCTTAAATTTATAAATGGCGTATAGAGTCGAGTTTTGACTCCTGCGCATCAACCCGATCATTGTAGGCTGTTTTCAGGAAAACCTGGTTGAAATATCTGTTTAGCTTGTATGGGAGACCTGCCTCCACTTCCAGAGTACGGAGGAGTATCAAACCACCATAGAAGTTTATGTTTGATTTGTATAAGAGCCCTCCTATCGAGAAAAAAGAGCGGTGTTGAAACACCATTAAAATATTTTTAGCCCCCAAAAACCTCCACATGCTAAATTTGGTACCATTTACTCGATTAGTTCTGGAGATGTGAAAAAATTTCAGTTTCATTTGTAGGAAACTTCACCCTTCCAGAAGAAGGAGGTGTGTTAAACTATTATGGACATATTTGTAACCCCTAAAAATATTCACCTGTAGAATTTGCTTCCATTTTATTTGTTAGTTCTCGAGGTGTGCAGAAATTTGTGTTTCATTTCAGAAAAGGAAGGGATCCCGAACTATCTTAGTCACCTTTCTCGGCTTCTAAAACCCCTATACCCAAAATTTCACGCCGATCGGTTTAGTCGTTTCCAGTAGTTGGTTCAGACAGACAGACAGAGCTGCATTTTTATATGTTTAGATAGTTGAACCGATCACCGTGACGGTAGCCACCAGTCGAGCGTGATTCTATTTGTATTCAATTTTCGGTGGTAGCTTTTAAAGGATGATCTCAAAATAACTGTCGAGAGTCACCTATTTTAAATTGCTGTCATATTATTGTTGTTCATTGCGCCTTCTGCGATCTCATTTCTTCGTTGTATGAAAATTCTATTTTCGTGAATTCCACCATTTTCCTTTGAATATTATTAGTTTTCTCGCTGTAACAATTTGCTTGGATGAAGACGAACACAACAAAACAAAGCCAGCTCAAATCAGACGCTCCGTTGCAAAGTTATGGGCGGTCGCACATATATGTAACTTTATTTTATATATAAGAAGAAGATGAAAATATTGAGTTAGGGCCTTGGGTGTCCACCTCGGCGAGAGCAAGGGTCATCTATTCGGCTGGCTAATTTTCCCTTTCATAATTCTGCGTGTGAGAAAAAAACCCAAAACGGAAACGATACCTCAAGATTGCTTGCGACGTCAGTAGCCGTTACAGTAAAATATGAATCCGCGCAGTCGTGCTTATTTTTTCGCAAATGCGTTTCAACGAGATACTGGCCTAGATATTATCGCGAGGGACCCGTCGCGACTTGTCGCGACCGGTAATAGCTTTTTGGCAGCTTCTCATTAGCTGCGGGAGTCATCTTGTGACCTCTCACCGAGATTGTAATCTCTGCTGGCGAAGGGTTGCGCAATCGCTGGCTGACGTTGCGTGTTGCAATTGTCCCAATGGTGACGGATTATAATTGGATTGCGATCGCGGAATCGGCGGAGAAATTTGTACCGTTCGTGCGAAGCTGGAAGTTGAATGGAGAACGATTGTTCAGTTAGAGACATTCATTTTCTCAAAGTAGATGCGGTGTGAACTTAACGCTAATCAACAATTTCGCATTCGGGTGAGCCTCCGATCCGCTTTCATGAGGTACCACACGAAAACTGTACAAATTCATTTCTCGATGTATTCATTCGAAACCATTGTTATCTCTACACGTTTATCATACAGAAACCAAATAACAAATAAAAATAATCATCGTTTTTGTCAACCATTGCAAGAGCGAATCCATTATAAGAAGCTAAAAGATTTGAAGTGCTTTCATTCACTTAATATTTTGGCTTTCGGAATGAATAGACAGTGTGTGTATTTTTTTATATTATCTAAATATCTAAAGAAAGAAACGGGTCCATTTTGAAACTTTGTAAATGAAATCGAAATGTTGTATACTGAAATGGAATCTCACTTATAAAAGAAAAACAACGAAAAAGTTTTTCTGATTTGGTTTCGATAAAAGCTCTAACTTTGCTTCAAACATGAATACGAATCGTGTTGTAGACACTCAGATGGCTTATTTGAGCCATTTCGTTTCACCATTTTTTTCATCCCGAGTCGCCTTTCCACTTTTGTTTAACTTCTGTTTGATAATTGATGTTGGGCAGTTCTCAATTGGGCTAAATGTCGAAAAAAATCCTTCCCGTTTTCCCAATACGATTATAACTAGTAGGTACTTTCCGCTCTAGTGGATTTAGTTAGATTGGGCCAAATTTTGAGCAGGTCTGTTGTGAGCTTGAATGTACTGAGGAATACGTTGACGGTCATGCATTTTTTATCGAGTAATATTATCGAAATATTTTTCATGAAAATAAAGGTGTCTAGCCCCTAGGTCCATAGTGTTATTGGTCGTGAAAACCTGGATTTTTTATTTGCAACTACAAATATCTTGCAAGATTCTTAGCTTTCTTGAGAATTTATCGCAAAAACGATGACTTTTTTCATCTTCTGTTCTGTTCAAAAACGTGCCTGGAAGTAGCGAAACGAGGTTGTTACGAAGTACGTGAAGTGTATCCTTATGGACGAGGACCGACCTCATCTATGAGGGTGCATTTTGCCTCTGTTTGGTTGTTCGATGGCTCGAAAACCATCGAAATTCTTCTCGCAGACGAATCTTTCTGACTTTTGATTTCTGATTTCTGATCTTTCGGGTTTGCCCTTCTCTAAAACATTTCACTCCGCAGTACCAAATTCTATGGATAATCGAACCCTTTTTTATTTTTATTTTTAGTTAGTTTGCTAATAAAAACTACAGTAAACTCGGTAAACGTGCCGACATAAAAAAAATAAAAATGGTGGTCTGTCGATGTTTGTCATATGAGCAATTCACATTACTATTTTCATGATGATTTTGAAAACGATTCAAGTTATGTTTTTTTGGAAGCCTACGTTGAAAAAGCAAAGAAACTTCATTTGGTTGATCAAATTGATGAACCCCCCTAGCCTGGAAATCAATACTTTTCAAAAAAATTCTGGTTTTTCTTCAAAACTTAGCTCACCAAAATTGCTCTAACTCTTGAATTTCTCTATGAAATTACCAAAACCAGCATAATATTAGAAAAGGAAAAAATGGGGCCTTCTTTTACAAATATCAAAGTTGGTGGTCGCCATATTGGACTTAACCGCCCTATTGTTTTCTTTCCGAAAAAATTATTTTCGAATAGGTGCCCACCCACCTACCTCAAATTTTATTATTTTATTCGAAAGATCATGTTTTTTTACATAAAATAGGTTAAAATTAGAGATGTATGTTTTCTAAAATAGAAGTAACATTAAAATTACCAAAACATGTTCGACTCGACCGTTTGGTTTTTTGTTAAGTCTTACCCCATTTAAAATGATGTAACACATGATATTCTGCATAGAAAATTTACAGCCAACCCATCATTAGAAAAGGGATAGAAAGGACTTACTTTTGCATATATCCGTAAAGACATATATATTTATGTTATTGTGTAAAGTTTTGTTGGCATATTTTATTTTATTTCTATTTAAGTCTAGTAGATATTCGGTCTTCCCGATCAAAAAGAAAAAACAAAAATGTAACAGAATTTGTTAGTTTGTTATGAGAAAAACATTTCAGGTTGTGTTTCCAATTTGAACCCAGGAGTTTTAACAAAAATGATTCTACTAGTATCTAATTTATATCAAACTTTGTTACTAACGTATCAGCATTCTAACAAAATAAGATAGCATATAGAACAGTATGATAACAACTCTTGTTAGAACCCACAGCTTTTGATAGAGAAGAAAAGTTTATAGGAATTATTTCAGAACAGCTTCATTTCAGGATTTGTCATCGTAGTTCAAATACAAAATTATATCAAAATATGTTGTTTGCATCTCCTGTTGATGGAATTTTGTATTTTTTTAGTAATGCTCTTCTGATCAGGTTGCCATTGAAACTTAGAGAATATTCTCTTACTCCTAGGTAATCCTTTCCTTGCGGTATGAAAGAATGAAGGGAGTGTGTCCTCTGGATCGCCTTGACGTGCTGCATTATTGGTTTTAGTTGGCCTGCAACTTCTTCAAAAATCCGGAACACTCACGAACTCGAATTGCATTACATTTGACTGATGGAACACCTCAAGGGCCCAATCAAAAAATGATTTAGCATAGGTGATCAGTTTGTTCCGAACTATCGGCAAACTGTACGTATGTGATATAGATTAAAGTGAATTTCGTAAAATTACCACGATTTAAAAAATTTATAAAAACTGTACCTATATGTTGCACGTTTGATTGTTCCTCGAACCCCATCGCAAGCACATTTTCGCTGGTAGCTGGCATGGAAATGCTACTCAATGTCCATATCGAAGTTATTTTTTTAAATTTGTTTCAATATTGCAGGCCTGCTGCGTTGAAACAAATTATTTTAAATTGAAAGCGAAAGTTAACAGTGTCACAATCGCCTGACAATTTTCAATTGAATATCTTTTCCATTCCCCCTCTAATGATGGGTTGGTTGGAAATATTCTATGAAGAATAACATGTGTTACATTACTTACCACTATCGAGATCTCTGTATATTATCGAAATTTTCACAGCATGCGAGGCGCTCAAAAAATTAAAATTCAAAAAAATGTACTATCCTGTTCATTTACTATTATTTTAGCAACCTAAACCAGCTGGGATGAGGGGCGATATAATGTCTATAGAAATGACCGTAACCACGCTCGACGCCTGGGTTCGAATCCCAACGCCGACATCGGTGTCGATGGTTGTGGGGTGGCATGATCCACTCACAACCAACCCAACTGGTCTAGATTCAATCCTAGCTGACACCGGGAGATTTTCTGAGGCGAAAAATCTCTGGGATCACGCCTTCCATCGCATAAGGAAGTAAAGCTGTTGGCGCCGATCCGTTAATTAACGGGTCGTGAGCTGGGTGGAGTCGCCTCTCTGGGCGTCGGTGATTGGCACAACAACAGTGGCGGAACTAGACCGACGCACACTGGGGCAGCCCCATACAAAAGCTTGGACAAAACCTAAATTTGTTTTTCCAGAA
Source organism: Wyeomyia smithii (assembly GCF_029784165.1). Classification (NCBI taxonomy): domain Eukaryota; kingdom Metazoa; phylum Arthropoda; class Insecta; order Diptera; family Culicidae; genus Wyeomyia; species Wyeomyia smithii. The sequence goes on from NC_073695.1 coordinate 105,948,323, forward strand.
TTAGGCTCAAAATCGATATTCTGCAGAAACTAGAATGCCAACCGATCAAGAATCAAACATATGTTGTAAAGAATTTGCATGTTTTAGCACAGCCTGAGTTAGGAAAAGTTGGGGTTTAACTTTTGATAAAATTAGGAAAAATATTGCGATCATACCTGTCACCCTACAAAATCCTGGTTTTTCCAAAAAATGATTATATTATGCTTCATATCTCTTCAATATGCGTTATGTTAACGGAAAAAAAACTTAGATAGATAAATATATCTTACCACGTCACGACAGGACACAACGTATCACACACTTAAAAACACAATTTTTCACTAACTTTAGACACTAGAAAAAGTTATTTACCTGCGAGTACCCGCTCTATATTCTTCTTTAACATATAGATTTCAGTGTCAGCTATCCGAAAAACCTAACTTTAGCTGCCACTTTCTGCCTATTCAAAAGTTATTTGATTTTTGGCACAACATGTTTTACACATAAATCATGCATGCGTTTTGCATATTATTTTTTTCTAATCTATCTAATACATCATAAGTTGATCAAAAATGGTTAAGATATCATTTAAGAGGAAATACTAGTTTTTGGACAGTATTTAGTAGAAAAAAGTAGTCAAAAAGCGATATTTTAAAACTATGAAAATATAAAGTTCCCGAAGAGTCCCGATTTTGAAAAATATGTGTACTTATACCTCGAAACATGCCAAAACAAATGAAGTTGAGTAATACTTCACAAACATTCACCATTTTAAATAATTTGATTTTTAAAATTGACATAATTTTACCTTAAAATCGATCTATCTCGGAGTTGGTTCAACAGAATTAACTTCTTTTTCTAGAAATTTTTTTATTTTGTTATTATATAAAACTTTCTAGAATATCTCAAGTCAATCAGAAGTAGTTAAGATATAATTCAAGTGAAAGAAAACGGTTATATTTCTTCAGAGATAAGACGTAGGAATTTTGTGTCTTCGGCAAAGTTTCATGAAATTGATAGCTCTACAACTTTGCCGAATACCAAAATTGAATATCTCGTAAAATAAAAAAGTTAATTTTTCCAAGTGCGATTCTAGCTTAATAAGCAATTAAATGAAAATGTCAGATAATTCTAATAAGTATTCTGAACAATTCTTCCGAAGACACCAAACCCCTAAAATGCAAGTGAGAGTGAGAAAAGAGTGTCAAAACGACGGTCAAAACGTCTATTTCCAAAACGGCCCCACTGTGCGACGGGAAATAAGCGAGGATAAAAAAAATGAAATCCAGTGGTGGGGTTTTAATTGCTGTGTCAGTAGACTTTCTCAGTGCTTATCGACACCATTCAGTTTAAAGAGTTCGAACATGTTTGGGTAAAAGCAAAACTAGCAGGAGACACACACGTATTTGCTCTGTCTATTTCCCTCCGAATAACGCGCGTAAAGAAATTTTCGAAAAGTTTTCCCATGCTGTAGAAAATATTGCATCTAAGCTGTTACCTGAAGTAAAACTCCACATATACGGCAATTTAAATCAATTGAATCCACATATACGGCGATTTCAATCAATTCTATTTCGGACATTGATAACCATAGTATTTTACTTCCAATTATTGCTGCAACGCTGAAACTTCTTTAAAAAAAACCTTTAGTCTTGGATTTAACCAAATAAATCATGTGAAAAATGGACAAAATTGTTATCTAGATCTAATAATGCCCAACATTCGTAAAGACTTTTGTGTGACGAATTAATTAGGGGCTTTCCACATACCACGTGGACAGATTTTTAACGATTTTGGCTATAGGATATTTTTTATAGGATGTTATCTGATTTATTTATTAGCGAAATACGATTGAAAAGAAGGAGACGCCATGGCTATTCCAAATACCCAGTCTGGTATAATAGACAAATTTGAAACTTAAAAAATCTCAAACAAATAGCACGTAAAAATACAAAACTCATAAAAATCGTGATACTTCAACAACTTATCTTAACATCTGCGGCGAATTAAACGATGCCATAAGTAACGCAGTTGACACTAAAAACTAAGCTTGATATCAAATCTTGCCCAAACATTGTTTTCAAGTATGTTAAACGACGCCCTCGTTGTTTCCGGGTTGCTTCCACCGTGTATCAACGTACGAAATGAATCTTCCTCAAATACCGAAGTTCAATAAGAGCTCGAAGAAGTTTCCGTTGCCAAAGGGGCTGGCGTCGACGGCCTACCACCATTGTTCCTGAGACATAGTGCTTCTTCACTGGCCTTTCCTGTTGCTTGTCTCTTTAACCAATTGCTCTCAGAAAGGACTTTCCCAGCGATTTGGAAATCTGCCAGAATCATACCGATACACAAATCAGGCAGTACCCACCTTGTTGAAAATTACCGTGGAATATCGATTTTATGTACGCTCGGAAAGGTTTTCGAGTCTATGGTTCAAAAAAAAGTTAACAGAACTGCACGTCCATTGATATCGGAGTACCAAAATGGTTTTGTGCAACGTAGGTCAACGACAACAAATTTAATGTGTTACACAAACCTCCTGTTCAAGGAAATCGAGAATAAACACCAGGTTGACTCAATCTACGTCGACTTCTCCAAAGCATTCGATGTTGTGCCGCACATTTACGCCATTGAAAAATTGAAGTATATGGGATTTTCAGAACACTTCACCGACTGGCAACAGCCATATCTTTGTTTATTTTATTTGTTTATTTGTTTATTTGTTTATTTTGGTATAATTTTCATCTGACTCGAAGTCTTAATGAACTTAGGTATATATGTATATAATATTAAAAACTTATCCTTACTAGCTTTTTCTTCAATTTTTGCGAAGGCTCACCAAATTCAAAATGTTCTTCTATACGACTAAACATATTAATACACGAGGCAACGGGTTCATTGTGACCAAAGTTCGTACGATGAGAGTGATTGATTAATAGTGAGGATGGTCGAAGGGCTCTTTGCGGCGCACGAAAATTTATCAACGACAAGAGTTTTGGAGAGTCTACCTCATTATTCAACAACTTTGCCACAAATTATACCTGTTGTACCTTGCGGCGGCGTTCCAAGGTATCCAGATTGAGTAAACGACAACGGTCTGCATACGCTGGAAGATTGTCAGGTTGTCGCCAAGGTAAGTCTCGAAGAGCTATACGTATGAACCTACGCTGCACACGTTCTAATCGTATACTCCAATAAAGCTGGTGTGGCATCCAAACAAGGTTGGCGGACTCGAGGATAGGACGGACAAGTGCACAATAGAGGGATTTGAAGCAGTATGGGTCTTTGAAATCACGTCCAATTTTCGATATGAAGCCTAACTGGCGATTGGCTTTTGAAATAATCATAGTACGATGACGATCAAAAGACAGTTTTGAATCGAGGGTCACGCCAAGATCATTCACGTACTCAACTCTATTCAGAGCCTGGCCATCTATTTGGTGATTGAATTTAATGGGCGATTTTATACGATGATAGGTTATTACGTTGCATTTAGCAATGCTAATTGTCAGACAATTCAATTTACACCAATACACAAACGAATTTATCATTTCCTGAAGACGATGACAATCCTCGATACAAAGAATCGTCAGAAATATTTTAAGGTCGTCAGCATAAAAAAGCCTACATCCAATTCCTAATACAGCAGCAGCGTCGTTGAAATATAGTATAAACAGTAGTGGTCCCAAATTACTGCCTTGTGGCACCCAGATTTATTGGTGAATGGAGGCGATAATTGTGATCCTAATTTCACTCGCACTAGTCTACCACACAAATATGAGCATAGCCATTTTACGAATTGTTGCGAAGCACCCATTCGTAAAATCTTGTCTAGAAGTATCCGGTGATTTATGCGGTCGAAAGCAGCCTTCAGATCAGTGTATATCACATCCACCTGCGCTTTGCGTTCCATTTCGTTAATACAACTAGAGGTAAAGTCTAGGAGATTCGTAGTGACGGAGCGGCCAGTCGTAAAACCATGTTGGTCAGATGAAATATAGTGTCTAGTGCTACGTTGTATAGCTGCACTTACGATAATTTCAAAAAGCTTCGAGCCCGCGGATAAATTGGTGATGCCGCGGTAATTTTTTACGTTGCTACGATCACCATTTTTGAAAACAGGTAACATTATGGAGTTTTTCCAGACATCCGGGAATTTTCCTGATGCGAAGGATTCATTGAAGATGCGGCATAGTGGCACAGCAAGCAATTCGGCGCATCGGCGAAATATTACAGCTGGAATCCCATCCGGCCCAGCGGAATATGACGTTTTCAATTTCTTAGCAGCCGTGATGACCATTTCTGGAGTGATTACAAAGACATCTAAGTCAACACAATTATTCGGAACGTTCTGTATAGCACTTTCGACGGATCGTGTAGGAACAGGATCGGAAGCAAAAACCGACGAGAAGAACGTGGCGAACATCTCACATGCATCAGCTTCGGTAGACGATTTAGATTCATCAAGAAACACTTCCGTCGGTATTGCGGAGCTTTTCCTCTTCGAGTTTACGAAGCTCCAGAACTTTTTCGGGTTTCTTCGCAAATTAGCCTGGGTGCGCAGAACATATAATTTATAAAGACTAGCGTTTAGTCGCCGGTAATTTTCACTGGCACGCTTAAAATCGTATTTACTCTGAACGGTCCGCCATCTGCGATGTTTACGATGGTATGCATTGCGAATCCGTTTCAAGCGCCGCAGCAAGCTGTTGCCCCATGCTGGTGCAGGGGGGGGCTTCACGTAAGGCAAATTTTCACTTAACCATTGGCGGATAACATCGCAAAAATGCTCAGCCATATTATCAACCGATTCTGTCTCGAACATCCTAGCCCAATCAATGCTCGAGAGATACGCAGAAAAAGCAACGAAGTCGATTTTACGGTAGTTCAAATCACGCGTAATAGGCGGGACGAACATTTGTGAAGCAGCTGAACAGTTAGTAATGGGAAGCGAAATTAATAGTGGGGGATGATGCACATCAGGTTCAATCAGCGGCATTTCGCATTTGTCTACTAACACGTTACTGTCACTAGCACAGAAAACCAGATCCAACAGTCTGCCAAGATGATTACGTTGTAAATTTACCTGACATAAATTAATGAAATCCATGCCGTCAATCAAAGTTGCATTTGTTGCAGAAAGCTGTGCCGAACTAGTATGCTGTATCACACCGTTGCATAAGTTCCAGGCAATTCGAGGCTGATTGTAGTCGCCGCAAACAATTATTATGCTATCGGGAGGACTATTGTCTTACTAACCGCATAGCATCGGTAAGTGTCAACTCGGTTGTTTCAAAGAATTTGTCGTCACATCTGGTGTACCACAGGGAAGTGTACTAGGCTCGCTAATTTTCATTCTGTTTGTGGATGACGTGTGCTCCCGACTGAAATCTGCCAAACAAATGTTTGCCGATGACCTCAAATTGTACAGAAATATTACTTCCCCTGTGGACTGAACGAAATTTTATCTTGGTGCAATGAGAATGGCATGAGAATCAATGCCACAAAATGCAGAGTGATTACATTCACCCGTCGGCAGAACGCAATACATCACCGTATTGTATCGGTGACAACGCGCTGGAACGTGTCGATACTATTCGAGATTTGGGAGTAACTATCGACTCTAAACTGCGCTTCAACGAGCATATTTCAATTACAGTAGCCAAGGCTTATGCGGTGCTTGGCTTTATTCGAAGATGAACACTTCATTTTACGGACGTGTATACACTGAAAACGCTGTTCTGCTCCTTATTCCGTAGCATCCTTGAATACGCTGTTCCCATCTGGGCACCGTACCAGCTTGTGCAAACTTGAAAATAAGAGCGGACACAGAAGCTATTTATTCGGTATGCTTTACAACAACTACCATGGAATGATCCCGTCAACCTGCCTGACTACCTTTGCCGTTGCATGCTCATTAGCATGGAAACATTAACAGCTCGTCGTCTCAAACTGCAACGAATGTTCGTGTTCGACATCATAGAAGGAAATATCGACTGTCCTGAACTGTTACAACAAATTAACTTCAATGTGCCCCAGCGTGCTCTTCGTAGTTTTCCTGTCATTATTGTACCGTTTCACAGAACAAATTACGGACGCAATAGCCCTTACGACTCCTGTCTTAGGGCAATCAATGACGTCAGTAGTGTCCATGAGTTTGGAATGTGTAAAACTACTTTTAACACTAGAATAAGAGATAATTTAAGATCATAGTCTGTACGATTTTATATCGAAGACCATAAGACAAATATACAAAATATACAAATCAAAGTCAAAATCTGAAAATTTTCCTTCATAAATGCAACTGCATGAAAAAGTAGAAAAGAACCCGGCAGACATATTTGATCTATTTGCGGATTTTTTTCAACAAAATTATACAACTTTCTCATTTCAATATTGAACATGTCAGCGCATGCGAAACTGAAGATACTCTGAAAGCTTCTGATGCGACCAAAGGTCCGCGGCCAGACGGAATTCCGCCAGCATTATTGAACAACACCCATAAAACCATAAAAAACGGCTATATTCGATGTATTTTATTTAAAAAAAATCATAACTTTTGAACCAGTTGATCGATTTTCGATCTTTTTGATTCAAATTAAAGGTAATTACGTCCAGTTATAAGAAAAAATACCAAAAAATAAATCTGGGTGCTTTTATATGCATAACGTATAAAATTGTTGTAATTTTCGTCTTGTTTTTAAATTGAATTTACTCAAATTTAAAAAAATAATATATTTCTAAAAGTTCCTCCATTTATAGAGTCAAGTATGCCCTTCAAAATGAGACCAAGAGATATTTTTTATGTTTGCCCCAGAATGAATGACATACAAATGAAAAACGCATATGTTTTGATGAAAAATATTAATAACTTTGAGTAAAATTGAGATATTTACGATGTCAGCGTTGCATTGTTTCTCTTAAAAAGCTCTAAAAGTCGTTCGAAGGCAGTTTTGAGATGAAACTTGAAATAAAAAAGTTAGAGCGTAAAATATGTTTTTTCAATATAAATCGGTTGTTTTCAAAGATAGAGAAAAACTTTTCACAAAGTTACTTAAAATTAATGGAGCTATAATATTGTAGAACAAATTTTTCTTCTATCTACAAAGATAAAAAAGTTAGATACTTGATTGCATCGAAAATTGTGGTCACCCTAATTTTTGATAATTTTTCAATGAGCGCTTTATCATATGTAACAACTTTGTAGAAGAAAGTTTTTCTCTAAAATGTTGCTATAGAGCTCTAGACCTAAATTTCCCCCTAAATTCGGTTTCTGGACCATTGTGCAATGTTCCATGAGGTCAACATGCAGGACTTAGAGCACAAATACTATAAAAAAATTGAGTGGTTTATTTCTGTTGAATTCTGGTTAATTAACTATGTGTTCCTACATTTTCAGCCATGTCAGCAATTTAGAAATTTTCCTCTGTGTCGTCATTATTGTTTGTTCTAGTATTATACTTCTTCTCGTACATTTTTCATATACATCGAAGGGTCCTATCGTATTTCAACCTGCATCCTGCTGACAAGAAGACGTAAATACTCAACGGGAATTTGCGTGTAAAACTGTAAACCAAGCAAACACGGGAGGCTCGCCTAGCCACAGTTTCGTAGTATTACACCATTATTTTCTGGTTAAGGGTCCTATGAGGAACAAAGGTTGATTGAACGTAGCACGCTTTTTGTATACGTGGCCTTTGTTGAAGACTACTGGAGAATTCTTCGGTTTCTCTGAAGGGAGGGAGCAATAAATTTTTGATATTATTTTCGATCGAATGAGTCATGCTAATATGTTTTTTTTATTTCTGATTTCCTTTCAGGTGAGTTCAGCTGTAAATGTTGCTTGGAAATTATTTTGAAAGAAAGAAAAAATGTCTTACCGAAAGCAAAAGAGGTCAAAACAAAAAAAAGGTAAAATGAATAAGATAAATTGTTGAGTTAAATTACGCTGCATACCGAGTTTGCCGCCAACTATAACTTATAATTTTCATTTTGAGAGCATTTAAAACGTAGATGAAGTTCGTTTTCTATAGATACACTGTTTTGCTCTGATCAACAAATAAGTCAGTTCAAAAGGTTAATCATTTTCAGCGGAGAGAGCACATGCGGTAAACCACAATTCATCTAAGTAGTTTTTGATGAGCATGCACGTCAATTCAACAAGAGTCACCATGCGAGGTTTTTTCAAAATAGTTCGCCATTTTGTTTTTTTTTATTAACAAAATGTATTTTCTCACAGTATACCCATTAAATAAATATTAAAGATTATTTCTCTGTATAGTTTATTCACATTAGTAAAAAAAGATATGAATAACACCCTTTCTTGAAGCTACTGATGAAAAGTTTTTATTTTTTCAAATTAGAAGATCTTTTTCAGAAGCTAGAACTTGACTAGAATATAATATAAAAAATTTATTGTGTTTTGAAACAAATAATGATAAATTTTTTTGTCTCAAGCAACTTGATGCAGATTTTAAAGTTCGTTTGTTTTCCGCAGTGCGAACGCAATACTGAGATATAATTGAAAAATTGTGCAACCGAATTGGATGGGAATATTTGCGGTCAATTAGAAATTACCACCCCAATTGACCTACTCGGTACAAACACTGTTTTTATTTTACCACTCAGAGAGGAAGTTGACTAAGTGTCTTAATTGTGCCGTTTCCACACATTTTAAATTAGCCTCTTTCTTATTATGGCTGTTGTTGGCGTACCTCCAACCATTCAGTTTCTACAGAAATATATTTAGATTAAACGACTTCCGATAATACTTGACGCAATGCTGAGATCACATAACAAACGGTAATCTTACGGCGATCACGCAACCTAATCATCCCGTAGCGCAGCAAGATTTTTCACCTTCCATTTTGGGAACTGCACGATGACGCAGATGCGTTGGCCTTTTAATTTTTTTTAAGCCATTCATTGTTACCCAATCGCCCAACTAAGCGCCGGTCGAGTGTTATTGCTTTCATCCCGATGTAGGTCTCGAAGGGTTGACCAGCCGAAATAATTTTCAAGTTTCATCAGTGCACCAATTTGTCACGGCACAGCGTGTGGTCCCGGATAGAGCAGCCCTTAACGGCATGGTAATATGTTGCGCGGTTCTGGGTGGAAGTGGGCGAAAAGTAAACAGACGGCTGCGATTTTTGGGGTCACTGCGGTACGGTCGGATGTGCCTTCAATGATTCCATCGATCTTTACGACTAGAGTATCATTTACTATATGTGTTTATTTTCAGTAGTTCTATTTTCAATGGCAAATAATTTCTGTTGTCTCAACTGGCTATACTATTATTTGCAACTATCAAACTTGGGATCAAATTTGGTCGAGATTCGCAAGTCAGATTGACTGTTTCTTCTTTAAACATTGGAAATTATTAGGTTCAGTTGGTCTAAATCAGTCCCTGGCAGCACGCGAGAAATCAAATGAAAACTTCCATCCGACAAATTGTGTAACAAAATTTGAATAAAGGTAGATCATCAATAGCGACTTCCAGGCCCCTAGATTATTTGTTTACTATATATTTCGATAGCCGAGTGTAGGAGCATCACTGTCAATTAATGTGTTGAACATTACCAAGACATAAAATCTGGCCAGCCTTACCAGGTTCCAAATTAATCACCACTTCCAGCGCGCGCGACACTAAATAGCAGGACCACAGAAAATGCCCACAGCTGCAAATTTGTTTAGACCTTGCGCTGCTGGAGCTTCCAGCAGGGAGGCTGGTTAGCCTAGCTGCGAACTATGTTCCGCGTGGCACATGATTGATTTCATTTTCCCATTCGAATGTCCGAAAATTACTTTGTCACAACAACGCCCTCCCACGTATGGTCTCACGGCTTGCCCACACGCAGTCGATTAATTTTCCTATCGGGCAGCTTTGCGTGACGAGATTAGAAATTGCATAACGAATGCAGTTCCGAGTGTCAGATTCAATCTGCAGATTACTGTTTGTTTTGACACCGATTAACGAGACTGGAAATAGCCCAATATCGGATTTCTTCCGTACCGGTTCCCAGTCATCGTAGCTCACGGTGACCACTTTAATTGCTTGCATCGATCATCGAGCATCGACAAGGGCTAGCGGAGATACTGGTAGTGACACATTTCCCAATTGTCTCGCTCTCTGTGAATAGCTAGGACAAACGTGTATTTGATTGACCTCTTCTTGTGGTGGTCAAACAAAAGCTTAGCATGGGATAGCTTTGTTTACCCTTCGCTGGTGTATGGATAGACGCGAGCAGAAATTGACAGGCTTTCACCGGTGTTGGTTCTGTCAAGTCAAGTTCATCTCTAAAACAGCACCGGATCCGGTAAATTCTTCGCCTGGCTACAGCATCATCAAGTACGGTCTTGCTGTGGTGTGGATGGCATTATTGAATTACACTAGGGTGGCTATCTGGTAACTTTCAAAACGGGAAGGTGACACGAGTGAATGTCGCATCCTAACGGAGTTTTTATCGCCTGATGGTCACACTAGGAGCAATGGCAGAAATTGGGTGCCACAGGGACAAACGGCAATGCAACCGTGAACGTGATTAGGTCAAACTCCGTAGTAACCAGAAGGGTTCAGATGCGGTCGCGCACCGTTTGGAGAAGATTCCCTTTCAACAGTGTGATGCGTTGGGTTAGACCACGCAAAAAGAGGAAAGCTTGGGGGAGATTGAAAGACAGCAGCAGTACAATGGATGATCTTTACCCAACATGGTCATCCCTGTTGAGCGTGAAGCAGGAACTCACGTCGTCCGACATCGCGATTGACATTTCCATTTCTTTGACCTTCTTTTCTAGCGAGGTTCGTTAAAGGCTGTCGCCGAGGCCAGGATGAACTTGCTTAAGATTTTTATGCTAATTTCAATGATAGATGGGTTTTGGTTCTATACGGTGAAGGGTAAATGTCGCTTTTCCGCAGCTCGGTCGGTTCGGTCGGGTCCATCATTAGTCAAGGTCAAAAATTGGTCTGTCATTCGGTTCGCCATTATCATCTCGCTCCAAGCGTAGGCCCACTTTCCATCATCCAAAGCGGCAACCGACGGACAGGTTGTTGTTTACTTGAATGGTTATTTTTCTTTAATTCCTTTTTTTTCATCACCTTGAGCCAATCATTATCCGGAGTCTCGGTGGTGATCCTATTAGGAACATTTTTCTGCGGCTTTCCTCTTTCGGGTTACGCTTCGCTACAAATTGGGAGAATTATTTTCTGTTATTTCAGGAACAAAAAGTCTGAACTAGATTTGCCAGGTATTTGAGATTTTCAGGTGTGTTTCACCACGTAATAAAATTACCAGTGACTTCTTAGTTCCAATTTTTGGATGATTTGAGATGTAGAGGGAATTTTTTTTGGCGCCCCCTCCCACTCATCATTTTAAAGTTTTTATTACGAGCATTTTTGAATTATTCAAGGCACTACCAAGCAATACTTGGGAATTTAATAAGCAGTCATGGAGAAGATGTGAAGATGTTTTTCAACAAATTGTTCCTTGTTTGTTAATGTTTGTCTAAGTTCGTCTTTGTCTGTCCTAGTCAAAGCCCAAAGTTATCCTAAAGGTTATGGACGATTCAAAAAACAAATCCCTCAACTGATTGGGCCGAATTTCGAACTTTGGTCTTTCCATGCCAAGCTTCGGTTGAATGTAGTTGAAGTTCCATTCGTGCTGATAGAACCAGATTCGGCGACAGGTGACGCTCTCACGAAGTGGAAGATAACCAACGGAAAAACCAAGTTAATTCTCATTGGATTCACAACGGATGAAATCCTTGATTTTTTTCGGCTGAACAGAAGTTGAAATGTGAAGGTCTCTTTGTTAAAAAATCCGTTTCAAAACAAAAAAAAAAACAAAGCGTTGGTGCTACATTTGATTCGCAACTCGACTCTTTGTTTATTATACAAAGACTTTCAAAACAAACATTGCTAAAGAAGCAGTTGGCAATGGAGAAGAAGGAACAAATCTCAATGCGAGTTCATTTTGTTACATTTGGTATCGGTCTACTTCTGTAGCGCTCCCATTGAAAAACCCTTTGTATCAAAACCATGCCGAACTATTTTCGTAGAATTACCGTTTTTGGTATTTGGTATTAAAACAAATTGACGTCGAGAAAACGTCGAAAATATCCGATTTCTCAAAAATTTAAAATGGCGCCATCGTTGCCCCTTAAGGTAAAACGTGTCGAAACTCGAGGAAATGTATTTTTTATGTATTTCCACTGTGTGATTTAAGATGTATTTAAGATCGCACGAGCGAAAATGGAAGAAGGTGACTTGGTAGCTCAACTATTCTTGGCCAAAGAGAGAAAAAGGGTAGACCGCCAGGATGACTTAGAGTGGTACGGCGTTCGTCGGAGCTAGGAAGAAGCAGCATGAGAAGTATGCCGGCAAGTGCCATCATTATGGGCACATGCAGAAGGACTGTCGTTCGAAGCAACCGGAAGGGAAAGCTCTAGTGGCAGTCGATAAGAAGGCAGTCACGTTCATGGTAAATGGTGACCAGGTAAAGTCTGGAACCGGAAAGATACTCTGCTGTGATATAACATTATGACGTACCGTAAAACGTAGTATCATTGATCAGCGGGGTAACAATGATCAGTTTTACCCTTCTCATGAATAGTTGAAATAAAACTGATCCGTGATTACTTCTGCTAAAATTTAGTATAACATCTTAGTCTTTTGTCATTCGAGGTCTGAACAATATTGTATTATTTGAAATTTTTTATTGTTTTGATGACCAAACTAAAAAATTAAAAAATTAAAATTAATTCGATCGTTATATTTCTCACTCTCAGTAAGTGTCAGAAAAAGCACTTTATACTAGTCGAATATTGAACATTTAGTATTCATTGACATGTTTTCCGAATTTGTTATCAGATTTTCTCAATCAACCAGAAAAAAATTTAGTCAAATTTATTACATTCAATGTTAATTAGTTTTTTTTTTGTTAAGAAAGTCCAGTTTCATGCTCTAGCCAAGACAACATCCTGCCCTACGCCAGGATGTTGTCTTGGCTAGAGCATAGAACGTAAGAGGCTAGAGCTGGCCTATTGATACTTCCGTTGTTGAAAAGGCCTTGCATATAAGATCAACATACGTTTTCTGAACACAAAAAATTTACAACGACTGTTGACTTACAAAATACTTCTAGCAACTCTCGCGACCAACGTTTACGTTTTTCATCATCGAAAGGTAAAATTACATATGGCATAAAAATGCCTCGCAGTACATTATTTTTTTTACCTTGTGCTACATTCCGATTCGGAACTTGACCTTCTGTTTATTTATACACAGACTTCGCAGCCGACTATTTAGTGTACAGGACAATTGCAGGGCTAGCGCTACGATCCTACTGACACTAACAGTCTCTCCCGAGACGAGACTCGAACCTACGACGACTGGCTTATTAGGCCAGCATCGTACCTCGAGACCATCTCGCAGTACATACCGCGGCTAAATGCAAGGACAGGACTATACTCCGCAGTAAAAGCAGTCAAGGAGAACGGGAAGCGTCTCTAAACATGTTATTAAAGCATTCTCTAACGTTTTTAGTGCAAAAAGGTTTCAAAACTATTCAAAATTGAAACTGATCAAAGTTACCCCAAATAAGGAAAATTTAAACAACGACGAAAAATTAATGTTTTTAATGTTCAGCATTTTCGAAGGCCTTTGAAAACTTACTTCTCAAGTTCTAAGGATGCCAGTACTGGTTTTAAAAATATGAAACCTGTAATTTCAGTTGTAAAATATATAAATACTGACGAAAAAGTGAAAAAAATGATCAATGTTACCGTAAAACAGTACATCCATTTAATCAGTTTTTTCAATACGGCCCAAAAACGAACGGGTTACTTGTCACTTTTGTATTGAAATGGTGCATACGTCATTTCGTTTTCTTGATTTTTTGCAACGTACGAAAAGGTTACAAATAAAAGAAGGATACCAAAAGATGGGTCTTCGAATAACGAACAAATTGACATAAAACCCCATATTTGAAAAAATGGCGCTTACGTCAGTCTGCGAGATTACGGCAGTACTGTTTTGCCTAGACTCAGAATGCAGTTTTCACCTCATGAAGAATGCAAATCATCTGTGGTCCATGCTGAAGTTGAAAGAGCCTTTCATCATCGACGCGGTCAAGAATGGACCATGTGGAGTTCAAGAAAGACGATGAACTTGTCGCCGTGGCGTACGTTTGTGACAATATTTACTTGTTGACTAAGGAGGTTGTTTCTTTCTATCCTCGCTGCCGACTGCGAGCTGAAATTAAGTTTAACTTAAAACTTACATGCATTTTTCAATCAGTGCTTTGTTGTTAAATGGGCGTCTGATGTTCTCCGAATGACCATGAATATACAGCATGTATGGTATGTTCTGCTGAGCCAGGATGTCATGAGCTAGGACAGGGGTTTGTAATCCTTGGGTCCTGGAGGTATTGTGCGGGGTTTAGTTGCTGGTTCTGTGCCTAAGGTTCAAACCTGTTCTTCTCGTTTTGTTGTGTGTAGGCGGAGGGGAACGGGGCTAGACTGGGGCACGGATGGATTTCAGTAAAAAGTATATGAGAGATATGTAGGGTAGGTCACGGCTCGCCAAGACATCACGAACAGGAACAGCTGGTCCTCTACCCTCGGCCCGAAGGAAAGCTATTAATTTAGATCAGGCGTCACGGTGTACAGGGCATGTCCAAACAACGTGCTTTATGTCGTGATAACTTTCACCACAGGAACATATACCGCTTTCTCCGAGCCCAATACGACGGAGATGCGTGTCAAATCTATAGTGGTTGGACATAAGCCACGCAAATGAAATCCCGACCTACATCCAACCACGTACTCGTCGATACTTTGGGGATAATGTAATGTTACCACCTTCTCAGTTTCCCTGACTTACAAGTGCAAAAAATTCATCAAAGGTGAATGGTCTTTCATAAATGTCACCGTTTGTTGGGTCCACGTTAACCAAAGAGTCCGCTTTCTCATTGCCCAGTATCGAGCAGTGAAAAGGGACTCACCCTTAGGTAATCTGAAATGTTTTTTTTCGGATAAAGCACTCAAATGTTCCCGTATTTTCCCCAAGAAATACGGAGAGGGCTTAACATCCTCCGTTGATCGAAGAGCCTCAATAGAACTGAGACTGTTCGTAAAGATGAAGTAATGATCCGTGGGCATTTGCTCGATAATTCCTAGGGTTTACTGAATTGCAGCTAATTCTGCGACGTAAACAGAAGCAGGATTATCTAGCTTATGGGAGACGGTTAAATTTTAGGTCAACACAGTCTCGCGGTCAAATAAGAAGCACGCGGTATTGAGCGCTCGTGTGACTGGCTGGTAACGAACTATGAAGACAATCGTAATTTTTTTTTGAAGTAGAATACTTCTCTCAGGAAGTTCGGCTACATAGGGATGTGAAATGAAAATCTAAAACCGAAAAAAGTGAAAAATATGTCCAATTTCAAATGCTAATAAATCGGTTAGTTTTCGATGGATTTCCTTCGTTCTTGCAGCAGTAGATTGGAAAATCTTCTAAGATTCTTCCCAAAATAAGATAATTGTAATTTTATTATTCACACTATTGTACTATTGAAAATAGTCAAGCCTTGTCAAAACGAAAAATTCGACCTCTGATTGATCGTTATATGCTTGCTTCCCAAGCACGGTCGACAGGATCATATACCTTGGAATTGAAAACATGCTATTTGGCCTATATAAGAGCCTGTTTCAGCCGGAGCCGCTCATAATAGTTCTAGACAGCGACAACAGCAGTCGTCCTTCCTTAGCAGCAGCACTAGCTCTGTGGTTGGTCACCACGTCTCAGGAGCAGCGCGGTTTTTCTCAGCGTGTGTACAGCGACAACAGCAGTCGTCCTTCCTTAGCAGCAGCACTAGCCCTGTGGTTGGTCACCACGTCTCAGGAGCAGCGCGGTTTTTCTCAGCGTGTGTCGCCAGACAGCCATTATTATGCCCCCCGTGTTGGGGCAGCATGAAGATTGCCATCAGGAAATCCAATTTTGGAAATCAAAATGCCTTTTTGAAGGCAAATAAACAAGTCATTGAAAGTTAATAATTTTTGTCAACGCAAGCAAGTATTCTGTGTTGCATCCTAGCAATTTAAATTTGTCGCACCCGTCTAATTTACTGAATGTGAAATAGCTTCCACAGTGCATGTTACCCGTGTATCTTAATTCCCCCAATGTTAGGGCAGCTCAAAGGTGGTAATTAGCAACCGATTTTGAATAGCAAAATGCTTTTTTGAAGGCAAATAAAAAAATAATTGAAGGTTAATAATTTTCTGGCATCAACACAAGCAGACATTCTGTGCGGGATGCAATCAAATTCTGTTGTAGTTGTCTAATTTTTACTTTATTTAGTAAACTCCCCACTGTAGGAGCAGCGCAAAAGCAGCGATCAGCATAACCGACATTGAATATTAAACTGCCCTGTTAGAACGCATTCACAAAAGCAGTTAGTTCGACTATGCAGAGCTAATATGAAGACGATTCAATCAATCAGCATAAACAGAATTTCGTCGTCTCCCAGCTGCCAAGTTGCAACATGATGCAACACGCAACAGCGAGCAAACGAAATCGCTTGATGTTACAAACCGCAATAAGATACGGGTTAAAACCGTTGCGTGTGTGAGAGCACCATCGGTGTTTATTCGCTGGATACACTATCTACTGTCTACTGAACGCAATAGTCTGCTTACATGCGACATGGGGACGGGAGCATTTTCTTCAACCAAGCTGCACAACACGACACAAAACATGTTATTTTGTTGCTTCAATGAGAGTGCTATCGGTCCGGCTCGACAGAATGTTCACAAGAAATCATTTTTGTGCATCCGTGCTACGAAACTAAGGAAAAACTTTAGAAACTGAAAAAAGAGGTGGAGCTTATCAAATGATCGCTCTGAACCAGAATGAAGTCACACATATTTTTCAAGTTATATCATTCCACCACGTACGTAAAATAATTCATTCCTATTTCATCCCTATATAAGAGCCTGTTTTAGTCGAAGCCGCTCATAGTAGTTCTGAACAGCGACGACAGCAGTCCTCCCTTAGCAGCAGCGGGAGCGAGCAGTGGGTACCATCGATAGCGGATAGCGGCCACAACTGTGGCATGGCTGCGAATAAGCGTAGCAGTTTCAGCGGATCTCACCATCGATAGCAGCAGGGCCAGCAGATGCAGGTACAGCTGATACCAATGGCGGCCACAACTGTGGCATGGCTACGGATAGCGTTGCAGTTGCTCAGCAGTTGGGCCAGCGTATAGCGGCCACAACTGTGGCATGGCTATGCATAGCGTAGCTGTTGCAGCGGGTATATCAGCATCGATAGTAGCAGGGTCAGCTGATGCAACGACACTCCCTCCACTAAAATGCTGTTTCAGTGTGGTAGCGGGAAGCATCAGCAGCAGGCTTGCATGAAGTGAATACATCAGCCAGCAAGTTTCTCTAAGGCCTCTGCCATAGTTAGGGAACCTGTATATTAGAGAAATCACAAGACACTCACCGTTAAGGCAACTGTCAACATCAAAACGGATAACGGCAATGCAAAATTATACAACTCGCCCGTTTTGATGTTGAAAGTTGCCTTAACGGTGAGTGTCTCGGCGTCTCTCTGGTGTATAGGCTGACTAGCCATAGTAGACGCGAAAAGCGGCGCGAACCGATTCGCTCGGCCGTAGGTTGATGTACTGCTCTACTGATGGCTGTACATTAACCTACAGCTGAGCGAATCGGTTCGCGTCGCTTTTCGCGTCTATTATGGCAGAGGACTAATGGGAAAGTTGTATCATTTTGTTCAAAAGAATATTATTGTCGGAAAAATTACAGAGATGCGATTGCGTAAATCCGATTTTGAATTGAACAATTGTTCTTTTGAGAACAAATAAAATACTTATTTAATGAGTTAATAGCTTTTGGTACCAATAGCAGTATAGTGACAGCCTCAGCGGTAGATGCAGATGCAGCCGGTACTTCCCTGAGGCCGATGTGGAAGTAAATGGGAGCAGCACGGCGAAACAGTTCGGGTTATGCTTAGACGCGCGTCATTTTTCGTTGTTGATATTCCCCACATGAAACGACGCGCTTTCGTATGATAGCGGTGGTATAGCGGTAGATGCATTTGCCAACACTTCCTCCAGTAAAGCCGTGTCTAATTTTCAATGTGAAAACACCTTTCTCATTGTGTTGACCGTGCGCCTTAGTCCTCACTATCAAGGTAACACAGAGATGTAAGATAAACACTACATCCTATGATAAATTGAACAATTGTCCTTATAAGGACAACAAATGAATTAATGAAGATTTTATTTTGAATAAGAATACTTCTCTCAGGAAGTTCGGTTACATAGGGATGTAAAATGAAAATCTAAAACTGAAAAAAGTGAGAAAAATTTCAAATGCTTATAAATCGGTTAGTTTTCGATGGATTTCCTTCGTTTTTGCAGCAATCGATTAGAAAATCTTCTAAGATTCCTACCAAATGCATGAAATTGCAATTTTATCACTCGAACCATTGTACTATTGAAAACTCTTAAGCCTTGTCAAAACACAAAATTCGACCTCTGATTGGTCGTTATACCGCGCTTTCCCAAGCACGGTCGGCAGAGTTATGGACCTAGTAAATTGGGAATGCATCATTTGGCCTATATAAGAGCTTCATCAGATAATAAACAAACATTTCATCGAATATTAAATTGAACAACTGAAATTTGAAGAACACAAATGATTATTTGAAGAGTTAATATTTTCTCGTTTTGCGCTATAATCCAAAGTTAATTATCTTCATCTACATGCATACTCTGACTATTATTACGTGTTTGCGTCGCTTAGTGTTTGGCTACGGTCATGCAGAACGCAAATAACGGCGCGATGCGATTCGGCAAGACGAAATCTGTTGAAATGTATAGCTCTACTTCGCCTTAAAAAGAGCTGTACATTTCACCACGGTAAGGCGAATCGCATCGCGCCGGCATTCGCGTTCTGCATAACCGTAGCCTTTGTTCCGTTCCCGTTTAATGATGTCGTATTAAATGTGCATATTACAATTCGGCAGCACTTCAATTTCTCATTTGCACAAAATTTAAAAATATCCAATGAACTTCATTCAAAATATCAGACAAAAAGAAATTAAAATACTGCCAATGAACGGTCAACGTTTATTTACTAGAAAAAATGACTGACACGCAAGCAGCCAAGTTATCTTTCTTGTAAAAGTATTCTACTTCAACCTTGCAGTCGTGGCTTTGCATACAACCTTCTTGTGATTTTTCGTTTATATTTGTTCCGGAAATTTTTCAAAGAATCGCCTCAAAACCGGAGGTGCAATTCGTTGAAAATTTCCCGAACATAAAGTATCATGACATCATGGAAAACGTTTTGAAAATTTGCACGCAGATCAAAAACTCAATAAACGGAAGCATTTGCAAGATACTAAACTTCAACACTTCAATTCTAAAATGAATTCAGAATTGCAGAAATTTTAAGTTCTAAATTTTTAGTCCGTCTCAAAATTACAAATTCGAATTTGAGAACTGCAAATACTAGCTTAAATTTTTGAATTCTCAATTTCAAAGTCATATTTTCATATTATATGTTTTAAATTCTGATGTTTAAATTAACGCCAATGAGAATATTTTCATGCGTGTCACCTTTTAAAGGGTGACATCCGCGAAAATATATATCGATTATCATGCGTGTCATCTTTAAAAGATGAAAACCACAAAAATTACAAACATTTTCTCCTATTCGTTGCTATTTCACTAGAATATATCGGGGTGACACCCAAAATTTTCTGCCTTCGATGTCACCCAGTCATGTTACGCCACTGTCTTTTCCATATCCCAATATTTTGGAAACATTTGATAAATTCTTACGAAAAGTTTTTATCGCGACAGTAAAACGAAACAGATAAAACTCAGCTGCCTTCAGCAAGGCAAATCCATCCCGCCAAACATTTCATTATATTATTCTCACTGCCTATTTTGAGATGCAGCGGAACGTCTGTTACCATTTTTTTCCCTGTGTCGTTCTCTCGGTTCGTTGACTATTCGGTCATGCTGCACTACTGCTTGGCCGTCTCAATCGCCGCTTTCCTCTTCTTGTTAGCGCGATGTTTAACACCGCACGTAGCGGCTAATCATCGTTTGATTCTCCACGGTGCGGCGGGCTAGTGGGGCCGCTTACAGTGGTCGTGGTGGTATTGGACTAGCGGGGGTAGGAGGGGGATTAGGGTTCCCTGTTTTGATTAATAATTCTGTATGACAACGTCAATAACATATCCCGCCAGAGGAGAGTGTACGGCAAGGTAAGGCTACAGTGTGATGAGAGGCTAACTCGTTGCCGTTGGCGGCAAGACAAAACCATCCAGAAGAAAGAACTGCAAGAATAGACTGAATCAGACTGATCAGAATGGGAGGAACAGCAGGGGAAACGAGAAAGGTGGGCGTGTTGTTACATCAGTTCTAGCGAGAAGCTGTTGATGTAACCAGCTGTAGAATTAACTAGTCCCAGGCACGTTGGATCGGTTAGGGCAAGAAAATGATTAACACTCCTATTCTTACTTCAGTGGATGGCCACGTCTAGTCGATCTGATGGAACGTGATCCGAATAGCTGTAGGTTAGGGTGACGGAGTTCATGACGGCCTGATGGTTGATTGATTTTCGCTTACGAAGCACCTGTTTTACAAAGCGGTGCTTCTTCGAATCCGCGCAACGGCGGCTATAACCGGTTTCTAGAGCCAGCATTCTCTGAAAGCGTTCCGTCAAGAATTCGACCAGATTCTGATCCGATCTTTCTTTCTTCCTTTGTGTCTGTGCGCTTCGAGGAGCGCGCCAATGAGTCAATTCAATGGTTCAGCAAACGGGTGCTCATTAATATGGATTGGTTAGTTTACTCCAAAAAAGGTTCTCTTAAAAGGTCGTCAAGATTGGAGCCTGACTAACCAGCGCTAGACTTGTTACTCGTGGGAAGGAATTTACGGACTGAGCTGCAGAATCGACCACACGAGCGATGGCCAGAAAACGTGCAATGACACGGTGGGTGGCGATGAGAGTGAGCGACCTCTCGGGAAGAGGGTTCGGACCTGTTGGGCCGACTGTTAAAAGGCACAATTTTCTCTCTTTTAATGTTGCGGTAGCGCAACAGTGATGCCGATCGTATGTTGATTTGTTAACTCGATTACTGTTTTGAATATTATTATTTAATTAGTGATAATTTAGATTTGCTTGAGGAATTGCGATGAGTAATTTGGAATCCGATAAAGCTCCAATGGAAGAAGAATTTCAAAACTATATCGATTACTAACATTGCTCCCGTAATAGGTTGTAGCAACTGTGTTCGACGTCGGTTTTCGGATCAATATTACATAGCTTTAATGGTTTTTATAATTTAAAAAAATCTTTTAGCAAGACAGGTCGCTCGAATTTCGGCTCGGAAGAGACAGCTATTTCAGTACATCTAAACAAATGGAGAAGATATTGTTACTTTTACGCAGGTTTCTATGACATTTTGTGTCTTACGCCTAAAAGGACAGCTATTCGCTTGTATGTGTTTCTGTAGAGGAACGTACAGCAACGAGATGCACTAGACAGATATCGGTATTATTAGTTCACCTGTAAAAAATTTTATATAATTTTTACCAATATTTTTTTCCCTCCTGACCCTAACTCTATTTAATATTTAATAGTTTTTGCTGTTAATTTCAGCGCTATGTTATTTTGTAATTAGTTTTTTACTAAAGCATATTTAAAATGCCTGTTTTACAAAATTATCTGTTCTAGCTGTATTTTCAGCGTTCTAATGTTTTCTGAATCATTTATTATAAATTTCAATTATTGTGACGTTGACTGCGAAATCCACTTTTTAAATGAGGTTTTGAGGACCAAAAGCAACAACTTTCTCCTTTGCCTTGAGTCTGCACTTCATGATATCTCTCAAAAGGGCGAAACGGGGGGTAATTGAGTGGGTTAAGGTCTTTTGAACCAAACTGAACACTTTGTTCTGCATACCATTCTTGAACGATTTTACTGTAATGACAGCTTGCCAAATCTGGCCATAATACACGGGATGGTCGTAGGATCAAATGGACGACAAAATTCGTTTTTGGAAACACTATCTTTTTGGTACAGTTCCGACGTCATTATCTTATTTGTAACGTAATCGTTTCTTCGTTTAAATTTGACTGGAACATCCCCGCAAGCCGTTGCCAAGCGAAATTTTTTACCAGGGCTTTGCTCGAAATCAGCTTTGACATAGGTTTCATCATTCATCAGAAGGCAGCTCTCTGTCTCCGTCAGGGTTTATTGTCATTTTCAAGTGAGAATCGTCAGATGAGAGTGACGCGTTAATCTTCGCTTTCAATTGAAAATCATTTTTCTTTTCTTTTCAAGCCTTTCAGCTGCCGAATTCAAAACAAGAGAGTTCGAGAAGTTTTCATTTGACTCACAAAATACTTGAAAATGAAACAAATGTTTTTCAATTGAATGCGACGGGTCACAGCGTCACTATAACCAGATAATTGTCAATTGAAAATGACTTTGTCAGGCTCTGATCTGCATACACCAGCTTGCTGCCATCACTTAACGGCAGCGTCACGTCGTTAAAAAACAATGCAAATAACAGAGTCCCTATATCGCTTACTTGGGGAACACCTGACTTACTGGTGAATTGCGATAAAATGATTGAACCAAGTTTTGGGCGTAGAACTTATGTGAAATACATGATGAGGTGAACACCAATAAATTGGTACAGCTACAGAGTGAGGCAAGAAAAAATGCGCAAATGTTTGAACGTACATATTGGTTTAATTTGTGTAACTAATGACTTATTTCTGTTGACAATGTATTTGGTTACGTTTACTTTCAACTGGTGCATCAGAACATCGGAATTATTTCATTGAAAATTTGAGTAAATCAGCGGTTTCCAACCTTCTTGGTTCACGTAACCCTTGGTAATATTTTCCTAATCGAATGTCCCCCCTCTACTGAAGTAATCAGCAAACTGCAATAAAGTTAGTAGTACTTTTAAATAAGGAAATATAAAATATGGACAGATTGTAACGAAATGGCTTCGTTCGCTATTACGCGTACTTCATGTTAAGAACCGCTGAAGTAAATGAACGCCAAAAACCTAAATTAATCCACCTAGCGGTCAGACTCAGCCTTTCTCATTCAAACTTATTATTTGAAAAAAATAGATTCACATGAATGCTTAAATCCAAAAAGGTATATTCACTCTTTGGGTTCTAAAATATTGATGTTGTAATTGAATTATAAAATATGAAATTTGACGTAATGTTAGTGCTTCAGAAATAGCGAAATATAAGAAATGACTCCTAATTTTGAACAATTCAATCACGAGCGGTACCAGGAACGTTCAAATAGTACGATACCACATTTAAATCATGTTGAGGCCATATATATTGATCAAAGCAGCTATAGTGTTGAAAAGTCTTTGAATTTCTTTTCTTTACAAAACTTTTGAACAGTATATCAAATTGTTATGAAGTTTGTTATTTGTAAGTTTGAGAGATGACTCGTTTGTATGACACTAGTTATTTTCAAATAAGTCGTGTAATACTTGAGATAATAGACTTTCGTTGTTTTACAAATTAAAACATAACGGTTGCTTAAGTTTGATTACAATCAAATGAAAAAGGAACGTATGGGGGAGCCAAACTTTGAAACCACGTGTTCAATCATCATTAATCAGGTAACCCTTAACCATCCCGTTCATTTGATATCAATATTGTTCAAATCTGTTGTGTAGTTTCTAAGATAATGAAGTTTAGTGATTTTCACATGTCGATACATTACAGACGAAGTTACATTCCGATTACAGCAAAATTCAATAGGGTGTTATGAGGCAGCTAGACCTTTCATTTGATACTAATTCTGTGGAAATTTGGTCAACCATCTCTGAGAAAAGTGAGTGAGCCCAAGTAGTCATCAGAATTTGTTCCTTTTCATAGCTGGATTTCACATTTTTACACATAACAGGAAAAGAAATAATCCGTTCGCAAAAAAAATCATTAGGATCTTATGGGGCAACAAGACTTGCCATATGACACTGATTTTATGAAAATCGGTCCAGCCATCTCTGAGAAACATGAGTGAGATTAAACAGTCTCCAGAACACGTTTCTTTCTGTAACTTCTGAAACAAATGTTCAATCTTCATAAAATTCAAAAGTTGAAGGTTTTTGGGTAGCCCGTTCATTTGAAACCAATTTTGTTAAAATCGGTTGTGTAGTTTCTGAGATATTGATGTTTCGTGATTTTTACATTTTGATAGGTTATGTAAACTAGAAATCAGATTACAATAAAATTCAATAGGGTCTTATAGGGCAACTAGACCTTTCATTTGCAATTAATTTCATTGGAATCGGTCCAGCCATCTCTGAGAAAATCGAGTAAGATTGGGAGAGCGTTACACACACACACACACACACACACATGCAGAAAATGCTCAGCTCGTCGAACTGAGTCGAGTGGTATACGACATTCGGCCTTCTTGAGCACTTTTATATCTTTAATTTTTGCAGTGATTGCCATACCTTTCTAGGAGAAAGGCAAAAAGTGAAATTATAGAAATGACTTCTAATTTCAACTTCAATCACGAGCAAGGCCGCAAACATTGAAATAGTACAATATTAAATTTAAATGATGTTGAGGCCACATATTTTAATCGTAGCTATAGTTTTAAACAGTCTGCGAATTTCGTTTCTTTCTATAACTTTCAAACCACATGTTTAAACATTATGAAATTCATTGTTTAAGGGTTTGAAAGCCCATTTATTTGAATTCAACTATGTTCATAGCTTCAGAGATATAAGAGCGTTTTTCACATTCTGACGCAGCGCCAAAACTAAAAGTTTGATTACAATGAAATTCAATAGCAACCTAAGCGGCAAATAGACCCTTCATTTGACACCAAGATAGAAAAAATCGGTCAGACCATCTCTGAGAAAAGTGAGTGCGAAAGAAAGGTGCACATACACACGTACACACCCACACACAAACATATGCACCTATACATGCATATATGTAGAAAATGCTCGATTATTCGAACTGAGTTGAGTAGTATATGACATTCGGCCATTTCAATCATTTTTCTACCTTTTAAATAGCCAGTGATCGTTAGGAGAAAGTCAATATGTTTACTTTCATTATGTGATTTCACATTTTTATGAACAACGGACACAGTTACAATCCGATTGCAATGAAATTCAATAGCAACCTATGGGGCAACTAGACCTTTCATTTGACACTAATTTTGTGAAAATCGGTTCTACCATCACTGAGAAAAATGAGTGAGTTTAAACAACCTCAGGATAACTTTTCTTCACATAACTTTTGAACCATAGCTTTTGAATCATAACGAAATTCAAAAGTTAAGGGTTTTAGGACAGTTCATTTGAAACCAGTTTTATTGAAATCGGTTGTGTGGTTTCTGAGATATTGATGTTTCGTGATTTTTACATTTTGATACATAACCTCTAAACTAAAAATCCGACTACAATGAAATTCAATGGCAACCTATGGCGCAACTAGACCATTCATTTGCAATTAATTTTATGAAAATCGGTCCAGCCATCTCTGAGAAAAGTGAGTGAGAAAAAAAAGTTGCACATACACACACACATACACACTTACACACATACACACATAAATACATACATACAAAAAATGCTCAGTTCGTCGAAAGAAGTCGAGTTGTATATGACATTCGGCCATTGGGACCACTTTTATACCTTCGGTTTTTCCAGTGATTGCTATACCTTTTTGGAAGAAAAACAAAAAGGTGCGTTCCATAATGTTTGGCTTGGTGGTGTTCGACGGTCTGAAAACGGCGCCTGCTTCCAGTTATGCTATTATTTTGTAGTGTACGTCAAAATTATCAGGATTATAACAAATCTTGATATTTTGTTACGAACTATTTTTATCAACTTGTGTTCTAAACTTGGTCTCGGTTATAGGTAAAATAACAAAATTCCTATCAAAAATACTTAATGATTATTACAAATTATAGCAATTTTTGTAAGGTTTTTGGTAGAAAATCGTTTGATCGGGTATATCGTTATTTCAAAGAACAAAGTGCTTCCCTGAGTGGAAGCCAACTTCTCTTAGGATCAATACGTTGTTCTATAAAAGAATGGAACACCATCAAATTGGACCCAACGATGACTGATGGAGAGCATAATGTTTTGGTTCAAAGATTTGTGGTTCCCTAGAAGTCCGGTACGTAACTTGTTGGATTATTCAATTTGGCGTATGTCGTAGCACCACCTTGCAGAACATTTCATTCTAGTTTGAAGACTTTGAAGTCTGTCATGGCACGTGGCACGTGGTTGTCGATATCGGAGGATTGCGTTCGAAAGGCATGCTCTTCTTCCAGCGTTATCTTGAAGAAGTCATTGAACAAAATGGAGGACTTATCGAGCACAATTGTTTGAAAGAGCACAGTAGAGATAACTGAACTCGAAAATTTTGATATTATTCCTTGAAGTAGTTTAAAATGAGATTTGAAACCAGCGACTAGGCATAAAACCACACCTAACTCTGAATTCGAACAGTTTAGACCCAGTGGAAGAGTTGGTGATGCCATGATAGTTTGTAACGTTTTACCGGTCACTGGATTTTATCACGGAAACCTCTGTGCAGACATATCAAAAATACAGGACAACGAATGTGCAAGAGCAATGGCACAGTGACTAAAAACAACAGCAAGAACTTCATCAGGACCTGCCGAATAAGGCCGTTTAAAATTTTCAGCTGCAGCTAATACCATGTCGGTCATGATTGTAAAAGTGCTTAAGTCAACCAAACAGGGGAATGCCACTATTAGATCCTCGTAAAAATATTTGTATTCCTCACAATTTAGATAGCAAATAAGCTAAATTGAGTCCCCGGGACTGGATTGATTTTTACCATCAATGCTTCAACGGTGTAAAAGGGCAATAATTCCATTAACAACCGAGATACTTAGGGCTAGTTTAACACTTGATTATATACCCAATAATTGGAGAAAAACGAGAGTGATCTTCATACCGAAGGCTAGGAAGCGCGACAAGACACTTTCAAAAGCCTTCAGACAAATTAGTCAAACCTCCATTATGTTAAAAATTATGGAAAAACTCATTGATTACCACGTCAACTCATCGAAACCTCTCCGCTAAGTAAGTATCAATTTGCATACCGAAGCAACATGTCAACAGTGGATGCGTTACACATGCTGACTACAAAAAAAGAGAAATCTATAGAAGTAAAAGAGATCGCACTCAGTTCATGCTCGTCTTCCAACCAGTACAGACGCAAGTGCTCTTGATCGCGAGAAAAATACGCATTCGATACCCTTTCGAATAAGCCCTTTCGAATATACCCGTTCGAATAAGATGGCCGTACGTTGCTTTGTTTGCTAATATTTTGCAGTGGTTTGCTCGTCGTGTGTGACTAATGGAAGTGACCAACATTCCAAAAATGCGTGGGGATACTGTCTGTGCACTGAAAATATATTTTAGTTTATTCCACGAAAACGTGTGTATTATATACAAAACCTTTTGTTGTTTTCTGCAACGAAACCAATGCGTAATAAATATGAGGGTACTTTCGTCAGAACTGTCAAAGTACGTATTCGTATACGTAACGAAAGGTTTAAAAAATGAACGCAATCATTCGTACATACAAACGCTGTATAATGAAAAAAGTACGAAAAATTAGTAAGCCTACGCAATAACATAAACATTTTGCAAAATTTTTTGTTCGTTGTTATCCACGTTCGTACGAAAGTACATCCGTGAATTGTACAAATTATGCGTAATGTTGCAATTCTATTCGATAACTTGCAATACGAATATTCTATACAATCAACAAAAGTGCTGTACAATCTACGAATTCCATGTTCACGAAACGTGCGTGCAGAGAATAACGAAAAAATATTTTCAGTGTGTCGATTTCCGAGTATGCCCAATACGACCGCCAATTAAAGAGGTAGAAAAACTCCCCAGAGACCAGATGAAATTAGATTTTAGTCTGTGCAAGGCGATACAGATGCATCACGTGAGGCATTGTATCTCAATCACGTTTCACGGGGGACGTGAAATAGCCGAACAATTCGTGAAACAGAACAGCTTTAAACACGCTATCTCTCATCAACAAGCTCGATACACCATCCCAGTTTACATTGAAGACGACGCCATCGAAGCTCGAGTGCACGATTTGCCGATTCATGTTGAATCAAACGTAATCTGTAAGCAAATGGCGGCATTTGGAGAAGTTGTTTCTACCAGATACGACAAGTGGAAGAACTTTTTTGGCGGTGTTTACAGCGGAGTACGTATTTTACGAATGCGCTTACATTGACCAATTCCGAGCTATGTTGGTTTTGTATTAAATGATTCTTCGGAGCAACTTCTGAGTCGGGTTTCCTATGAAAACCAGATAGCAACTTGTCAATATTGCACTGAGCAGGTGCATTTTGGAAAATCCTGTACTGAAGCAGCGAAAGGCAATTCATCACTACCATCCGAGCTGCAACCGAACACCACTTCAACCATCCCCTTTTTACTAACTGGTACCAAGAGCGGAGCCGAGACCCCAACCACGAAATTATCAGCAAAGACACCACCACTAGCGGAGACATCAACAATGGCGAAGGTAGCAGGAACAGCAGCTGGCGCGAACCTGCTACAGCTGTCCGATAAATTCACTATTGTGGACAAAAAAAATATCAGACGAAAGAAGACGCAAGAGCAAGAGCAGCAACCATCGCAGATCGTATCGGAGAGCAGCGAAGACAAAAGCATGAACACGGATATCCCATTTGCTGAGGTGATAAGGGCAGAGGCTGCCTCTCCACCCCGGAAAAAAATTAAAACCCCGGACTAAATGAACAATAATACTTAAAATTTTGTATTTGGCACCGTGAAGCCGAATCGCACTGTGCCGTGATAAATAAACAATTTATTAAAAAAAAGAGATCGCACTTGTCGCGTTTTTAGACGTAGTAGTACCAGCTGCTAGATACCTGCTAGACCAGCTGCTTAGAAACCTGACTGAACAAGGTTTCGAAGTAGTCGGCTTCGCCGATGATGTAGTAATACTTGTGAGGGGAAAATTTGACAGTATAGTATCAGAAAGAATGTAGTTAGTTCTGAACTGCACTTTAGAATGGTGTAGTTGAGAGGGGCTGACCATTAACCCTTCAAATACAGCCATAGGCAGAAAATGGGAATTGAGGCCATGTATGATCTATTGGTTGTACCAGGCAATAATAAGACCAAGAATAACCTATGTCTCGCTAGTGTGGTGGCCTGAAACCAAAGAAAGGTCAGCGCAGAATAAGCTTGGCAGGTTGCAAAGGCTAATTTGTAACGCAATTACTGGAGCAATGCATAGTGCTCCATCGAAAGCCTTGGATGCAATTCTGAATCTGTTACCTCCATCATCTCCATCAGGTAGTACAACTAGAGGCGAAAAAAAGGTCAACACGCCACAAAGAAGTATCTGAAACAGATCAGAGAGGCCAGCTAGCAATCCTTCAAGATTTTCAGCTGAGCAAACTTATACTAGGGAACGAAGATTGAATGGAAACTAAACCAAACTTTGAAACGCCTTTTTTTTGGAGATCGAACGGGAAATTTGGGAACACGGAGGCCCGAATATTCGACAAGGTTTTGTTGTCTTTTACACAGACGGCTCATAAATGAACAATTCAATAGAAGCAGGTATAAATGGTCCAGGAATAATTGAGCCGTTGAGAGCAAAAGTTGTACATGTGCCATTAAGTAAATTTTTCAGGAGACGCGATAAACGAAAACACACAAATAGTAAATTAATTTCAACCATTTTTTCCAACATAACTGCACCAAATCATTGCTGGAAAGGTTTTAAAAGACGGTACATGAAAGCATAACGAGCTCTGGTTGAGAAACTTACACAAACTTCAATGGAAAAACATGTACCACTTTTGTTCTATGGGAAAATTAATGACAACCAGAAAACGTTGAGAGCAAAAGTGGTACATGTCTAGTGTGAGCATGAAGGATGCATTATAGCTCTCTAATCTTAGGACATAGAACATTCATGTCTTCAGCAGAGCTGTCCAAGTGATTGAGTACTATAGAATGATGATCTGTTTGTTAAGGAATTATGTCTCTTCCTGGCGTATATGTATTTGGTAACAGCATACGAGTTGATATTGAAATAGGTAAAATGGTTTTTGTTACAAAATATTCACGGGTACACTAGCACCACGTAGTGAGAAAATTGCAAACCAGACAGATCTTCATCTGAATGTACTCAATCACTTGACCGACTTTGCTGAAGACATGATTGTTTTATATCCTAAGATCCTCGACTTACAATTCATCTAACACTGCCTGGACATGTACCACTTTTGCTCGGAACGAACTGGTGATTATGATAATTACCAAAAATTGTGTTGGCTATAACTTTGGTTTAGGTTATCAGATCTCGGTTTTTCTTGGATATTCTAGTACATTATTGCGTTCTGCATCAATTTATGCAAAAAACCCAAAAAGTGTAAAAATGGCACATGTACCACTTTTGCTCTCAACGGCTCAATTATCTCGATACCAATGGGTTGTTGGCCTACAGTTCAGGCTGAAATATTTCCAATTTTTGAATGTGCACAACTCTGTATGGCTAGGAAGTATAAGCATGCCAATATATGCGTTTTTTCCGACAGCCAAGCAGCACTAAATGCATTAAAGCCTTCACATGTACCTCTAAGCTAGTATGGGAGTGCATTCTTCCACTAAAACAACTGGCAGAAAGGAACCATGTCAAGTAATTCTGGGTTCCGGGTCATTGTGGAGTGGAAGGTAATGAAATGTCGGCTTTTAGCCAGACAGGGGTCATGCTCCGATTTCATAGGACGCCAGTCGAAACGTTATATAGCACCAAACGTGAAAAAAGATAGCAACTGCTTAGTTTATACAAAAAGGAATTAAGCACAATAACAAGTCTGTTCACCGGACTTTGTCAAAGTAAGCATCACTTAAAACAAATTGGTCAGTCATATGACGAAATTTGTCGCCTCTGCGGGTCCGAATGTGAAACCGAAGAACATCTGCTCTGCCAATGCAGTGCATTAATACAGCGCAGAATAAGAGCCTTTGGAAAAGGAACTATGGAGCCTTTCGAGGTCTGGTCTGCAAATCCTGATGAGGTAATACATTTCATACGAAATTCAGTGCCAAATTGAGAGAAAGGGTGAGATATGACAAGGACGATCACTTCCATCAATAGTGATATGTCTGCCACGGGTACCTAGACTATAGAAGAGGCATACCACAAAAGATCAAGACAATGGTTGCAGTGGTCCAAATCTTACAAAAAAAGCTAAATTACACTTTTTAAGCACTTTCGACGCAGAATTAAAGATAATTTGTCGATAAAACTAGCAACAGAAGCATAACGAATACTTCTCTCAGGAAGTTCGGCTACATAGGGATGTGAAATGAAAATCTAAAACCGAAAAAACTCTTCTAAGATTCCTACCAAATGCAGGAAATCGCAATTTTATTATTCGAACTATTGTACTATTGAAAATTCTTAAGCCTTGTCAAAACACAAAATTGGACCTCTGATTGGTCGTTATACGATTGCTTTCCCAAGCACGGTCGACAGTGTTACGGACCTAGTAAATTGGGAATGCATTATTTGGCCTATATAAGAGCCTTCATCAGATATTAAACAGACATTTCATCAGATATTAAATCGAACAACTGAAATTTGAAGAACACAAATGAATATTTGAAGAGTTAATATTTTCTCGTTTTGCGCTATAATCCAAAGTTAATTATCTTCATCTACATGCATACTCTGACTATTATAACGTGTTTGCGTCGCTAAGTGTTTGGCTACGGTTATGCAGAACGCAAATAACGGCGCATGCGATTCGGCAAGACAAAATTGATTTGTGATTTCATTCTGCAAGTTCTCTATTGTCACCGTCCATTATTTTGTGCTCGTCGCACTGCTGATCCATTTTGTAACTGCATATTATAAAACAGTCTCCAATTTGTGGAATATAAAACGAATAGTTGCTTATCATTTTAGTTCGAGGTTTTGTATTGAACAGTAACTTGGAAAGCACATGATAGTTTCTATAGAATTTAAAAAAAGAATGAACATTAACTGCCAATTCAGCAGCACTGCGACCGGTCGGCTGCTCACGAGAAGATGTTCTACGTATGTTGAGATTAGGCCAACAGCTGTTCCGCTGAGTGGCAGAGCAAAGATCACTCGCAAGAGAATGAGTGCAGCATGTCGCGCAACATGTTTCTACCCCTTCCGACAAAGTGGGTTCTCGCGCATGTTTAACATGCTGTTTTGTTTTGTTTTGATACGGCTTCATGCTCTCTCCGGTGCAGCCCAGCAGCAGCAGCAGCATTGCGGTCGCTCACCGGCAACATGCTTTCTCTGTCGCGGATATTCGCTTGCCGCCGGGAGCCGGGAGCGAAGCGCGCATAGCTATGCACTCCTCAGCATGTTTTGTTATGTTGTTCCGCAGCGGCAGGGCTTTCGATTGCCGTGCAACAGCTATTCAGTGTCGGACTGTCGCTGAAAGTGGACGTGTGCGTTTTTTTGTATGGAATGCGCAAGTCGCGGAGTTTCGCTAACAAGTTCGGATTTCGTACCGTGTGAGTGAGAAAGAGAGCCAGCAGAAAGCAGTTAAATGAAAATAAACCTAATAAAGTGCTATTGTTTTTAATTGATTATCTACGCGAAAGACGCACATCAGGGAGGTTTTGTGCTAATTTGGAGAATTTTTATCGACTTGGAAGCATTTCATGATATTCCGGTGGTGAATTTTGAATAGATTTTCGGTTGTGGTGGGATTGTGCCGTTAAAATTCGCTTAAGTTGGAAGTCATAAATTGTATTACGGATGATTATCTTCAGCGGTGAGAGAATAAGAAAAACGAGTGTTACCTTAAACAGAATTAATCAGCCTTGGAGTGGTCGTGTTTCTTCACAAACTAATGAAGAGTATACAAAGCAGAAAGCAAAAAATTGATTTTCAAATGGATAACAATTAAACCTGTTGATTCTATCAATTGAAGTTTCGCAGGAAATCAACGAAAATTTTACCGAACAATGTGCATAGTGTATCGTGCTGGAAAAGTATGAAAAAATAATTCGTCTAATTGAGCATCTGAGTGGGATAAAACTTGATGAAAAGTGAAACTATTCAAAAGTGTTGTACAAACATCCCATGTATTGTATGTGGAATTCTGTAAGATTCATTCATAGCTGAAACGAGCGAAGAATATACGATACACGAAAAAGTTTAGAAGAAAGAAAAAACCTGCGGTAGAATCAACTCTATGCAGAAGCGAAGTTTTATTAAAGTGGTCTTCTAATAATCAAAAATTATGATAAGAAAGTGCTCAAGTGCTCTTCAAGTGTCTTAGAAGAAAGCGAGGTCTATCCATCATCCTCATCTGTGGGTGCGGTACTTGTGTGTTGCATTTCTCGAAGTTAGACCATCCACATAGAAGGATAAAGCGCACCATTGAGTCCGTTGGGTGTATTGACCATATCAACGGTTTCATCGTCGCCACCAGTGTGGTTAAATAGGGTCGGTTCCTTTTCGGAAGACCATAAGCCGTGTAGAGATTTGTGCAGAGTGTGCCTCCTGGTGCATTTTTGAAGTGCGATAACCATAAACCGCCTGTTTCCCAGCGAAGCGCGATTCTCCTGCTTAGTATCACGTATTTCTTAGGAGCTTCTGATGCGGCTTCATTCGCTGGAGAAGTGAGGTGAGTTTGAACGCTGCAGAATCTTATCTCAAAAACCATTTAGGCTGCCTGATGCCTTTGCTCTACCCCGTGAGTGCTAGAACCAATGCCGAACCGGGTGGATAGTGCATAGTGTTAAAAATAAACATCACGTAAAGTGGAGGTGAGGGAAGATATTATATGCATTTTCCATTCAGTGTCTGTCTGGGGAGGCAGCTCTGCTTGGCAGGAGGCTGCACTATTGCGTTCCGTTCCCGGATCTGTTTGTTATACCGGGCCTACTAGAGGCAATTTAGATCGCCAAAGAGACGACGCCGAACAGTTGGGAATCGTGCTGCACTTGAAACTTCGTGTGACTGAGAAGTGATGCTCTGCTCGGGGGCGGTGTGAGGAAGAATGGACGTGCGTTTTTTGGGATATATTATTTGACGGGTGCACGGGAAAATGAAGTGATCTTATTCGGATTTCATACACAGAGGAAACCAACAAACAGCTGGGTTGAATCGAGTGATGGATTTGATTGGGGGTCTTTTTGTTTCTGCTCTGTTTTGGATGTTTGAATGATGATGTAGGTTTTGTTTATTTTTAATGGAGTTGAATACATCGGGATTATGTTTTCTGTTTTATGAACTACCATTTTACTGCTGCGGCTTTTGCATCCGACTTTTGTGGGATGATTGAATTTTCAGCCGCAGTTGTTTATTGATAATTTACGGGAACGGTTTTGGATGAAAATGAATGTAGGTCAGCGTTGTATAATTTTATATAGACGGTATAAAATCGGGGGCATTAAATAGTTAGAACGAGGTATTTATATGCAGCCTCTCGGAAAAATGTAAATTTATTAAAAATAACGTGCGAGCCCATTTATCGAGTAACATTTCAGCAAGGTGATAACGATTGTAATTCTCCGAACTATAACCAAACAGTTTTTCTTGCATTATTACTAAGAAAGTTTGCATTTTCAACAACATTATTTAACTCAACAATAGCTTTCTGCAAGCTTAAGATTGAAACGTTCTCGAGAGTAATAAAATCGTCCCACAAAAATCGTTGTAAAATTATATCTCAATATATCAACCACGGTCCCTTTGTCAACTTTAATATAATAATTTCGCTTTATTCCCTTTAACCTTTTCTCAATTATTCGTAAGAACCTGTACTATACTAGTACCTGGGGTTTAGATTTTTTTCTTTTTCCAGTAAATTGCGGGCTTTTGAAATTGTTAATCATAAAATAGAGAAAAACTGACTTCAATAAAACGATGGGACAAGAAAACTAATGAAGGTACTCAAAAAATCCTAATCGGTGTCAACCTGATTGTAAAAGTGTTGTACGGTGAGAAGAGCATCAATAGAAAACCATACTGCTACTCAAAATGCGAGGGTAATTCTTGAGCATCAAAGAACTTATCAAAATACAAAAAAATTTATATAATACGAGATAAAAAAAATGCTTCGATACAACCAACTCTATCTCTTGGTAAAGATGAAAGAACTTTTTTAAACCTTTTGCATTGCAGATGAGTCATTGTATTACATACCTATACGTTACATAACACAAACAAGGAAATTCTGAAGAAAACCGTAGATTCGCAAAGTTTTATTAAAGTTTTCTAATAGATGGCACGGGCAGTCAAAAGGGGAAGAGTGTAAGAGATTTATTATTCGGTTTTATCGATTTTTTTTTAGAAAAAAATACCAGGTAAACTATAATATTATCTTCTACAAAAATCACTCGTTCGTGCTTGTCAGAACACGATTAATCTTCAATAACCGTGTGGAAGTAAAATGCACTGTGCAACGAATAAAAAAAATGCTATAACACCCGAAGAGTCCTTTTGTCCTTTTTGGATTTCAGTGCTTAATGTTTTTCACCGCGGTAATTTCTCAATAGATTTTTAATGTTGACAGTTTTGAAAAGGGGAGAGATGGACCATAAACAATATACTAACTTTTCCAGAATGTATTGAGTTATTGGAGCCCAAATCCATTTTTTTATAGTTTTACAAAATCTTTCAACTTAATTTGAAATTTTCCGCTTATTTTTGTGATAAAAATACTACAAACATACTAGAACTTTTGAAGTATATATAATAAGGAATCGGAAGAAGTTGTTTCATGGAAATCAGCTGATGTTTGGCTGAGTTTCATTTTTTTTAAGAGAAACAGAATTGGCTTCTATGGCACAGATATTGTTGGACTGTTATCTCGGTCATTTTTCATCCGAATCGTTATATATTGGCCATTTTTAAAAGGATATAGACAGGGCTCTCGAAATATTCATAGAAACATCTATAGACTTCACCTACATGTAATGAGCTGTTTTTGAATAAATAAGATGATTTATGTTTTTTCTTAATTTTCTCTACTATAAAACAGTTTTACTTAGATCTTGAAAAAACATTTATGTTTGAAAACAATAATTGTTGTTGTGCGGAAATCAACTGAGACCTGGCTGAGTTGTGATATTTTAAAAAAGTAGCTTTTTGCGCCAACACTTTTGGACTGTACGGATTACGTTAATAATCATGTTTCAAATGTATACAATAAAATCAACAGATGAGAATTAGTATATATTGAATATATATTTAATCTCATAAAAAAAGCATTTTTGCATTTTTAAATATACGCGACAGTGAGATTGATATTATAATTTTGGTAACTTTTCAGAACGCGGACTGTTTCTTGAACTTTTCCGGTTGGCAAATAAGGGGACGGGACACGAGGCATATGGACGCTAGGCATATGGATGTTAGGCATAGTATGCTAGGCATACAGACGCGAGGCATAATGGATGTGAGGCATAATGGATACGAGGCATACTGCCACAAGGCATAACGGACGCGAGGCCGAATGGACGCGAGGCCGAATGGACGCGAGGCCGAATAGACGCGAGGCCGAATGGACGCGAGGCCGAATGGACGCGAGGCCGAATGGACGCGAGGCCGAATGCGATGTTGTACGATCGCATGAGATCCAATTATGTAGTTCAGGTGTTATTTTATTCCTAAAGAGTTTAAGTTGGGTATAATACCTTTCTTGAAATCATGCGGCGAAGACGCATAATCGAGGGCAAGGAAACGAGGCGGCACTAAGCCGCAGTGGTTTCCGCAGTCCGAGCCGGCCGCCGACCCGCCGTCGGAAGCGGCGGCCTCTCGCACCCAAACGACTGATTTACTGGTTTGCTAGGTCTACTCAAACAGAGTTTTCTTCCCTTAGTTAAGTCCGAACGAGCGGTAGCGAGTAAGGACAGCATTCGCTCGAACAGCGAGTCGGCCGAAGGCCGCGAGTGTATTGCTTTCTAAATGACACTTTGAAGCGAAATACATGTTATCGAATGCTGTGTAGATGATGACGATAATAACATATTCCACATCACTTCCCTTTGGCCTTGTGTCCTTTCGGCCTTGTATCCATTCGGCCTCGCGTCCATTCGGCCTCGCGTCCATTTGGCCTCGCGTCCATTCGGCCTCGCGTCCATTCGGCCTTGCGTCCATTCGGCCTCGCGTCCATTCGGCCTTGCGTCTATTCGGCCTCGCGTCCATATGCCTCGTGTCCGTATGCCTGCCGTCCATTATGCCTAGCGTACTATGCCTCGCGTCCGTATGCCTCGCGTCTATATGCCTAACGGGGTGTCATCGGCAAATAAATCTTTATCGATTCCCGGGAACTCGATAGATGCGGAATGCAGCGAGAGTCAGAATAACTTGAATAATTCGTGCCTGCTGACACCAACATAGGATTGAAAACAATTTGACACTGTAGGCCATACTGCAAAGAAATCATGAATATACGATTAATAAAATTAAATAACAACAGTTTTTCATTGTTTATTGTTGCACATTATTTGACGTTTTCTAAAGAAAAGGTTGCCGTGAAATTACCGCGAATTTTCAACTTTTTTTGCGGCGGATTTTCAACTTTTTTGCGGCGAATTACCAGTGTCTCTAATTATTTCATTAGAAAAGATTTACTCAATTCATAATGGCTTACTGTCAAATCAAGGATTCTAAAAAATAACCAATTAAGAAATGCTGCGTTTGCTAGACGTGTCTAAAGATTCACACTGAAGTGACCAGAAATACTTTGAAAGCATTCTGGATTGACTGTTATACTCAGAACTTTTTTCCATCGTTGCTATTTCTTGGTGGAATCGCTCTTCTTGTTCGTTCTAAAGTGTTCCAGATTATCCGGGATGTAATACAAATGAAAATAAAGAAAATGAATTTTGATGGACATTTTTTTTTTTTATTCTCGCTTATTTTCCGTCGGTCTAGTTCCGCTACTGTTGTGGCCAATCACCGACGCCCAGGGAGGCGACTCCACACCCAGGACCCTATCTCACGACCCGTTTATTAACGGACCGGCGCCAACGGCTTTACTTCCTCATGCGATGGAAGGCGTGATCCCAGAGATTTTTCGCCTCAGAAAATCTCCCGGTGTCGGCTAGGATTGAATCTAGACCAGTTGGGTTGGTTGTGAGTGGATCACGCCACCTCACAACCATCGACACCTATGTCGGCGGTGGGATTCGAACCCAGGCGTCGAGCGTGGTTGGCGGACACGTTACCAACCACACTAGGCCCCCGCTATTTGATGGACATTTGGCAGCCTATTTTTTCGCCAGCGTTCAAAATTTCGTTCACCACATTTCCGTGCTTCTTTTGTTTCTTAGAACACATTGGAAGGTACAAAGAAACGTAGCTTTTCCAGGCTCTCGTTTCTACTTTGTTTAACGTTTTTTGGAAATTGACATTTCTCGTTATTTTCCGGGTGTTTATAGCCTACTATATACCTACTTTAAGGGTATATGAAGAACTTCAAGTATGGGCGCAAGTAGGTAATAGGGGTTCCTGAAGTAAAACGCACCACTTAACGAAAACCGCGTTTTTTCTAGTTAAAGCTGAGTATAAATCAATGTTATATATTGATCAAAGTATTAAAACCATTATTTATTCGTTCCAACTCGCATCAGATACGAAAACATTATAGAAAGTGCATAACACGCATTTTTTAAGTGAATGTAATAATTTTGAAAAATCACCAATCGTGGCAAAACGCACCCTTCCTGGGGTAAAATGCACCGCAACAAAGGGGCAAGAAGCACCATGCAAATGAGGTCAAAGGCACCCCATCAAAGAGGCAGAATGCACTAAGATATTGTGGCGGTATGGCTGTGCCTAGCGAAGATGGACATTGGTGGTAAATATACTCCAGATGCAGACATGGCCAGTACCACCGTAGAGTTTACACCTCTTTCGCTAGATGAAATGGCTCCCACTTGATGTTGCCCTTTTTTTGCTAATACTTTTGGTAGCTTAGTCTGAACCTACAAAAAAAAATGTGATTACCGTGGAAAATCCCCTTCCATCCATGTTCCAAATTCTTTGGGGTGGGTATTGATCAATGGAATGGTATGGTAGCCTTCAAGCGTTACGAACATCTATTTCTGTACCGTTTATCCCATAACTACCTTCTCTGCTGTCACAGTTTGCTTCACTTTGTTTTGGGGCACAATTAATAAACTAAATATCACTTAGAATATCACATACCATGTAAAAACCTTAAGAAATTGCTCAAAACTGTCTGATATGCTATCAACAATTGCAGTCAACATTTAACCGGTTTGCCCAAATCAACATAAGATAAGGGTAAACTGACCATTTTTCGGGTGCCAGTGCCAGTGATGTTGGTAACGCGTCAAATGTATGGTAGCTGACAGCGATGCCATCCCTGTGGTATTGATGCTCGGCGAAGATCCCCTCAAGAAGATCAAAATATTTGCGCATACTGTGTCGATTGAATCCTGTTGCTCTTGCCAAAGAAGTATTTTCCGCGGACCGTAAAGAAAGATTTGGATGGCGTTTTAGAAAGCATTTTAACCAGTCATAACCTGCTAACTTTTCCGACTGACTGAACGGATGTGAAATCTGGTTCATTTCGGCCAATTCGAATGCCAAGCTTCTAACATCCTTTTGGGTCAATCCGTAATAACACTCACTCATGCTAACAATATGATTGACTAGTTGCCGCTCCTGCTCGTCGGTAAACACTGATTTGAAACTTCCCAAACGTGGAAGCGAAGATAAATTGTTGGATTTTGTCAAGAGCGGATGAGCGTTTTCTTTGGATTTCGTACACCCGAGCGGCATGATTTTTGGAAATACCGTTTTTGCCTCTAGCGCCGATCGTAGCTGTTCAACGGTCCAAGACCGCCGATTGGACTTCCGGACATAGTTGCGGAACATTGCTGGAAACAAGATGAGATGTAAGCAAAAAGTTTGTTTACAAAAAATCCTTTTGCCCCGAGCAAAAGGAAGCGTTATGCCTCGAACAAAACAACAGAATGTTTTTGGTTACATAACGGTAATGCTCATTGAAACTTACCGATATTTCATACGGAATATGTTGCCCGACGTTTATTCGATGTAATAACACTTGTCGCTGGTGAAAACCAACAATTCAAGAGCTTCAAAACACTTAAATCAGCTGAGCAAAAATTAGACCGCATGCAGCGAAAACTTGTTTTTGTGTTTATTTACGTTTTCTGACATTGCAGTGCTACCAAATTGACAGGGTGACTATAGAAAACATTGATTCAAATAATAGAATTATTATTTTGTTATTAAAATGTTTCTCCATTGTATATCAGAGGAGGTGCATCTTGCCTCAACGGTGCTTATTACCCCAGGTACCCCTACTCAACTAGACTATAACCTACACTGGGTAACATATAAATTTCTAAATCGCTGTGTCACAGTGTTATAGTTACTGAACTATTCCAAAATCGTTGTGTTTGCTTGCATAAATATCAATAAGTCGATAACTATATCACAAAACTATTTCTTTCGTATTTTTGGCCAACAGTTTTATTAGATTTGATAGATGGATTTTTTTGCGAAAATCTCGGATACGGTCAATTTTTTGTTAGCCATATTGCAAATTTATGTTTGTGTTCGTATGGTACGAATCTGCCGAAAGGCCAATAATATCCGAAAATATGCTATATTTTCAGACATACATTCAAGAGCCTTCTTGTGAAAATAAAGTATTATACGCTAGTTACGATGTTTGTTACTTGCAAATGGATTTTGAAATATAACACATCATTATTATATATTATTTGGCCTTTCGAAGACAATCTCACTGTCACCGAACTTGTTTATTGCTGGTTTCAACATTTTTGAGCAGGGGGGTGAACACAAATAAAGTTAACTTGAATCAACCTCCATGTTAAACTTATTTTGATATTTGCTCGCAATTGTAATGGGTTTGTATTCCAGTTAGTGACAGCCTTTCACTAGTTCACTAGTAGCCCTTTTTGACAGCCTCTGGCGATTGAGTAAAAACCACGACCAAACATGTGTAACCCACGTTTACCCTGTTGGGCTTCATTAAAAATAATATTGCTCAAATTATGGTTTATTTCTAATGGATAATGTTTCTTTGGTTGGAGGATATTACAGTTATTGGACTGGTGTGGTGTGAGTTATCCATCACAGTTGGTGGATTTCAAGTCGTTTTTTAGCAGTCAATGTTCGAATGCAAATTATGAATTTTGTTCCACATATTACACTGTGCTACAGCGATTTAGAACTTTTGAAGTGACCTAGTGTAGGTTGTAGGTCTTGTTGAGCATAACATTCGCTCATACTAGAAATATTCCAAACACTCTTTACCTAAGAAGTTATGGTCAAAATACAGTTTTTTGGACATCAGCGCATATAATTTTTTTAACTCAGTCATTTAACAACCGATTTCCAATATTTTAACAGTTTTAAAGAGAAGATAAATAGAGCTTTCAAAATATATACAGGTTTGTACTAATATCAATAAAATATGTTGATTTATTTAAGTTTAAAGCTAATTTTTTAGACTTTTTCACGCAATTTTTTAACTTAATATGAAATTTGCCGTCTGTTTTTGTAAGAAAAATACCACAAATAAGCAATTCTCGCTGAAACCGTGCCACTGGTGAGCATGCTGCAGCAGTATTGCTAGTAAAATTCAATGGTGAGCCGTCCGTCAGACAATCAATCAGTTTGGGGTGAATAGCTGTTTCTACAAGCATCGTAGCGCCTTACGGTCTTCAGAAGAGTTTTTTCCAGGAAAATTTCCTACAACTACACCTACAACATGTATCGATATATTTTTAGGACCCAACTGGGAATTTCTAGAGAATAAGTTTTGAAAAAGTGAATTTTCCAAT
Organism: Wyeomyia smithii; assembly: GCF_029784165.1. Taxonomy (NCBI): domain Eukaryota; kingdom Metazoa; phylum Arthropoda; class Insecta; order Diptera; family Culicidae; genus Wyeomyia; species Wyeomyia smithii. The sequence goes on from NC_073695.1 coordinate 105,990,273, forward strand.
ATAAAATCGTATGGAAACTTTAAAAATCGGGCGCAAATCGGGCGTTTCCCCGATCGATCTGAAAAATTACACAGTTGTTATAGGATCCATAAGGAACACGAAAAGTGCATGGGAGCGAAAAAATAACACCATCGCTTTTTCCCATATAACTGTGTCCCAGTCTAGTGGACAGTCAGTATTCCTAGTTCACAGCTAGTAAGTGCACCCACGCACCGTAATTTTTGAATAGCCTTTAATCAATTTGCTGAATTTCGTTAGGTAGCAAACGTACCCTGTTCGTCTATAAGAATTAGCTAGGGATCAAAAAAGTGATGATTCTACTTTTACTTTATTTACGCTGGCATACGCAAATCTTCTCCAGATTACTCGGGATATACTTGATTCATACCTAGGTATACCATACCTAAGTTTGCTTATAGTAGTTCAATGCATGAAAACAACAGTATATAACAGTAGCCAAAACAACATCTAACAATAATTTGTTTAATTGCTAAACACGCGAAAACTATCCTCCGTACAGGGAACCAAACTTTGTTCTAGCAAAAAAAAAACGCAGAGAAGCTTGATCACAAATTACGTTACACTCAAGGAGGAGCGAGGGAGTGAAGAAATAAACAATGTGAAAGCAATGAAAAGGGGTTAAAGATACGATTTTTTGCTTTACGTAATTTGTGAACAGACCCAAAGTCACACAGGCATTGGGCCATCCACATTCCACGTGGACAACTTTGGGGAGAGGGAGGGGTGTGATGTTCACGGTCCACGGTTGTGGGGGAGGGGAGGGGGTTTGGGGGCTATCAAAATCCTTGAAAATCTGTCCACGTGGAACATGGATAGCCCCTAATATACACTACACACAGAAACACACCACAGGCTCAACATATTGCGTTAATTTGATATTGGCCGTGCGTCTTGCGTTGAACTGTTTGAAGCTCGATTTTGAAAAGTGACCAGAATGACAAGGTAAACTCAATGCTCACCTGATGTTTCGAATGTATCTTAAATTCTGATGAAATCCAAGATGGCGGCGAGATCCAAGATGGCGGCCATTTTTTTTCTACTTCAAATGAAAGTTCTATCATTCCTCTTGAAAACGATGGGTTGGATGCAGGGGATTCAATGACAAATTCGAGAGAAATAAATCAATAAAAAGATCAAGAATTGCTCAAAAATCTAATTTTGTAAAAACCATTTAACCGATTTGTGCCCGAGGGGTCCATCAATATGAACTAACCAAAATGGTTTTCTCATTTTTTCACTACTCTCAATTATTTAGACACAAAAATATCCTCTTTTAAAGACCTCATGTCACCAGCACAGTAGTCCAATAAGGCAAAAAGTGGAACTTAATTCCATAGCGCCTTTTAACTTCATCCTAGCTTAATAGTGTCTTCGAAGCAATTGTTTGTATGAATGACCCGCATAATTGCAAATTGTAAAAAAATATTAAAAGTTTACTATACTGAAAATAAAAATATTAACTTTTTTGTGTTAAGAGATAGAAGAATAGTTTATTCAGCAAAGTTGTAGAAAATTCAAAAATATGAAACCTTGTTGAACAAATGAAAATCCTATCTTTTTTCGGTACAAAGTTATGAAGTACATTACATGGAACTTATTTAAAAGTTAGTTTTTTTGTACTTAACTTTAGTTAGTTGCATTTCATACGAAAGTGTAGTTCGAAGGAATTGTTAGGGCACACAAAACAAACATTTTTGCCGAAGACTATATATCTCCAGGAGTTTTCTTTACAAAGTTATATCATATTTTAGCTTATTTTTTCGATAACTTCAAGAATGTATAGGTTAAAAAGGGGCAAGTAGAATCATGATGTCAATAGTTTTTCTTGAAGTTAAGCTGAAGTACTATAAACTTCTTTAGGTTCCATTTGTCCCAATCCACCCATTTTAGAGTACGGCGAACATATGACACAGTAGGTTTTCATATATCAAAAATACTAACTTTTTTGTGTTAAGAGATAGAGGAATGGTCTTTTCGGCAAAGTTTTAGAACGTGCAAAAATATGAAACTTTGCTGAACAAACAAAATTTCTATCTTCATTGGGAACAGAGTTACAGGGTATTTCATGTAAAAGTTACTTAAAAGTTAGTTTTTTGTACTAAACTTCTGTTAGTTACATTTTACAAAAAAAACGTTGTTCTACAAAAGGATTTTGGTATACAAAATACACGTTTTTGTTGAAGGCTACACATCTTCAGGACTTTTCCTTACAAAGATATAGTATAATTCAGCATATTTTTTCGATAACTTTAAGAACGTATAAAGGAAAAATGGACAAGTGGAATCATGATGTCAATTTTTTTTCTCAAAGTTCAGCTCAAGTGCTCAATACTGCTATAATTTCCATCCGTCCCAATCCACCTAATCTTTGTTCTATACGTTGTTGAAGTTATCGAAAAAATATGCTGAAATGTGCTATAACTTTATAAGGAAAAGTCCTGGATATGTGTAGCCTTCAACAAAAACGTGTGTTTTGTATGTCCAAATGCTTCTTCAGAACAAAGTTTTCTTGTAAAATGTAACTAACATAAGTTTAGTACAAAAAACTAACTTTTAAGTAACTTTTACATGAAATACTCTGTAACTCTGTTCCCAATGAAGATAGAAATTTTGTTTGTTCAGCAAAGTTTCATATTTTTGCACGTTCTCAAACTTTGCCGAGAAAACCATTCCTCTATCTCTTAACACAAAAAAGTTAGTATTTTTGATATATGAAAACCTACTGTGACATATGTTCGCTGTACTCTAAAATGGGTGGATTGGGACAAATGGAACCTAAAGAAGTTTATAGTACTTCAGCTTAACTTCAAGAAAAACTATTGACATCATGATTCCACTTGCCCCTTTTTAACCTATACATTCTTGAAGTTATCGAAAAAATAAGCTAAAATATGATATAACTTTGTAAGGAAAACTCCTGGAGATATATAGTCTTCGGCAAAAATGTTTGTTTTGTGTGCTCTAACAATTCCTCCGAACTACACTTTCGTGTAAAATGCAACTAACTAAAGTTAAGTACAAAAAACTAACTTTTAAATAAGTTCCATGTAATGTACTTCATAACTTTGTACCGAAAAAAGATAGGATTTTCATTTGTTCAACAAAGTTTCATATTTTTGAATTTTATACAATTTTGCTGCATAAACTATTCTTCTATCTCTTAACACAAAAAAGTTATTTTTTTTATTTTTAGTATAGTAAACTTTTAATATTTTTTTACAATTTGCAATTATGCGGGTCATTCATACAAACAATTGCTTCGAAGACACTATTAAGCTAGGATGAAGTTAAAAGGCGATATGGAATTAAGTTCCACTTTTTGCATTATTGGACCACTGTGCAGTGGGACGGTTTCAGCGAGAATTTCTCAACTACACTAGAATTTTAAAAATATATACAATTCCGAATAAAATGAAAGTGGTTTTGTGGAAACCGATGATACTTGGTTAAGTTATATATTTTTGAAGAAAACTAGTTAGTGTGGGTTGTTGCTTTAGTCAAGTTTACTTGCGCGTTTACTTGAAGTTTTTCAAATACCCCAAAAATTATGAGTTATGGTTAAAACCCAGTTATTTTACCTTACCTCACATTTTTATGTTTAATTCGGTTATTTTTCAACCGAATTTGTATATTTTGGCTGTTTTGTAAAGGCAAAAAATAAAACTTTCGAAACATATAACTATGTCTTAATAGTTTACCTATATGTGATGAATAGTTCTAAATAAAATAAGATGATTTTACTTTCTTTTTTTTCAAATGTTTTCAACACTTTTCGCAAATTTTCAGACATTTTTTAATGAACGAGCAATAATTGCTGCAGACTTTGAAAAGTACATTTAGTGTCAAACGAAAACAGTTAGTGTTGTTATTGAAAATCTTTTATAACTTGGCTGAGATATGATTTGATGATTTCCACCATAAGCGTAGATATCATCAAATCATTATAAAATGCAAATAAATTGCACGAATAACAGTACGACTCTAATTTCTTGATAAACAAAGAATGATATTTCTGTAATGCCGACAGAGGAGAAATTTACGTTGTTCACTGTTATCAAAAATCACAGAGGTTCTACCAGTTACACAGGAAAAGAATTTGGTTATAGAAGAGAGATTCGGTTTCCGAGATAATGTGACGCTCCAAATTGAATTTGCAATGAAGAAGCATGCGATTATGAAATCAGAAAACTTTTCTGATAAGAACGGTTTCCATCTCACTTCCCAACTTTCAACAGTTTGTTAGGCAATTACTTTTTACAAGACTCCTGTAAAAACTTTATATTAAATTTAAATCATATAAACCAAAAAAGATAGCCAAGCTCAAACTTATTCTTGAGGTAATTTCGTGATATTATTTGAGCAATGTGCCTTTGTGTTGCATTAATGATGTATATGAGCAATCCTGGCTGAAGCGGAAAAGTGATCTAAATGGTAAAGTAAACTTGTTACTTACCTAATTTTATAACAGTTTAATACTCAATGCCCGCAAATTATCAGTTCCTGAGGCTAGAGTGAAATTTAATGCACCTATTATTGACAACGAGCTTCAACTTCTTACACGTTTGAAAAACATACGGAGACGTCAATATCGAAGAACTCGTGATTCTGCTTTGAAAGTTATTTTTAAAGATTTACAAACATAGATTCACTCTCTTGCGAAATGAAAATTTCATGAGACAAGTTTAACAACTAAAACCATATTCCAAACCTTTCTGGAAGCTTTCGGAGGTTCTTAAGAAACCATCAAAGCCCATTCCAGTCCTCAAAGATGGTGACCAAATATTTTTTACAAATGAACAAAAAGCTCAAAAACTTGCTCAGCAGTTCGAGAGTGTTCATAATTTCAATTTAAACGTAATGAGTCCTATTCAAAATGAAGTATTAACAAAGTTAATCAGATCACCACTCAAGATTTTTTTCCTGAAGAGGTACTGGAAACAAACTTGAATGAAATACGGACTATTATCAAAAAATTTAAAAACATGAAAGCACCAGAAGATGATGGAATTTTTTATATCCTCCTCAAAAGACTTCCCGAAAGCTCTTTAAATTTCTTGGTGAGAATTTTTAACAGATGCTTTGAATATTTGCCCTTAAAATGGAAAAATGCCAAAGTCACTCCAATTTTAAAACCTGAAAAAAATCCAGCTGAAGCATCAAGTTATCGTCCAATTAGTTTACTTTCTTTTTGAAAGAATGATTCTTAATAGAATAGAATAGAATGATGACACATATCAATAAAAATTCAATTTTTGCAAATGAGCAGTTTGGATTTCGCCATGAGTATTCGACTACTCATCAGTTACTCAGAGTAACTAATATGATTCGTACTAATAAATCTGAAGATTATTCCACTGGTGCTGCTCTTTTAGACATAGAAAAAGCATTCGACAGTGTTTGGCATAAAGGTTTGATAGCTAAAATGTCTAATTTCCGTTTTCCTCTATACATCACAAAAATGATACAAAGTTACTTGACAGACCGCACTCTTCAGGTTAACTATTTGAATAGTAAATCTGATAGATTGCCTGTTGGAGCTGGTGTACCTTTAGGAAGTATCTTGGGCCCAGTCTTATATAATATTTTTACTTCTGATCTTCCTGATTTACCACCAGGATGTGAGAAATCTCTGTTTTGTGACGATACAAGCATTTCCGTCAAGTCTTCGTGTCATATGCAGTAGGCTGCAGAAAAGTCTAGATATATTTTCTTCATATTTGCAGAAATGAAAGATTTCTCCTAATGCATCAAAAACACAATTAATTATTTTTCTCCATAAACCAAGAGTTTCTTTTCTCAAACCCATTAATAATCATGTTGTCAAGATGAACGGTACAAAATTAGTCTAACCAGGTTAAATATTTAGGGCTAAGTTATGATAAAAATCTTACCTTCAAGGAGCACATTAAAAATATCCAAAGTGCAATAAATATATAAAATGTTTGTATCCTCTTATCAACAGAAATTATAGACTTTGTCTTAAAAATAAACTGTTAATTTACAAACAAATATTTAGACCAGCAATGTTATATGCAGTTCCCATCTGGATAAGTTGTTGTACAACCAGAAAGAAGATGCTTCAAAGGATTCAGAACAAACTTCTGAAAATGATATTGAAGCGTCCTCGCTGGTTTAGCACGAATGAACTACACAGGCTTACTAATGTGGAAACATTAGAAAATATGTCAAACCAAATTATCAATAAGTTCCGACAAAAAACGTTGTAATCCTCAATTACAACGATTAGCTCACTTTATAGTCAGTAAGATAGGTGTAAGATTAGATTAATGTTTAATTTTAAATTCCTTTTTTTTTCTTGACAAGTAAGTTTACAATTTTCCTACAATTATATTCACTTAACTGCGGAAGCAATTACAATCTTTTAATTAAATAAAGCTTAAAATATATGTAATAGTGTTGATATGTCACCGTTTGTGGCAGAACATACAATTAATATTCTGAATAAATATTAGTAAATAATTAATTCATCACAAAACATCTCCCCTATTAAGAAAAAGCGCCAAAACCATTATTTCGAGTAATCGGTGTTTAAAGTTTAGCAACCCCATACCTTTTCTGCAAACTGCCACAGGGTTTTTGTTATAATATTATTATTAGAGACAAGTGGTAACTCGCGTTAAAAAAAATTAAAAAAATTCGCGGATGATAAAAAAGAAAATATTCAAATTTCGCGGTAATTTAGCGGAAACCTTTTTCTTAAGAAAATTCTGAATAATGTGATTTTTTTTCGGTAAAAACAAAAAACAACTGTTCTTTTTTTTCAAATTTCAAATTAATTTACACAGCAATTCTATTCAAAAAAAAACCTGTTCGAAAACTGCTTTGCAACGATGACATTCAAAATCGTATAGTTGTATTCTAGGAGCCGTATTATTTGTTTGGCATCTCTCCATTCAAAAAAGCTGCTGCAAAGCAGTATTACGATACAAACCGTATTCTGTCGTTTTGGAAGATTCAAGATCCAGGAGACCCAATCGTTCGAAATTTAGGTTTCTCCAATACAGACGGATGGTGGTTAGGATGGACATTGAAGATTTAAAAAGTCTATCTCCAAAATCGAAAAAAAATACCATCGGGAAAATTTGATATTGTATTGTAAATTTCCCTAAGGAAAGAAATTAAACGATAGGGTTTACCGGCACAAAAGACATCATTTTTTTAAAATTGTAAATCCAATTTTTCGGTCGACCCTATGAAAAAAAGTGTCACCATGAGGGCCACAAAAAAACGGACTTAAAAATTTTCGAAAAAGTATAACTATAGCGACTTTGACTATGATCAGAGCAGAAAATTTTCGTATAGCTTTTTTCGGTATAGATTTGCTGCACAATTCTGCTCAAGATTTCAAAACTGTACATGATTTGTGTTAATTGAATTATTGTAGGTCAAAGTTTTACTATTTCAAAGTCCATATTGTTCGTAGAATCTCACTTTATGTTGAACGCCGTCAATTGGCACCATTAAATCATCAATTGCATGCAATAGAACTGTGCCAAAAACAATGGCTGCCGGGAATTGACAGGCATTCAACAAGAACTTAAAAATCTAGAATTCATCTCGAGAGTGATAGCAAGATTATAGACAGTTTTTCGTTACACTGTTTATACCATTTCATTCTAAAAAGCCGTGAGTGAGCCAGAATTAGATCTTATTTTACCTTCGATGATATTAAAAAAAAAAAATTTAAACATCTTATAAATATGTTCTGTCCATTCACTCATAAAATCGATATACAAAAAAACACATGTCAATCGCAACCCATAGATGCTAGAATGGCTGCCAGTTGAACGGCACCATGACGAATATCTTGATTGCAAAACTTACCACAAATCACGTTCGACAAAGTTAACCTATATTTCACGAAGAAATGCCCCAAACATTTCCAGCAACATTTTACGACCCTCGCAAAACGTGACTTGTCCTACAATTTAAACAGACAGTGGTGCTAACGTTGGTGCGTCGCGTCGTTGACAAGCATACATATGGCAGCACGACAGCAAACTAGCATTATATACAAGACATATTAAAATGTCCATCGCTTACGGCTAGATTTACCTGCGGGCATTGTTTTTTCTTCGTAGACACACTGAATTTATCAAGAATCATCTCGCACATGTCCAGCAAAAATACAATTCGGATATCACCACCTTGATATTCGTACCAGTAAAAATAACAAGATTCACTCTCTCACCTACTTCCACAGATCTGGATAAAGCAATAAACACGACTTGGTCCAGTTTCTCTTTTTGTTCTGGTCCCATACTGACACCACTAATCTACTGCTCTTGATCTCCGTACCCGAACCCAGTTGACGACAGTGTCCCCGGAATCGTCAAGTAGTGCGCATGCAGAAATCATAAACAATAAATTCCGCTTGGCTTGGGAGGCCTTGCCTGACAGAGATCCCGGTTCACGACTTGCGAAGGTGTACCTAATATGGCACCAAAGAGGCTCCGGATCGATTCTTCAAAATCTACATCGAGCATGACGTTGTTGTCGCTGGTGTCGTGGGCAGCCACATGCCAACACGATCCGAAAGATCGAATGTACTGTTTGACCTTTCGAATCTCACTTTCTTTCCACACAAGTACCGTGGCGGACTCCCCTCCGGGCTTCACCGTGATTAGGATCAAGTTCAAGTTTTTCGCACCACACGGTTCACCCGGATCACGCCCACCAAGCGCGCCGCAGGTCCGATGAGTTGGCACATTGTCGACATGGGCTATATTGATACAACCTCGCACAAAAGGTATTGTTTGTACTCGATTAAGAGCTGGCGATGAGGGAAAACATTCGGCGAAAAGAAAGCCAACCCGTACTCTCTTGACATTATGCACTACGGTTCCATTTGAGACCTTCCCCTGCGGATGACTGATATCGGATCGGACCAGTTCGGGTGGGTTGTTTCTTTTGTCTGATAGGCCCCTGTCAACACGACCGGGTTCCGTTTGATTATCGCGCTAGCATTCCAGCACGAGTGTCCCGGTCAGGCAGGCCGTTGATCTTTCCCTGCACCGTAACACGAACTGCTCATGTCATCAATTTCGCTATCGCTCCGACTGACGGTTAACTGGCGGCCAAGCTGGCGAAATGTGGAACGTTCCCCCGGCCGGCGGGTCTGCTGTAGATGATGTTTATTAATTCAATTTGATAATAGCGGATTGAACTTGACTTTCGGTTTCGATCGAACCAACCCACCATTAGGCTGGGGTCCCTCCGGCAGATTAACAACGGCACGCATGCTTCGCTGCTGAATCAGCAGGGAGGGTGTTTGCCATTGGCTTTCGTGTGAGCTAAAATCGGAAATTAAATGAAACAAAACCTCCCTCCGCACTGCAGGCCAACAGGACGGAGAGGGAAGAGAGATTTTAGACCGCCGGACATTTTGATCAATATAAGAACACATGTTCTACAAATTTTTTGCATGTGGCTAGTGTTTTAGGTTTCCATGTGATTTGATATCAACTTGGCATTTGAAATGGTCTCACGTTTCTAGTGAATAAGAGAAGTGGTTTGATTAAATCAGTCTTCTTTTGAGCTTGCTCGATCAATAAAGAAATAATACCAAAAAAATACCTTAGTGTCAAGCGACGGAAGCTCCGTTTTCAAGAACTTTAATATAATACAGTCATGGAGAAAATAATAAATACACTTGTTGTGTTGGATAATTTTTCGTATTTGCGCACTGATTTTAATTGTTGTATGATGTTATGTTACGTCATTATGATCCGCAGACACTTTTTTTAAAAGAGGCACGGAGAAATCACTGAAGAATTTTTTTTGTCGGTGATTCCGAAAAATTTTTGCGTGAGTTAGTGTTTTTAAAGTGGCAACAAAAATAAATACACTATTGAAATATATATACAAAACAATCCAAATTAGCTTCATTTCTCTACATATCGTTAGCAAAGTGACCTTTAACGTTACAAAACTCACTTTCAAAATTTTGTGGCTTGTCCTTTGTTTTGTAAAGCCATATTTAATCTTCCGGGTATGCTTACCACCAGTTTTCACGAGTAGAATCTGAACTAGCATTTCCCGCTGCCTGTCCGACGTTCCATAAGTCTGTTTTATTCTTTGGATGATGGTTGCAACCTTGACTTTCCCAACCTTCCATAGATTTTCTAAAGGATTTAAATTAAAAGTCTGCGCTGGCCAAACTAATAATTTTATATTTTCGTTTGAAAATCATTTTCTTGTTTTCAATGCTGTATGTTTAGGATCGTTACTCTCCAACGAAGAAGCATGTTTTCTCCGGCATACGGAAGCATTGCGCCACGTAAAATATCTACACAGTCGTTGATTCTTAGTCTATGTTATAAAATCAAAGGGTTCCACACCAGCATCAGAAAACAGTATAACACCGTTTTGTGGTCACTTCCAAATTTTACTACTTTCGTGGTTAATTGTGCTTTGAAGGCAGTATTCACCGGTCTTCTCACCAGCTGCTGATCGTTTGAAACAAAAAGGTTGAATTTCGACTCATCCGACCAAAACACGATGTGCCGTTTAGTTGCACCCTAATCCAAAAACTTTTTAGAAAATTCAGTTCTTGCCAAAATGTGTCGCTTTTGAAGTAGAATGAAGTTTCCTGTGTAACTAGGTGGTCGATTTTGCTTCCATATGTCGAAGAAAACATGCCACTTTGCTGGATCTCTATGCAGTATAACGATCCTAAACATACAGTATTGAAAATAAGAAGATGATTTTTAAACGAAAATATAAAATTATTAGTTTGACCAGCGCAGACTCATAATTTAAATCCTTTGGAAATTCTATGGAAGATTGGTAATGTCTAGGTTGCAAAGCATCATCCAAAGAATAAAACAGACTTATGGAATGTCGTACAGGCAGCGTGAAATGCTAGTTCAGCTTCTACTCGTGAAAACCTGGTGGTAAACATACCACGAAGATTGAATATGGTTTTACAAAACACAGGTCAAACCACAAAATATTGAAAGTGAGTTTTGTAACGTAAAAGGTCACTTTGCTAACGATATGTAGGGAAATGAAGCTAATTTGAATTGTTTTGTACATATATTTCAATGGTGTATTTATTTTTTTCGCCACTCTAAAAACACTAACTCACGCAAAAAATTTTTGGAATTAGCGACAAAGAAATTTCTCCAGTTATTTCTTAGTTTCTCTTTAAAAAAGCGCGTCTGCAGATCGTAATGACGCAACATAACATCATACAACAATTAGAATCAGTGCGCAAATACGAAAAATCATCCAACATTGCAAGTGTATTTATTTTTTTCTCCATGACTGTATATATTATATATATTATCAGTTTCTTTATTAGAGATAGTTTTTTTTATTTTAATAACTGCCCAAGTAAAGACATTTACTTTCCTCCGCAGTACTGCAGCATAATGCATCATGTCCTAATTTAACGTTTAAAAACCTAAATTAATCCACCTAGCGGTCAGACCCAGCCTTTCTCATTCAAACTTTTATTTGTAAAAATAGATTTACATGAACGCTTCAATCCAATAAATGTATGTCACTCTTTAGGTTCTAAAATATTGATGTTGTAATCTATACACATAAAAATGTAGTCCGGTCTGTCTGTCTGTTTGATCTATATATGCTCAAAAACTACCGAACCGATCGACGTGAAAATTTGTATGTAGGGGTTTTTGGTCCCGATAAAGGTTTCTATGATAGTTTGAGACCCCTCCCTCTTCTGGAAAGGAGGGGTCCAATACAAATGAAACATACATTTCTGCACAACTCAAGAACAAACCAAGCAAATGAAACCGAATTTGGCATGTGGATGTTTTAAAGGGTAATAAATATGTCCATAATGGTTCGACGCCCCTCCCTCTTATAGAAGCACATGTTTCTGCACAAATTTCTGCACATCTCGCGAACTAATCAACTAAATGGAACCATATTTGGCAGGTGAATGTTTTTAGTGGTAACAAATATGTTCCATAATCGACCTCAGGCAACATTTTGGATATTGTTTTTGGCACATTTTACATGTGTAGGATAAGTACAACGATACACCGTGCCCCAGTGCTGAGTCGAGAAAATTTCCAGTTCAAAAAGATCCTCGACATCGCTAACCACAGAGCCACGGGGACCACAAGAAAGATACACAGGAGCTAAATTCAACCACAGATACCATTTTGAATTCTAATATGGCGACTTCCGGCTACGGAAAACCAGCGGCAAACGACCAAATACCACCCAATATGGGAATTTTCGGAATTGTAATGATGCACTGGAGCCGCAAATCGACTTCAGACACCATTATGAATTGTAGGGTGGCAACTTGTGGTTTCTGGAAAACAGCCAAAAATGGCCAGTTTCCGTCTAACATGAGTATCTCCGGATCTAGAATGATACACAGCAGCTGAAATCGAAAATGATCAAACTACACCCAATATGGGTATTTTTTCAACCAGAATGACGCTCAGAGGCCAGAAATTATATTAAATACCATTTTGAAATCCAAGATGGCGACATCCGGTTTGTGAAAAACAGCCTAAAATAACCAAATACCATCCAGTATGAGTATCTCTGGAACCAGAATGATGCAATGAGCTAACAATTGACCTCAGGCACAATTTTGAATCGCTAAATGGCAACTTATAGGAAACAGTCGAAAATGACCAAATAATACTCAACATGGATATTTCCGTAATCGAGATGATGCTTAGAAACCAAACATTGACCCTTGGCACCATTTTGAATTTAAAGACGACCACTGTTAGTTTCTGGAAAACAACCAAAATAACTAAATACCTCCCAATATGGGTATTTCCGGTGTTAGATTGATGCCAGAAAATTTGCTGAAAATGACCGAATACCACGCAATATGAATATATTCAGAATGAGGGCGATGTACAGAAGCCAAAAGTCGAGGATGTTGTCATTTCGATAAAACCAATAAAACCGATAAACCAAACGATTTGTCTTTTGACTTTGAACATATCCTATGGCCGATTCGTCGTGCATTTGCAGACTTTGAACACATCGCAAGGAATCAATGACTTTGGAACGTTCAAATAGTACAAAACCACATTTAAATTATGTATAGGCCACATAAATATATCAATCAAAGCAGGTATAGTTTAAAATAGTCTTTGAATTTCTTTTCTTTCCATAACTTTTGAGCCACATATCAAATTGTTATGAAGTTTGTTATTTGTAAGTTTGAGAGATGACTCGTTTGTATGACACTAGTTATGTACAAATAAGTCATGTGAAATAATAGACTTTCATTGTTTTATTAACAATTCAATACATAACGGTGGCTTAAGTTCAATTATAATCAAATGAAGTGGGAACGTTTAGGGCAGCAAAACTTTGAAACCACGTGTTCAATCATAATTCATCAGTTAACCATTAACTAGCCTGCTCATCTGATAATAATATTGATCAAATCGGTTGTGTAGTTTTTGAGATAATGAAGTTTCGTGATTTTCACATTTTGGTACTTCACAGACGAAGTTACAGTCCGATTACAGTAAAATTCAATAGGGTGTTACGAGGCAGCTAGACTTATTAATTGACACTAATTTGTTGAAATCGGGTCAGCCATCTCTGAGAAAAGTGAGTGAGTTCAAGTGGTCTTTGGAATATGTTCCTTTTCATAGCTGGATTTCACACTTTTGAACATAACAGGCAAAGTAATAGTCCGATTGCAAAACAATTCAATAGGGTCTTATGGGGCAACTAGACCTTCCATTTGACACTGATTTTATGCAAATCGGTACAGCCATCTCTGAGAAACATGAGTGAGATTAAGTAGTCTTCAAAACACGTTTCTTGTCATAACTTTTGAACCACGAGTTCAATCTTCATGAAATTCAAAAGTTAATAGTTTTTTAGGTAGTCCGTTCATTTGAAATCAATTTTGTTCAAATCCGTTGTGTAGCTTTCGAGATAATGATGTTTCATGATTTTTACATTTTGAAACATAACCTCTAAACTAAAAATCCGATTACAATGAAATTTAATAAGGTTTTATGGGACAAAGAGACCTTTTATTTGCAATTAATTTCATGGAAATCGGTCTAGCCATCTCTGAGAAAAGTGAGTGAGAATAAAAATCTGCACATACACACACACATACACACACACTCACACATACAGAAAATGCTTAGCTCGTCGAGCAGAGTCGAGTGACATATGCCATTCGGCCCTTTGGAGCACTTTTATACTTTCGGTTTTGCAGGTGATTGCTATACCTTTCTAGGAGAAAGGCAAAAATACCGAAAAAACATTTTAACAAATCGAAACTCTTAACTTTTTGTTTTCAGTATTTTAAATATAATATAAACCATAGACCCCCCCCCCCCCCAATATTAGTATCACGAAGTATCATTTTGCCACCTCAATAATTCTAGAAAAATTGCGTCTCTTTTTTCGTTTTTCTTATAGTTTTAATGTTATTTTTAAACATTTACAACTCTCACGCTATTTTGCAAAATTGTGGTCTATGATAGTTACTATCAAAACTGCTATTCCAGTCACTTAACGTCAAGACGTATCGCACGCAAAAATTTCAATCAATATATTTCTAGCATTAGATAAATCATATTTTTAAGAAACTCTATTTCCCCCTCAATAATTCTATGAAATCGGCGCCCTTGGTTGAACGTGTTGGAAATGTGCCACAATATCACAAACGACCATAGCATAGCATAAACAGCTTCGTAGTTGGTGCTAGCAACAAGACTCTGTTTACGAGAACAAATTGCCTTCATTCCTGAGCAACAACATGAAATTTGGAATCTAATTTAATATTGCTAAACAAAGGTCAGTGTCTCCAGAGAACTGTTACCACCCTGGCCACGTTCTTGCAACTGTTGGGGAACGGAAAAGGAATATTAGTCTAACATTTACTTTAGAGAACCGTAGAGAACTCTACGTGCTCTCATAAATGTTACATGAGATGGGAAATTTTAGTAGGAAAAGGAAACCCTGGGATACATCTGTTAGATGTTGCGGGTCGATAATTGATTATATTATAGGTATGCATTTTGAGAGCTAATACGAGCTGAGGCTGTTGTGATTTACCGACTTTTTAGTTTAAAATGTATTTTAACAGTTGAAGTTTTAGATTTTTTATATAGCAATTTTACTATTTCATGTTTTGAGGTAAGGGGTGAATGTAGACATAGATAGTTTAGTTATACGCTTATTATTATCCACCGATTTAACATAATTGTCTTAATCTTCAGACAGCCAGTCTAAAGGGGTTTTACCACATCACATATTTCCATTTCATCTAAACTGATAGTCGAATATTGTCAAATAAGACCCACGCGAACAAAGTCCAATGTTCTCCGAAACATAAACCCGAATCTCTAAAAAATTTTGTTAAGTGACACATTCGTATGTACAAGAAATATTTATATTTACAAACACTCTAGGAAAAAATTAGATTGTTTTCCCTCTACTCTCAACCGAAAATACATACGAAACAGATCTGTATGATTCTACCTTTACACGTCGATGATCAAAGCAAAAAAATGCAGCGCCGCCTACAAGTCAAAAGCAATTGATTGAGTATATAGTATGTCAACACAAACAACTAAAACAGAAAAAAAAATCTAAAAAAAATATCACTTATCTCAAAAAAAATCCTCCAAAGACTGCATATTCCGATAGTTCTGTAGTTTGGAACACCAACACTTATAATTTTAGTAGATTTCACTATTTGTTTTCTCGCAAAACACACTTTAAAAGAAGAAATTACGTGGAGATAAAAGCGCGCACAAACAATCGGCCTTGCTGCCAGTTTCTCCTTTTGCCACAATATCACAAACGACCATACAGTAAACAAACGCAGCGACGTCGTAGGCCGAGCACACATACAGCAATCATGCACGTCAAGAGAAGTACAGAAATGAACAACAGTTAACGTCAACGGTCGCTCACAGCTTCCACCGAGTGTCACACAGCAAAAGTTGTGCGCAATAGGGCTTGCATGCCAGTTTCTTGTTGCGGGAAAAAATGTTTAGTATGGTTGAGAGCATGATGAGTAGAACATGGTGTACCGGTTTGACCAAAACGTAGACGCGGGATGAGGAAGCGTTTTTTTTTCACTTTGGAGGGTTTAAGACGAAGCACCACTATGCAACAGCGAATAACTTTTTCGTGTTTGCTGATATATCCTTACTAACTTGGCAATTGAATACCGCAAATTCAGGTGTTTTAAGTAGGAAATTGTTTCTTGAATTAATGAATATTGGTAGCAAGGTATGTAGCATTGCCATATTTATAATTTAAATGCGTCCAAATGATATATTATGAGATGTGATAATTCTTATGCCCTAGTTGTTTATAAACAAACCTACTCGCTGGCAATTTTTTTCCAATATGGCCGATTTTGCTTTTGACATACCGTTACACCATGTCTTTATACTAGCGATACTCAGAGGGAGAGATATGCGAAGAGAATGTTGTGAGCCAAACGAACATGTCAAAATCTGAACCAAACGAACAAAAGAGGTGACACATTAAAAGGTATTGCAATCAGGTACCTACAATAAAGAATATATTTTTCTTTACACGTTTTTCATGTTTTATTACTAAACAATGCATTGAGAGTGCTTAAAAATTGTTGTATCATACTGATTTTTAACTGGTGGTTCACAAACCTTTTGTATGGTCAACAAAATAATGATCAATCATGGTGAGAGTCAGTGGTGGGCACCGCTAATCGAAAATTTAGCGACGCTTATCGCTAAGTCGCTAACCGGAAAATTTAGCTCGATAATCGCAAAACGCTAAACGTAAACCCACATTAGCGGAACTTTCGCTAAACGCTAATCGCTAACTTTTTAATATGTAAATAGTCATATCGCTATATTTATTGCTCGTGTTTTGTAAGATTTGGACCACTTTGATCTTTTTTGGTTAAACAAACGAAAACAATTACTTTTTAAAGCTAAGTATTTACAATAAGAGGTTCAAGAAACGGTATTCATATTTGATTTTGTAAAAAACAAGAATAACAAAAGTTATTTAGTTTGCATTGAAAATAGATACTCTTAGGAATGTTTTCATGAAAATTCAATTATAATCTGAATCGAAAAAGTAGAACCAAAGTCGTAAGTAGAACCAATGTCATAATTTCAAGCGCATTGCAATTTACCAAAATTCTTGGTGTGCCGAAAATTCAATCTAGAACTTGTGCTTGTTCTTCAAGATGCTCCTGTGGCTTGTACGACAACTGGAACTCCATTCTAGGGTAAAAAAACTGACAAAAGTAACTTTCGCAGTAAAGTATGTTCATCTTTCGAATCAATTTACGTACGCCATCAGCAATTCACAGTTTTTCTAAATATTTCTATTGTCACTTTTCTACAAAACTTAGCGAACTAGCGATTAGCGTTTCGAAGGCCAAAATTTTAGCGACGCTAACAGTTTCGCTAACCAGCTCAAAAATTAGCGAAATCGCTTAATCGCTAACTGAATTTCAGCGTCGCTAATTAGCGAATTAGCGAATTAGCGGAATGGTGCCCACCACTGGTGAGAGTATATCAAATTAGACATAAACATATAATTTTACACTTTCGCGGTTTTTATGATGCTCTTTATTATTTCTCAGGACTCCCACCGTCACCATCAGTTGTACGAGTCAAATGAAAAATTTAGTCCATATTGCGCTTTGAGGAGAGATCTGGCACCTCTGACATGTGAAACCTAGTTGCCAAATTCGCGGCTTTTTTCATCGCTTATCTCTTCCTCTGAGTATCTCTACTTTATACATCATGGTTGAGAGTGCTACGAATTTCGCTCCGTTAAAGTGTCTAGTTTTATTTTCATAATGTAGGAAGTTTAAATTGTATTTCATATCTTGTTTAGCTAATTTATTGTATTTTTGATTGTCTTGTTAGGTTAACAATTATTTGTTTCGACAATTAATGCTGTAGCTGAAGAGCCAACTTACAAGAAAATAGTCCTCTTGGTAACGATATCTATAATTTTGTGTACCTGTTTCAATTTTTTTTTTTAACTTAAAGAGCCTTGATAAAGAATATAGATATATAGATTCGAAACGTCGGTGTAAGAATTAATGTCGTTTTTTCACATTTTAAAAACTGCGAAACCGAAAAAAGCTCCTCTAAAATAACAGTCGAAAAAAAGCATAGTATCAATAATGAGCAACTAAACAGGACACTGAAGCAGAATCTGAGCAGCCCAAAAGATGTGCCCAGAAGATGTACAATGAGGTGAAGATGGATAACAGTTAGATTCCCAGATAAAGGTGCTATAAAACCAGTCGAAGATCTGGTAAGGTACATGCAACTGTAAATAAAAAATGCAGATTTTTATGACTATGGTTTCCAAAATATACTAGCAGGAATACCTGAGAAACGTATTCATCCGTACAGCAATACTCACACTGGACCTGTAAAGTTTTGACCTAAATTACTACCACTACTATAGCTACAAACAGAGAAATACTACTGTGGTATCGAGACAACGGAGTAGAGTTTTTCGAATAGGACATCAATCGCAATTGTCAAACATCAATTGAAGAAAAGATGGTGGAACGAAATGACCGCTCAGGTTAGCCATCAGAGTCTAAAGTATGATGAGTGAAGAGTGAGTTGAAGAAAAGTAGGCTTCAAATTGTGAGTTGGCAACCTAGAAGGAGCATCAAATTTAATTCCGGCCCTCACAAGCACCCATCGTATGACTCATGGATACGATTACATGAGACTGGCAGCTGAACATGGATGCAACTGGTTGGCAACCCTGGAAAATAATATGTTACAAGTAACGTTAGACATAATACGAATTGGAACAAACCAACGAAATAGCGACCACGATTGGAAACTTAGGACATGAAGCTGTAAATCGCTCTGCTTTCCGAGATGCGAAAGGATAATCTATGATGGGCTACATCCATACAACTTCGAAGGCGCTACAGGAACTTGAACGGAACGTTGGGCAGGAGAAAAGATATGGAAAAGGAGACACCGGGTGGCTGCTTTCTACCAGAGTTGTGGCACCACCAGAGAACTGGGGAATAGCTTCATGGTACTGGGCAAGATGCGTCTACGCGTAAGGGGGTGTTCAACAAGTAAGGGGGTGTTCAACAAGTAGTAACAAGGCTATGCAAGTTGAGTATGAAGGGCCGAAGGTCTTCAACTACAGCATCATCAACGTGCAATGCCCACATGAAGAGAGACCCGGCGATAAAAAGGAAGCGTTCTGGAGCAGGTCTACGATAGCTGCCCGCGACGGGACGTGACAATAGTCGGCTGGCAATGTATAAACCGGTTATCAGGCCAGACAGCCTGCACCTCGCGGTTAATGATAACGGTGTGTGAACTTTGCAGCCTCCCGTGGTATGATAGTCAGAAGTATCTTTTTCCCCCGCAAAGATATCCACAAAACCACATGAAGATCACTTGACTAACAGACGGAGAATCAAATCACCCATGCAACGACAGGTTTTTCACCGATTGACATACCGCAGTGCAAATATTAATTTGGACCACAACCTAATAAGTATATGCATGTTCTCAAAACTCTCGATGGTGTACATTACCCAACGAAGTCGAACGTCACGAACAAATATCGAGCATCTGCGGGACGCCTGGGTTGCACAGGAATACGTGCAGCAGCTGGTGCAGCGCTACCCACGGAAGAGCAGCTTGTCATAGCTATTCTTGAAGATGCTAGGAGGAACATTCGATCCGCCATAGGTAGTACTACTGTAGCGCTATTACGTACAATAACTCCGGATCAGAGAAACGACTTGTTTGACGCCCAACGCAAACAGTTAATCGGGGAGGACGCAGTATGGACGAGGTGACACACGAAAGCAAACATGGAATAATACCGGCGAGTTCGAAACAACTAAAACTCAGTTCTCTTAAGAAAGAAGCACCAACACGAGGACCGAGATCGCGTTGCGATGAATGATCTATACCAAGCTAACGACCCTTGAAAGTTCTACGAGAAGCAGAACAGCTTCCTCAAAGAATCCAGTAGGAGTTTGGAGGTTGCCCTCCTTTTGGACGAATGTGGGGTGATCGAAGAATGGAAACAACACTTGGATGAGCCTCTGAATGGCGATGCAGCAGAGCACTTAGCAATTAATCTTAGTGCACAAGCAGAAGATAACAGGATTCCAGCCCCCCTGATTTACTCTTCTGAGAAATCAAAACTTTGAGACTAAAGTTGAAAAATTGAAACCGTATTCAAAATCCTTTTGGATTCTTAAGAAACCTTCGAAGCCTATTCCAGTTTTAAAAGATGGTGAACGTTTGCTTGTATTCAATGAACATAAGGCTCAAAGACTTGCTCAGCAGTTTGAGAGTGTTCATAACTCAAATTTGAATTTTGTGAATCCAATTGAAAAGGTAGTCACACGTCAATTAAATTTATTTTCTTCCCAGAATTTTTCACCTGCAGAAATAATTGAAACTAACTTGAATGAGATTAAATCAATTATTAACAATTTTTAAATATATGAAAGCACCTGGTGACGATGGCATCTTTAACATATTAATCAAACATCTCCTTGAGAGCACAATGGATTTTTTAGTAAAAATTTTCAAATGCTGCTTCAAAATTGCATATTTTCCCAAACTATAAAAATATGCAAAAATTACTCCAAAGCCGGATAAGAATTCAGCTGAGGTTTCAAGTTTTCGACCAATCAGTTTGCTTTCTTCAATAAGTAAACTGTTTGATAGAATTATTCTTAACAAAATGATGTCACCCATTCTGTGCCGAACACGCATCAGTACTGGACGTGTTTGGTGATCGGTCCGATAGAGTATAAAACAAAAGACGTGTGAACAAGTGTTGGCATTGTTTGCCTGGTCGAGTGAAATAAATCCGGGTTCAAGGTCGTTCCTTTGTGCAACTGTTTCGCATCGTGACTGCCAGCTGGTGCGTAAGCCGATTTGGCTGCTGGCTGGATTGTGCTACAGCAGTGGACGAGACACAAACGAGGAAAAAGAAGAAGCCATCAGTGTCAGCGAGTCGTATCGCTGTGTGGAGTGATCTCACACCTGGCTCGCTGCTGGTGGCTGTTTGGTGCTGCTGTATTGGTGCTGCTGGCTGTAACGGCTGCTACTTCGAACGATCGGACAACCAACCTTACTGGAAGGGAGAAATAAAAAGGTACGTGTTCTTGTCAGCGCTAGTGCGCTAAACATAGCGCGATGGATGTAGATCCCTCGCCTCCCGCGCCACCATCCCCGAACCCCTCTGACCCTGACCCTTCTGTTACCCCCTCCCCTGTTCATTCTTCAGTCCCCCCTCGCCCCAGGCTTTACCCAGACGGAGCCCAGGGCAGCTATACTGTTTATTTTCGGCCAAAGGCAGGACCGAAATCGAAAAAGTTGAACCTCTTGCAGATTTCTAAAGACCTGACGAAGGAGTACAAGGGCGTGACCGAAATTTCCAAGGTCCGGCCTAACAAGCTCCGTGTCGTGGTCGGTAACCTGAAAGAGGCCAACGATATAGCTTGCTCTGAGCTCTTCACACGCGAGTATCGCGTTTACATACCCGCACGAGACGTGGAGATCGACGGTGTCATAACCGATTCGAGTCTGTCCGTCGAGTGTATACTGCAAAGTGCCAAAGGGTGCTTTAAGAACAAAACGTGTCCCGAAGTAAAGGTGCTCGACTGCAAGCAATTGCGGTCAGCATCGATCATCGGTGGCAAAACAGTATACACTCCGTCAGACTCGTTTCGAGCTACGTTCGCCGGGTCTGCACTACCAAGCCACGTCTCGATCCACCGGGTTCGTCTCCCTGTGAGGCTCTACGTGCCCCGCGTCATGAACTGCCTGAATTGCAAGCAGTTAGGCCATACAGCCGCCTACTGCTGCAATAAGGCACGTTGTGGCAAGTGTGGGGAGTCTCATGCGGAAGATTCTTGCAGTGTTAACGCTGAAAAGTGTATTCACTGCGGAGAAAATCTGCATGAGCTCTCGACATGTGCGGTGTACATGCAGCGCAGGGATAAAATAAAACGGTCTCTCAAAGAGCGTTCAAAGCGTTCCTACGCTGACATGCTGAAGAAGACCGTTACCACTTCTCCCGTTACTTCGAACCCCTTCGATCTGTTGCCCTCTGAGGAAACCGATTCTGACGATTCACCAGCGGGAGCATCTTACGCCAATCCTGGGGAGTCTAGAAAGAGGAAAAGTGTTTCCTCTCCTAAACTTCCCAGAAAAGGTCCTAAGATTTCTCAAAGTGAAATGAAGGTTACAAACAAACCAAACAGTGCTGCGGAAAAACCGAAGCAAACTCCTCCTGGGCTGGCAAATTTAAAGTCCCAGAAGGAGTTCCCAGCACTGCCAGGAACATCTAAAACCCCAGTTGCTCCTTTTACACTCCCAGTTGATGAAACAAACTCTGGATTAGTGAAATTTTCTGACATTGCGGACTGGATTTTTGAAACTTTCAATGTACCCGATCCAATTAAAATTTTTCTTACAGCATTTCTCCCAACAGTTAGATCATTTTTGAAGCAGTTGACTGCCCAATGGCCTCTCCTTGCAGCGATTGTATCCTTCGATGCCTAATTCAACTGCGTATATGAAGGATTCTATCTCTGTCTTACAGTGGAATTGTAGAAGTATTTTACCAAAAATTGATTCGTTTAAAGTTTTGATAAATAAAAACAAATGCGATGCATTTTCCCTTTGTGAAACTTGGCTTACTTCAAATATTGATCTCAACTTCCATGATTTTAATATTATTCGCCTTGATCGAGACACCCCATATGGAGGAGTACTTTTAGGGATTAAAAAGTGCTATTCTTTCTATCGTATTAACCTCCCCTCGATTCCAGGCATCGAAGTTGTCGCATGTCAAATGACAATACAAGGTAAAGAGCTTTGTATTGCCTCAATATATATTCCCCCCAGAGCACAGGTTGGGCAACGGCTGCTCTTTGATTTAATAGAACTTCTTCCCTCGCCACGTTTGATTTTGGGAGACTTCAACTCTCATGGCGTGGCTTGGGGTTCCCCATACAATGATAACCGCTCCTCTTTAATCTATAACCTTTGCGATGACTTCGACATGACTATTTTAAACAACGGTGAAATGACACGTATCCCGAAACCTCCAGCGCGCCCAAGCGCTTTGGATCTATCCTTATGTTCGACGTCGCTACGGTTGGATTGCACATGGAAGGTAATCCTCGATCCTCACGGTAGCGACCATCTGCCTATTCTTATTTCAATTAATAACGGGTCAACTCGCATGCGACCAATTGACATTCCGTACGACCTCACACGAAATGTCGATTGGAAGTTATACGAGGAAATGATTTCAAAAGCGGTCGAGTCGATTCAACATCATTCACCACTTGAAGAATACAACCTCCTCGCGGGCTTGATTCTCGACGCCGCGTTGCAAGCCCAAACGAAGAAATATCCCGGCGTAACGATCAAAGAACGGCCTCCCACTCCGTGGTGGGACCAAGAGTGCTCCGATGTCTACACGCAAAGATCCGACGCGTTTAAGGCCTACCAGACGGGAGGTATACCTGGCGACTATTTACGGTAATCGGAGCTTGATACCAAGCTTAAAAGCTTGGCTAAAGCAAAGAAACGTGGATATTGGCGTCGGTTCGTGGACGAGACGTCGAGGGAGACATCGATGAGCACTCTTTGGAACACAGCCCGAAGAATGCGGAATCGCGTAACGGTCAACGAAAGCGAGGAGTCTTCAAGTAGGTGGATATTTGATTTTGCCAGGAAAGTATGTCCGGACTCTGTTCCTGAGCAAAATATTGTTCGCGATGCGTCTCCGGGCCACGACGCGATAGAATCACCTTTTACGATGGCAGAACTTTCAGTAGCCCTCCTGTCCTGTAACAATAACGCGCCTGGATTAGATAGAATCAAATTCAACTTGTTGAAGAATCTACCCGGCAATGCCAAGAGGCGCTTGTTGAACTTGTTCAATAAGTTCCTGGAGCAAAACATTGTACCGCAGGATTGGAGGCAAGTGAAGGTGATCGCCATCCAAAAACCAGGGAAACCAGCTTCTAATCACAACTCTTATAGGCCGATTGCAATGCTATCCTGTATCCGGAAATTGATGGAAAAAATGATACTCCGTCGTTTAGACCACTGGGTCGAATCAAATGGTCTACTATCAGAAACTCAATTTGGCTTCCGCCGTGCCAAAGGGACGAATGATTGTCTTGCGTTGCTTTCAACAGATATTCAGCTGGCGTATGCTCGTAAAGAACAAATGGCGTCTGCGTTCTTGGACATTAAGGGGGCTTTTGATTCCGTTTCTATTGACATTCTTTCGGGTAAACTTCACCGACAAGGATTTTCTCCAATTTTGAACAATTTTTTGCACAACTTGTTGTCCGAAAAGCACATGCATTTTACGCATGGCGATTTGGCAACTTTTCGCATTAGCTACATGGGTCTTCCCCAGGGCTCATGTTTAAGCCCCCTTCTTTACAACTTTTATGTAAATGACATCGACGAATGTCTGGCAAATAAATTCATGCACGATAAGACAACTTGCAGACGACAGTGTAATCTCTGTTACAGGAGCCAAAGCTGCCGATTTGCAAGGACCATTGCAAGATACCTTGGACAATTTGTCTGCTTGGGCTTTACAGCTAGGTATCGAATTCTCTCCGGAGAAGACTGAGATAGTAGTTTTTTCTAGGAAGCATGAACCTGCTCAGCTTCAAACACAATTAATGGGTAAAACGATTTCTCAGGTTTTGGTACACAAATATCTTGGTGTCTGGTTCGACTCTAAAGGCACCTGGGGTTGTCACGTGAGGTATCTGATGAAAAAATGTCAACAAAGAGTGAATTTTCTTCGTACAATAACCGGACAATGGTGGGGAGCCCATCCAGGAGACCTTATAAGGCTTTACCAAACAACGATATTGTCTGTTATTGAATACGGGTGTTTCTGCTTCCGCTCCGCAGCAAACACACATTTGATCAAACTGGAGCGAATACAATATCGTTGTTTGCGTATCGCCTTAGGTTGCATGCAGTCGACCCATACGATGAGTTTGGAGGTTTTAGCTGGAGTACTACCATTGAAAAACCGCTTCTGGAGCCTGTCTTCTCGTATTCTAATCAAATGTGAGGTCTTGAACCGTCCCGTGATTGAAAATTTTGAAAGGTTAATCGAACTTAATTCTCAAACCCGTTTTATGACATTGTATTTCAATCACATGTCCCAAAATATTAACCCTTCTTCGAATATTCCAAATCGTGTCGACTTATCAAATACTTCTGATTCTACTGTGTTTTTCGATACATCCATGAGAGAAGAAACTCGTGGAATCCCGGATCATTTACGCGTGCAGCAGATCCCTAAAATTTTTTCCAATAAATATCGAAACATCAACTGCGACAATATGTACTACACTGACGGATCACTTCTTGATGGGTCCACTGGCTTCGGTATCTTCAATAACAATTTAACCGTCTCCCATAAGCTCGATAATCCTGCTTCTGTTTACGTCGCAGAATTAGCTGCAATTCAGTACACCCTAGGGATTATCGAAAAAATGCCCACGGACCATTATTTCATCTTTACGGACAGTCTCAGTTCCATTGAGGCTCTCCGATCGATGAAAGATGTTAAGCACTCTCCGTATTTCCTGGGGAAAATACGGGAACATCTGAGTGCTTTATCCGAAAAATCTACTCAGATTACCTTAGCGTGGGTCCCTTCTCACTGCTCGATACCGGGTAATGAGAAAGCGGACTCTTTGGCTAAGGTGGGCGCAACAAACGGTGATATTTATGAAAGACCAATTGCCTTTAATGAATTTTTCGCACTTGTACGTCAGAATACGATCATCAGTTGGCAAAATGCTTGGACCAGAGGGGAATTGGGAAGGTGGTTACATTCCATAATCCCCAAAGTATCGACGAACCCGTGGTTCAAGGGGTTGGATGTAGGTCGGGATTTCATTTGCGTGATGTCCCGGCTTATGTCCAATCACTATAGATTTGACGCGCTCCTCCGTCGTGTTGGGCTCGGGGAAAGTGGTATCTGTGCCTGTGGTGAAGGTTATCACGACATAGAGCATGTGGTTTGGTCATGCCCTGTACACCGTGACGCCAGGTCTAAATTAATAGCTTCCCTGCAGGCCGAGGGTAGACAGCCGGCTGTTCCTGTTCGTGATGTCTTGGCGAGCCGTGACCTATCCTACATGTCCCTTATATACGTTTTCCTGAAATCCATCCACGCCCCAGTCTAGTCCCGTTCCCCTCCGTCTACACCCAACAAAACGACAAGAACACGTTTGAACCTTAAGCACAAAACCAGCAACCAGACCCCGCACAACAGAACCAGGACCCAAGGACTACGAGCCTCTGTCCCAACTCACGACATCGTGGCTCAGCAGAACGAATCCATACATGCCATTCGACGATTATCAGACGACCATTGAACAACAAAACACTGATTGGAAATCCCATGCTAGTTTTAAGTTAGACTTAATTTCAGCTCGTAGTCGGCAGCGAGGATAAAAAATTTGCTTTAGTTTTTAAGTCATCAGATATAATTGGCACCGTTAAACATTAAATTGTATTTGTGCCGTGTCAAATAAATGTTATGTGAAGAAAAAAAAAAAAATGATGTCACACATCAACGAAAATTCAATTTTTGCAGATGAACAGATTGGATTTCACCATGGGCATTCCACTACTCATTATTGTTCAGAGTTACTTATATGATACGCGCTGACAAATCTGAAGGTTATTCCACTGGAGCTGCACTTTTAGACATAGAAAAAGCATTCGACAGTGTTTGGCATGAAGGTTTGATTGCGAAATTGCAAACTAATAATTTTCCAATTTTCCTAATCAAAATTTAAAAAATTATCTTACTGATTGAACTCTGCAGGTTGTCTATCAGAATTCAAAATCTGATAGATTTCTTGTCAGAGCAGGTGTACCTCAAGGTTCAGTCTTGAGTCCTGTCCTGTAATACATATTCACTTCAGATCTTCCTGATTTGCCTCCAAAGTCCATCAAATATTCTCTCTTTAATAGAAATTCCAAACTTTGCTTAAAGAATAAACTATTGATTTACAAAAAAATTACCGATCTGGTCAAGTTGTTGTTTAACAAGGAAGAAAGCGCTTTAAAGGATCCAAAATAAAATTCTGAAAATGATTTTGAAGCGTCCTCCTTGGTTTGGTACACTCGAATTACATTGGCTTACTGATGTTGAAACATTAGAAGCTTTGTCAAATAAAATTTCGACAAAAATCGTTGCAATCCTCAATTGCTACGATAAGCTCTCTTTATAGTCAATAAGTTAGCAATTAAGTTAGTTGTAAGTTTACTTCCCTTTTTTGACAAGTAGGTTTAAATCCCTACGAATGATAGGTCCTAATTGCGAAAGCAAACAAATCCTAACAATTAACATTACAATTTTTCTAACAGTGTTGAGAAGTTACCATTTTTGATTGGGCACACATACTCATTATTCACTAATATTTCTAGAGAAACATTTGAAAAGGTCCAATCTGCTTTGATCGATTTTTTGATTGATCACTTTCAGTCAATCACCACAACTCATTAAACACTTTTTATTTTTTCCGACGCCCTCACCGCTAGGATTGATTGCCCTACAATTCTCCGTCAGATCAATTTAAACGCACCCTCAAGAGTATTACGCAGAGTTTCATTGCTTCACATTCCATTCCGCCGCACCAACTACAGCGCAAACAGTGCCATTATTGGCCTTCAAAAAGCGTTCAATCGTGTTTCACAAGTGTTCGATTTTCATCTGTCTGCTCGCGTCATCAGGTCTAAATTTGTTTCAATGTTTCGTAGTTTATTGTATTGATGTATTAGTTTAATTATGCTTTAGTAACCACTAGGGCTATTTCTGCCTGTTGGTAATTTGTAAATAAATAGATAAATAAATAACATGTTTTTTGCACAAGTTGATAGCGGAGGGATCACCCTAGCCTCCTAAACGAAAACCACGCTTGGGAGACTTACTAAAGCTGAACCATTGCCAGAATGAAAAGACGCTCCGGAAAAACGATGAAAGCAGATAGGACCTTTTGAAATGTTTATCTAGATTTATCATAAATACTTGAACTACTAACAACCCCCCTTAAAAATCGTTCAAATCAGTTGTGTAATTTCTGAGATAATGAAGGGTCGTGATTTTAAAATTTTGATAAATTACAAACAAAGTTACATTCTGATTACAATGAAATTTAATAGGGTTCATTTCATTTGACACTAATTCTGTGAAAAACGATTCAGCCATTTGTGAGAAAAGTGAGTGAGTTGAGGTAGTCTTCGGAATATGTTTCCTTTCATAGCTGTATTTCACATATTTAAACATAGCAGGCAAAGTAATTATCCGATTGTAAAAAATTAATAGGGTCTTATGGGGTAACTAGACCTTTCATATGTCACTGATTTTGTGGAAATCGGTCCAGCCATCACTGAGAAACATGAATGAGATTGAACAGTCTCCATGATACGTTTCTTTCCATAACTTTTAAACCAATTGTTCAATCTTTAGGGAATTCGAACATTAGGTGTTTTTGAGGTAGCCCGTTTATTTGAAACTAATTTTAAAACCTCTAAACTAAAAATTCGATTAGAACAAAATTCAATGGAGTCTAATGGGGCAACTAGATCTTTTATTTGCAATTAATTTCATGAAAATCGGGCCAGCCATTTCTGAGAACAATGCTGCCGGTAACCGCAAGTCAGTCCCATCTGTAAAAATGTTAAAACGAGAAAACAGCTTCGAAAGATATTTCATTCACGCTCAGTTATCACTTATTTAAGATGAATTATTTTGACAATATTCATGCTAAAATATAGTTTTCATACTAGCCTGCACTAATTACGTTGTAAAAACCATTGATATAATTGATTTTATGATAAAAACCTTGAGTGTCACTGACTTGCCGTTACATTCTACACCGAAGAGAAAAGTAACCGCAAATCAGTCACATTGCCATGTTGAAACTATAGTGCGTGTTGACGTGTTGTTATTCGTTGCCGTGGAAAACTGTCAATCCTTCGCTGTTAGGAAGTGTATGTCCATGAGAACCTTTTAAGAATTGTCGACGTTGGAACATCTCATGATGTACGGAACCGATGAAAGCTTATCCGGTGAGGACTCGAATAAAGAAACTGAAGCCGGGACTGCAGTTGGTTCATCTGACAACAAATGTCAAGATGATCCAAATCATTTGAGGTTCGAGCATCACCTTTGGAGATTTCTTGGAACGATTCCCTGGATTCTGATGGAAGTTTTTTCGATACTCAAGATTTTGCGGATAGATCTACGAAGAAGCGAACCAAAAAAAAATTGACTTGAATTCGTATTAGCAGGAAATTGCTCCACATAAATTCATCACCAATTCAAACTAAAAAATAATCCCAATAATTGATATTTATTACTAGATAACTTATTTTCATCTAAACGGTCGTATCGAACTCTTTTTTACTCCCCATTCATTTTACTGTTGTATTATGCATGTTTTTTTTTGCAAATCGGGACTGACTTTCGGTTATTTTTCTTCTGAGACTGACTTGCGGTTACTTTGCCTAATGTGACAATTCGACTTGGTATTGATTTCCACTTTTGTTGAACAAACCACTATTTTTTATCGGTACATCTGAAAATATACTCAAAGCTAGGCCAAAATACGATGCTAACTCAAAATTGACAAAATTACAGATGGGACTGACTTGCGGTTACCGGCAGAATGACTGAGAATGGAAAGTTGCACTTACCACACATACACATACAGAAGATGCTCAGCTTGTCGAACTGAGTCGAGTGATATACGACATTCGGTCTTTTGGAGCACTTTAATACCTTCAGTTTTTGCAGTGATCGCTATACCTTTCTAGGAGAAAGGCAAAAAGGTGACAAGCCATCGTTTAAGTGACATGTCACCGGATGACCTTATTCTACCAAGATTCGTACACAAGACCACACACCCGTCGGAGTGGGCTCTGCAACCTTGCGGCCATGAAGCTCCAATCTGATTGGTTACACCTTAAGCATCAACAAAAAAAAAAAAAAACGCCACTCTGACCCGCAACATTCCGATTCAACTTACAGTTGAACCGTTTCAAGATAAACCTAAGCCATCGGCTTTCAGTCCTCTAATTAAAATATCATTAGACACTATCAATATGAAAAATGACCGGTGTTGTGCTACTTCGACACAGATTTCGATTAAACCTTGATGAAACCACAAAGATGTGGCTCGCTGGCCAACCCCAACCAAACACCTTATGCATGATGGTCAGACTTCCAAAAAGGTCTGCTGCGTCGACCTCAAACCAAAAACACGGTCCAGCCGGTTGTGATAGAAGTAAAACAGAGAAAAAAAATCGCACAACCATTTAACGGGACTTAATATGATAAACTCCGCAGCCTGGTTTCCTACCGATTCTACAGATCCGCAGCAGAAAGAAACCGTGGCGCTCATATTTACCGACAAACCTACTGTACGCGAACCAACATCCACCGGCAACTGCCTTCGTGGAAAGGCCAACCCAACCCCGTTGGTGATGGTGGTGGGTTGGCTTGTACGGTCAAGCGGTCAGCACCGACACTGATGGCAACAAACAACAACAGCAACAACTACCACACCGCAGAGGCGGTAATTATATGATTATCATACGCGCATGGACATCACAACGACGACGACCGACGCGGCGACGATAACGACGAGGAGGGGCAGGCAAAGAATCTTGATGTAGATTTTCCGAGTGCGATCGACAAAGTGCTCCCAGAACACGATCTCGGCAAACTCGGCAATCGCAAACGGACAGCTGTAGGCATCGACCGGTAGCATGAAGGTTCCTCTCGTCTGGGCACATTACCACCACTGTCCGTTCCGCACCACACTCCGTAACATTATGATGTGGCGATTTTGGTGCTACTTCGATGAGAAAGGGAATCGTCGTTCATTCAATTATGTGTGGAACAAAAATATTGGGGCTTATGTTGGTAACTAAAGAGTACAGCAAAGTTCTGCGTTTCGAACCCAAATGTGTAGGTCAAGTTTATGGTGCTGCAACAAAACCACCTGGTAACATTGAATGAAATCTTCGCAACGAGTGAACCATCCCGATAATCCGTTATCCAAATAATTCACGTATACAGCATACAGGCATGGATTGAAAATTAAGTCAATTTGTTCAGTCTGCCGAAGATTTCGGCGGCTTCCCATGCTAGTCAACTTTCCGCTAGACAATGCCTAGCTCGTTGCATTAATCCGGAAGTTACCGATCTTAGCCGGCTTTACTGTGCACGAAAGCATCTTACGCTGTTTTGCGTGCCAAATTTGACCGAAAGAGCAACGCATTCAACCCAAAACCTCATAATGAACAATTAACAATTAAACCCCAATTTCGTGCGAAGCATAACTTGCAAAATCACAATTTGCACGGTCGCTCGACAATCGCAATAAAGTCGACAAAAATAGAAACACCAGTTGCGTAACCTTTCATCCGCCCCCCGTGCACGCTTTAGCCATCATATGTAAGCCAATTAAGAAGTCGAACAATTATTTCTTTATTTATACGTCTATTTTGCAGCCAAGCGAGAAATGAGATGATAGCGTCTTTTTCGGTTTCCGCTCCAGCATCGCCATCTCGGGCTCGAGTTCCCCAGAAGTCGATGACTCCGGCGTTCGCGCCAATAGTATAATATCTAGGTAATAACGATGCGATTGCGCCATATTCCAAATAATGCGCGGTTGTCCGTCCGGCCCGAAGCCAATCTACGAAAGCGCATTAATCGCGATGTCATAATTTGCTGAACGTTAAGCCCGATCATCCTGTCCTTCCTGTCACGTTCCGCACCGCGCACCAGTTGTGGACGTTTGATCGGTCGAAAAATGACGGACGACGGCGATGACAGTTGACATTTTATTTTCCATCAATGAATGAAGAAGCGTGTCACACGAAGGGGGTGTTTAATTTTCGGCTTTCACTGAATCTCCAAATCCAAATTCGAGGTGAACGTGTGACAACGCTAATCACCGAGGTTTACGCGACCGAATTGGTCATTTAAATGAAACTTGTTGGTCTTTATTATATTGTACATTGGTACATATATATCCCTCAGTTATAATTACAATGAAATTAGGTAAGATGTATCTTGTGTGTACGCGAAAATAAACAACTTCAGCTTAACTCCCGTTACCACGAAAATCAGACGTTGCGTCGCACAAAAATGAAGACTTTTCCCAATTTGCATAATTTCACACCGATGGATACGGTTAGTACGGTCGTACTAATTGTATCCGAATGGCCGATTTAACCTGGATGCATCTTTTTTTTTTTTGCAACTCGGCCACAGCTGCCCCCAGAACAGATTAAATGAAGAGCGACTCGGAAACTGTACATTGCTACGAGTTTATTATAGTTGGTTCGTAAATTGTTGAGTAAATGAAAACGAGAAGATAAGGACTAATTTGAATTCAAATTTGAAATTTACCTAGTTGGCTTCAGATACAAAACCTTTTTGTATCTCGTGGATAATGTGTATGTGTTATCGACGCTAGAAAAAGTTTATTTTTATCTCCGTTTAAATAATTGTTTTATAGTGTAAATTTAACCGTTTTAACCAAAATTTTGGTAGTACGCATTCATTAGACTGCCGCGTTCTAAAAGACAGTGAAGTTAGTACATTTTGAGACGTGTAATAGTGATTTTGCTGCGATTTTTATTTCGCTTTCCGTGCTGCCACCGGCTGTATACAGTTCATTTCGCTAACACAATAGACAATAGCGGCAATGTATACGAAACTGTGCGGAGCTTGCCAGCTGATTGTTAATGATCTGGAACCAGTTCGCTGCGGATTTTGTGATAAATATTTCCACATCAGCCAAAAATGCTGTGGATTCAATAATCGCGCTCAAAAGTAATTGTTTGCTACTGGGCAAGCAATGTTTTTGTGCTTGTTGTGCAGAGACGAATTGCAAGGCAGAAGCATTCGTTCATATTTGGCTGATAAAACCGAACAAAACAGTGCTCCCCCGTCTAAAAGCTAAATGGCCTAGCTTAGGTGTAAAGCGACGTCGAGGAAATAACGGAACACCGGTACGTCTTGCAGTTGCTGATCGCGGGACGAATTCAGTAGATTTGAGCGGACTGTCAGTGCCATTTATCGTCCCTGAAGCACCGCTACCTAAATTCTGGTTGTACCTTTCGGGATTTCAACCACTAATAACTGATGACGATGTATATCAAATTGTTGCTCGCTGCCTGGACAACGGACCATCGGATGTTGTCAGATTAGTTCCAAAAGGAAAGGATATCGGAACAATGACATTTGTATTATACAAAATTGGTCTCCCCCTGCCCTGAAACAGCAAGCTTTATTGCCTTCCTCATGGCCAGAAGGCATACTATTTCGTGAATTTATTGAAAAAAACTCGAATCGCGGACTGAAAGTGACCGGCAACATACACGCACTCAGCCCTGCGGTTCATTCTTGAGTAAACCGCCCGGGTATAAACCGGGCTCGGGTCGGGTTTCGGGTAACACCAAAAAATATTTCTCGGATTCGGGTCGGGTACGGGTAATTTAAAAACCAATGCTTCGGGTTCGGGTCGGGTACGGGTTTGAAAAATTCTCAACTGGTCGGGTACGGGTAATTCGATTTTCGTGCATTATGAGAATTTAATTATTAGCTTTTCTAGCCTAGGTGTTTTAGCATAGTCTTGGTCTGGGAGGGAGAAACGGATACGAAGCAGCACGAAGTTGCATCGGTAACGGTATCATTGATTTCTATAGAAAAATGATTGCATTTTGCTCGACCGTGAACTTATTCGAAAAATACTTATTATGATACTATAACTTCATCATAAGTAAAGCAAATAGTAACGACGAATGTGCGTGTCATCTGTTTCGATAATTTTTTAGTGTAGTATTCGTTTCTCCCTCCCAGGTCTTGATTCGCACTGTGACTAGGGATGCCGCATGTACAGAAATATCTGTGTTATACTGAATTTTAGATTCCTGATTGCTACGATGTGCACATAAAACTCGTCGCTTAATTCAAACTCTACCAGACATGCATTTTTCACCATTGTTGTGCGAGTTGTGCTAGTAGGGTAAATAAGCAAAATAAAAATTTTCAGTAGTTTATATGAATCATACGTATGCATACAAAATAAATAATTGAAATCCCTGATCAATTTTAATATGAGGTAACTAACGGAACCCAAATTATCCGTACACTGTTATGAATAGATATTTTGCTGCGTGATAAAAATGATCAAATTTTTCAACATCAGACGAGCGGACGTTCTCAGTGACAGATGCTACGCTGGATTCTGGGAGCAACAATACATCGCCTGGAACTCTGGTTCATTGACATTCGTTCACGTGAACACTCGGGTCTAGCCCAACTCTGGCCATCATCTCGAGAAACCACTTATGACAATCAGTGCATAAAATGTACGAGGTTACAGGTAAAAATCCAGGACGGGTCGGGTACGGGTCGGGTACCGGTAATTTCGGAGTATTTTTCTTTCGGGTACGGGTCGGGTACGGGTAGTTGAAAACAAACTTTTTCGGGTTCGGGTCGGGTACGGGTATTTCAAACAAACCCGACTTCGGGTTCGGGTCGGGTACGGGTTTGAAAATTCTCGATGAGTCGGGTACGGGTAACAAATTTCCCATACCCGACCATCTCTACTATCAACTTGTTGGACCCGGGACACCCTTTAACAGGCATTATGGAAGCACCTTATCCGACCGACACAGTCGCGCTGCCTACTGATTTTCATCCTCGACATTGTCCCGGTCCTGTGTTCGGTGACGGAGACGGGGTCTTCCAGCCTGCATCGCACAGTGGTTCCGTTTTCTAAGAAGGGCGGTCATAAATATTGTTTTCCTATGTTTTGAGTTCAAAACGTCAATCTTAGTGTATTTTTCGATGCTGAATTCGAAAATTACATCTATTTTGTAGTATTTTCTATAGATTCGTGGTCAAGGGTCATCTAAAATAACTGGTATTTTTTACCAACTTTGGCTTGACTACTTTTTTTTACTATGCAATTTTTCAAACTTTTATGGTTCGATGCCAGAAATTTAATGAGTGTATACATATAAAAAAGTGTGTTTTTCGATATGTATTTGAAAATTAGGGATATGTTTGGCTCACAACATTTATTTGATATGCTAATGCTAATACATATTAAGGAAATTGCAATGAACAAAAAATATAATTCACATAATGTTATAAAAAGTGATAAAATAAAAATCTTTCTGCATTCTCGGCTGACCACGAAAAGAAAACTGTTCTACTTCGATAATAAAAGATAGATCTGCTCTATTCCATTCAACCATGTGGCATATCTTTTTATGCAGTTGCTCTTTGTTCTATTATATTATTTCAAAGGAACTGATAATCGTGTGCAACTGTAATGTATTCGAGCTTACTATTCATCTAGCTTCAAGTTATAACAATCCCATAGTGATGAGTGTATAGATTCTGAAACATTTTGTATCTTCTAATGAATTCTTCCAGATTTTTCAGCTCAAATTTTAAAGATATGCATTTTGGGAAATGTACATCTAAGCAATGAACCTAGGAATATATTTACGTTAAAAGGTATTCGTCGAAAAGGGGTTGCCAAATATAACCGCCGAAAAAAAACCCTCAAAAACAAAACAAAAACGAAGAATACATCCCAAAAGTGACCATTTTGTATTCGCTTCTCACAAACCAATGGGCAGGTCTCGGCGGCCAAATTGTGTTTTGGACATATATACAATACCTAACGAACATTTTGATGTATTGCTCTTACGTAAATGCGCATAAGAACATTGTTGAATTGACAAACGAAAATACATTGGTTATATCGATTTATATCAAAATGTACCTATTTTACCGTTGGCTCAGTCGTTAACAACACAATACAACATTCTTGAAACCACTAGAAAAGGCTCAAAATTCCTTGTTTTTGGACCTCCATATCAAAAAACCACTTTGGAATTCTTAAATTCACCGAAAAGTGGTGAAATTGCACTTAACCAAATAGCATACTTCTTACAGCTGTTTAAAAGTGTAAACTATGTGCACTTCCAAGTCCCACAGTAAACAATTCCTTCGTAATACAACACAATAATTGATGCCATTGTTAGCTTCAGACTACAAAGGTTGCTGAGAGGTGAAGAAATACCAAAATAATGAAATTTGATTTTTGGCTTTATGACCTATGGGGGAACCACTGTGCATCGCCAGGCAAGTATAACTGTACATCTGAGCTTCCGGTTCCTCATCCAGCTTCCGGTTCCAGTGTTCCTCGTGTAGCTGGTATGCGGATCTATTACCACAATGTGCGTGGGCTGCGCACTAAAATCGACTCATTTTTCTTAGCAGTTTCTGAAGGAGATTATGATTTGATTGTGCTTACCGAAACATGGCTCGATGACCGTAGCTTCTCAGCGCAACTTTTTGGGAACCGCTACACAGTTTTCCGGAACGACCGATCTCATCTGAACAGCCAAAAGACGCGAGGCGGAGGTGTCTTAATAGCTGTTTCAGTGGAGTTGAGTTGTCACATCGATCCTGCACCTGTTTTCAACACTGTCGAGCAGTTGTGGGTGATAGTGGAAACGGCAAATAGTGTCGTTAGTATTGGTGTCGTATACATACCCCCTGATCGAAAGTCCGATTCTCAGGTGATTCAACAGCACATTGACTCGATAAGCATGGTACTATCCCGCTTGAAACTTAAAACTCCTGCTTTACTTTTTGGAGACTACAACCAATCTGGTTTGCGTTGGAATCGGAGTAAACCATGAACGCGAACGCACAGGTTTTTTTTCCGTCAGTTTGGATATTGAAAATTTTTTCGAAAAAAAGTGGTATAAATTCCATTTTCATTGGCGGATTGTTTAGTTTGTTCCTGACCTACACTGCCTATAATCGCAAATCAGTCCCATATGGATTTTCATCGTTTTTGAGCTAAATATCAGATTCCATCTATTTCTTGCTCTACTATCGATTGAGGAAACAAAAAAGTATGTTTTGTTTGAAAAAGTCAGAAAAAAAGTGAGGTCAAATTGTCCCATCTTAAAAATAATCGCATATCAGTCCCACCAAATGTTTTTCCTAAATGTGGTCATATTTTTTTACTTCAATCCATATAACAAATATTTTGTGCTGTTTTTCAGGCTTTTTACTGATAAAAAATTATCAAATAATTAATAAATGCAAGGTTGTTCCAAATAAATTCCACACAAAAGTTAATTTTAAGTAGACACTGGAATTGCGACTTTTTCTGAAAGTTCGTTCCCGAAAGGATATTGATTTTGTCAATCAGAGGCATAATAGCCTTGAGCAATGCTGCTTTCTGTAAGGAGGTAATTTCCTGTGGATGATCTGCTCACTTTAAATGATCATTCAAGTTGAAATTGTCAGAACTCAGAAGAAATCGTTTTTAGTTGCTTTGCAAAAAACAGCTTGTACGTCTTTTCATCGCCGTCGTCCTCC
Source organism: Wyeomyia smithii (assembly GCF_029784165.1). NCBI lineage: Eukaryota > Metazoa > Arthropoda > Insecta > Diptera > Culicidae > Wyeomyia > Wyeomyia smithii. Next base: position 106,027,785 of record NC_073695.1, read on the forward strand.
GTCAAGTCACTGTTGTAATGAAATTGGAAACTTCCCCTTCTCAATACTACTTTTCCAATATGCTAAATGCACGGTCTAATGCGGAATAATACGTATTGCACGTAATTCGAAAACACTGAAGACGTAAGAAAGGAAATTATTCAGTAGCATATCCAAGACTTATGTTTTGCTTTTCCAACGACGACCTTAAAGTCGGGTTAAGTAATGGATAGACGTCTCCGTCATTCTCCATGCAGCATATTTAGAATCTGTCTGCGACCATGAGCGTAGGCCCTTATTCAAAATGCTTGAGAAAAATGTGACTACTCCTACACCGAGCGGTTGAAAGTGAGACTGGTATGCGATTATTTTGCTACTCGATGGCCAGAATAATCGCATATCAGTCTCTTCCTTATTTTTGATTCTAATTTTCACGAAAAAGGCAATTCTTTAATAAAGAAGTTATGATTAAGGTCTGTTTCATTAAATTATGTCGTAAAAAAAAATAACCCACCCCAAACAGCTGAAATACCCAAAACAAGAAAAATATCGAAAAATATCTTCAAGCGCTGTTTTCTCAACTCGATGATTTTTTAGATGGGACTGATATGCGATTATAGGCAGTACTGGAAACGTTGTTGTGGTTAATCAAGATCATAAAATAAAGAAACAAAGTTTGGTGCGGTCATTTTTGTTTCTCTGGTCAGTGATGATTCCTGGGAGTAGCGAGTGAAAGCAGTGAAATAAACATGAAAAATTGGTGTTAAATACGTTAATTGGCCCTGATTATTCTCGAATGTGCGTTTTGTGGAGAAAAAAATGGCTTCGTTGGCGTTTGACCGGCGTGAAAAGAAACGGGAAAATAACTGTCAGAAGAGAACAGAGCTCACAGGATACAGAAAAAGCAGGAAAAATCTTTTGCCGGATTATTGTTATCATAGAATTTCCTTAATGCATATTTCTGTTAATAAGCTAAGTATATTTTCTCTCTAGTACTAAAAAATCAGTTCAAAGTTTCATGCGCGATGGACGCTTTTGTGTGCAAATCTGATGTTATCGATGCTGTTTTTTTTTTCGTTCGATTGCTTGATTTAATTGTTCGATAGTATGTGTGTTGGCGCTATTCGAGTGGTTTTCGGTGAATAAGATATAATACGTTGGCTGCTTGTTTCCATGTCTCTGGTACGTGGTTTTTTCGAGTCGGCAGAGAATCTAGTACATGAATAATTCTTCCTCTTCGTACCACGAGGGGGCTAAAAACATAGCAACAAAAATCTTTTTTGTTCTTATTTGGTGTAGATCAGTAACCCGGGGTTGCCTGCTATGCAGATTGATTAATAAAAAGACTACGATCTTAAATTCAATCTGATGATTTTTGTTGGGGTCGTTTTATGATTAGTTTGGCTTTTGAAAAATGAGCTCTGAATGCATGACACTCTTACAAAACAAAATAGGCAGTTTTACAATATAGTTTAAAAATAGTTTAAAAATTTAATATCACTCTTGACAAGTATTTGATCTTATCGCCTACCATGCCCTAACTGGTCAGGTACGGACATTTCACTTAGTTCCATGCTTTTGTTTTGTGACTTTCCTAGCTTTTGGACAATTGTAATACACATAAACAAGAAAGAAAGAAAGCAGTGCTCTAACTCTTATGCCTGGAGTGTGAGAGCCCGTGTTCGGTGGGACGTTCAGCCGATATTCGCGGTGAGCATAAAAATATTCACCATGAATGTTGGCTTCATTTGCTTGATTAGTTTTCCAGTTATGCGGGAGTTTGTGTTTCTTTTGTATGGGAGTTCCCCTTTCCAGAGTAGGAAGCGGTGTCGAACTACCATAGGAATCTTGTTTGCTTCCATAGACCACCTAACGCCAAACTTCCAATTGCTTGATTAGTTCCTATGTTCCTTTTTCAGAGCATGGAGGAGTGTCAGACAACCATAGGAATATTTCTTGGTTCGTTATACATTCACATGCCGGATTTGGTTCCATTTGCTCGATTGGTTCTCGAGTTATGTAGAAATTTGTGTTTCATTTGTATGTTAGTCGTGCCATCCAGAAGAGGAAAAAATTTCAAACTATCATAAAAGCCTTTCCCGGCTCCAGAAACCCCTGCATACCAATCACGCCGATCGGTTTAGTCGTTTCCAAGTCTGTAGACTCAGGATCAGACAGACAGAACCCTATTGTGTATAGATTACTTTCCATTAATTTAAAACTATTTTTGACATTGAGAATGGGTTATGTTTCCTTTTAATTCTACTACCAAGTAGTAGAATTGAATGGAAACATAACATATTCTCAATGTTCAATTCCGTTCTATTCAGACGCTCAAGGAGAAGTTTATCTGTTTTCGACATTCTCTGTAAGAGAGGACAACCCTAGGAGGAGAAAAGGCTTGTTACAAGTAAAAAAAGTTCCGCAGATTTTAGCGAAATTCCTAGTGTTGTTACGTATAATAATCAAGTGTTGGGTCGTAAAACCGTAATCTAGTGCATGAAGTTTTTGAAAAATTAAAGGGTTCTCATGAAGAGCAGTGATTTCTGTGCGGATTGGTACATGAAAATCAATTTTCCTCTTCCTATAATACGCTATCGGAATGAGTGGCCCCTGCAGCAAAACATGCTGAATGCGTTAGAAAAAATTATCCGCCTGAAAGCGAGTGAAACACATTTAGAGTGTAATCGAAAATGGTGTTCAGGCATGCCAGTTCAATTTCTCGTACGATGCGAAAGCACATCTTCACACGAATCACGATACGAAAGCATATCCTCACACATAAAAATAAGCATATTTTAATTGAAATTTTGTCAGTTTATTGAAAATTAGAATACATAATATAACGGATACCGACTATGAAGCTTTTTTTGCTCCCATTTCATCACGCGAGCTCGAATGTTTTTCAAATGAAAAATTTGTCTTCACATCTGGCATCCCTGATGGTGAGGAAGGTGGAGAGAAGAACTGACGTTTGAACAACAATGTGTACACCCAGAGGTGTACGGGAACAAATGACTAATCTGATTTAGCTATCATTCGATGGACATATATTTACTGGCACTTGTCCAACCAAAACAAAGAGAAAAAGAAGAAGATTAAGCTATCGAATAAAAATTAGACTAAAAGGGCTCTTATTGCACTGAGAGAAGCGCCTGAAAACCGGCAATGTTGAGGTAAGTATCGAATACCTACTAAAAGTATTTTCAGCGAAAGGATACAAACATTGCTGCCCTTCTCCAAGTCACATTGATTTGTGTAAGGTCGGCCAATTTTTCCAAATTTGGCAAAAACATAGGAAAGAGGCAGTAAAGAAGAGGTAAATTCATATCATTATGTTACATGACTCTATTCAATTTTAGATTTCATCAATTATTTTATGTGCGGTTTGTAAAAATGAATACAGTTTGTGCTGGTTTAGACAAACTCAAGTCACCCATATGGTGTCAGGTAGGCAGTGATAAAAAATTAAAACTAATAATGGCAGCATAGGTCCCCATCGGGGCTTCGGCAGGGTTTTTTTTTGAGTGTTGGTTTTGCGATAGAGATAAATGCGATTATGCACTGTGATGCAGATCTATACAGGGTTGATAGTAAGCGAAATTCGGAGTTCCAGTGTCGTGTGTTGTGTTGGACCTTGGTATTTTTCGAACGGCTATATTAACCCCATAACTATATAAGATTTTCTTACTGAATACGAAATGAAACAAAAGTGCGTATACGTGCGAGATTGTAGGAGTGTTTTTATGGGTGTGAAGATGTAGGTGCGTATGTATGTGGGTGTATGTGCGTGTGTACACACGTAAACAAAGATAGTAAAATATATGTAACAAATTGTGATAAGCAATTAAAGGACACAACATTTGATCAATGAGATAATGAACTAGCAGTCTATTCGTGTTCGCGTGCATTTAATATTTAGAAGTAATCTATTTTGGATAAAATTTATCGAGTCGAAACTGAACCACGGTTAGAAGTAGAGTTTGAATACCCGGTTTCACGCATATTGTTCTACACAAAATAGCATTAGTGATAGAGACCCCCATTGGGTCATAATTTGCTAACAGTGACTAAACAAAATAGCTAAAGTCGTTCCAGTAAACATGCACATGGTTTATGAGAGTTTGAAATGTAAGTTTTGCTGCTAACCAGAATTGATGCTAACTATTTTTCGATTTTTCTAGCTTTTGAATAGTCGTTTTAAATATTATTATCGTTTAAATATAATATTAATCATGGCTAGTTTGGCGTTTTGATCGCAAATTCGAGATTACGTTTTGTCAAGTATGTGTACCTGCATTTTTAAATTATGGAGGCTTTGGATGCATGGAACTTTGCCAATTTTGGTATTTGATGACTCTTGCGTAGACAAACAAAAGAGAATCGACGTGAAACGCCGCGTCGCTACGCGTCCACATCGAAGGAAGGAATAGAGCGGTCTAGCATGATGCTTCGGAATTGAATTGGTTGGAGGTCAGGAAATCGCTTTTTAGGAACAGAAAAATGTCGTTAGAAGACCTGTTAAGTAGAAAGCCAGATCTCCGGGTGACCGAATATCTAGAGACTTCGCGTCGATACCTTTCATGAGGTCGCATTGTCTACAGATTGGTTATAACCGTGTTATAATTTTCGGTATAAAGAGGGTCACTTCACGAGGAAGCGATAGGAGTGGCGAGGCGTTAACGTGGACTCAACTCTAGTAGCTGTCGTAATATCGTGTAGTCAGCTGAGATAAATCAATGGGAGATACGTTTCGGTAGTTGTATAATGACTTCATAAACAGATGTCCGAATGTCCGAATGTCACGTCGATACCTTCCATGAGTTCGTGTTTTCTACAGATAGATTATCAACGCGATATAGAAAGATAGATCCTTCGTAGCTCTCGTAACATTGTGTAGTCGGCTGAGATACATCAATGGGAGATTCTCTTCGGTAGTTGCATGATGATTTGATGAGGGAATGTTCGAATATTTTAGTCTGTCTTAATTTAATCGCAGGTCCGGTATCTTCGCGTGCCCTTTTTCCGGTGGTGTATCAAACGGAACGGAATTTTCGCGGAGGTTATTATGAACTTGTAGGCGATATTTGTTATTATGAACCCGGTACTCGAACTCAGCGCATCGTTTACCAAAAGTAAACCTGCTGCAAACCCTACCCTTTTCTCCAACATTCCAGTGATTTCTCGTGGAAGTGCAGAGGTGCTCTCGGCTTCCAATAAAGCGAGTATCACGTCAACATATTCCTATACGAACTCCTTATTTGACCTGCATTCGGATGCGGCTGGCGCTGGTATTGCCTAACATAAAGATTTAGATCACCAGTTTTTACACATTGAGGATGAATGTTAGTCCCAAGCATCATCCATTGGTTCTCTGTGTAATTTCAGCTGATCTGGCAATAACGGAGTAGCAACCGCGGGCGGTCAATCATGCTCATGCTCATGCTCTGACATTCTCTGTAAGTGAGTCCTGATTCTCTTATGGAGAAATTCCTTGTTTAAAACAGCACTACTTTTGATCATTTTTGGTTATAACTAATCGATCAAACTTTGTTTGTATCTTAGGCGGTTTTTTTTTGCTGTTTACTAATCCATATTTCTTTCAGAGAGCGAGTTATGGCGCTATAACCATAAGCTAAAAATGCTAGGACTAGAGTTAGTACTCAAGTTCCAACCGTAACAGTTGAAGCAAGTAAAGGCGCTATATCCTTGGTTTCGAAACCCGAACATAAGGAGGAAATACCTATGTTCCATCCTAGGAGATTGGTCAACAAAGGAGTGTACTTTCTTAGCTTACACTCCCAACGAATGAGGTATATTACTTCTTACATACGGATCGGTTGGTACGGATTGTCCTCGATCTTAGATTATATTGTATTATATTGCGCTACACAGTAGGCCTGGCCGTTGACAAGAAAAATGTATGGAAATCATTTTTTTTAAATGGTGGATATCATTTTCCAGGATCCTTTCAAGTACTGGCTGTGTTAGTGTAGACTAGACTAGACTAGACTAGACTAGACTACAACCAATCTGGTTTGCGTTGGTTTATCTCGGACAATGGTCACCCTTCAGTGGACACTCTGCATTCTAATATGCCCGCTTATTGCTGTTCTCTTCTCGATGGACTCTGCTGGCATGGTCTGACACAAGTTAACAATGTTTTGATTGATAACGAACGTTTGCTGGATCTTGTATGGGTAAATGATGAAACTTTGCCAATTTGTTCTGTATCTGCTGCACACGAGCCGCTGGTCGAGCTTGAAGCTGTTCATCCTGCTATCGTTCTCTCGTTAAACCTCTCCTTGACAATAGTGTACGACGAGCCTTCGGAACTTAGGGCTTTGAATTTTCGACGTGCTGACTACGCCACACTTACTGCAGCTCTTGCGGAGATAAACTGGAATGCTGTATTGGAACCATCCATTAGTATCGACAATGCAGTTAATTCTTTCAGTAGTACGCTGGAAAGTGTGTTCGCCCAAACAGTGCCATTCTTTGAACCGCCACGAAAGCCACCATGGTCGAATCCACGACTACGCACGCTTAAGCGATTGCGATCAGCTGCGCTGCGGAAATATTGTTGTTATCGCTCTGCTTATAACAGAAATCAGTTCACCACTGCCAGCTGTCAATATCGAAACTACAACCGCTATTTGTATAATAGGTATGTAAGGCGCATACAAAGCAATCTTCGCGTACACCCGAAACAGTTCTGGTCATTTGTTAATACAAAACGCTAGGAAAGGGGTTTGCCCACATCTATGTTCCTGGGCAACAATATAGCTAACAATGAAAATGAAAAATGCAACCTGTTTGCCGAGCAATTTCAGCAAATTTTTAACGAATCGGTGGCGTCCCCCGAACAAGTTCGTGAAGCCAGTAATGTAGTACCACGCGATGGATTATCATTCAGATTACCTCACATCAGTCCAGATGATGTAGTCGCTGCCTTTAATAAGCTAAAAAGTTCATACGCTGTTGGTCCGGATGGTATCCCTTCGGCGGTTTTGAAGCGATGTGGAGAAGTCCTTGGTACTCCGATAGCGATGCTCTTCAATTTTCCGTGCAGCAGTGTACATTCCCTGACCGAGGGATCACATCTCTGTGTGCTTGCTCAAAGTTGTTTGAGATTATTATAAATGAAGCTTTGTTTGCCAGCTCTAAACACTATATTGACGCCGACCAGCACGGGTTTTTCCCTCGACGATCTGTAGCCACTAATCTTATGCAGTTTGTTTCTCGCTGTTTGCAAAGCATGGATTCTAGCTTACAAACCGATGCAATTTACCTGGATCTGAAAGCAGCGTTTGATCGGGTAGACCACGAGATACTGCTTAGTAAACTTGAACGACTAGGTGTCCAATCAGAATCCGTACGCTGGTTCAAATCTTACTTGACTAGTCGAAGTGCATGCGTGAAAATAGGTTCAGCTGTTTCGAGGTGTTTTCAAACGTTTCAGGAGTTCCTCAAGGTAGTAACTTGGGCCCGCTACTCTCCCATGGCAAGATCCACTGAACCTGCCATCATACGAGGACCATTGTCGTCTGCTTGGTATTCAACCACTTGAGGTTCGCCATCAAATAGACCAAGCTGTGTTCGCTGCTAAACTACTGACTGGCTACATCGACTGTCCAGCTATGTTGGCTCAACTAAACATATACACCCTTGAAAGACCGCTGCGCCAAAGGAGTTTCTTATATCTGGGACCACGGAATCGACTATATGGTTGCCATGATCCAATTCGTGTTATTTGCCACCGTTTTAATAATGTTTTCGAGTTTTTTTGACTTCGACTTACCAATGAATACGTGCCGTCAACGGCTACTTGATGCTCATAGAAGATTGTGAAGTTTTTGCTGTTTTTTTATTATTCATTAAGACTTATCTTTGTCAGATGAATGTAATTGTACAAATAGATAAATAAATAAATAAAGGTAAATACTTCTCAAACTTAATTTTGTTAAGTTTGTTACTACTTGTGATTCAAAGTTTGCGGTAGCAAACAACTGATATCACCGATTTTACTTCTTGCTATCGTTATTTCCCGAAGAAAGTCTAAGAATTGTAACTACAGACGTGTGTTGACACCCAACGGATGATTACTGCTTTACTGACTACGTATTTCATAATTTGCATTTTTTATCGTATGACTGCTAAGTACAAAGTAACATACATTTTTAACTAAATCTTTGTTCTCTTTGCAATAAAACGGAAAACCGTGGCTTAGTGAAGTAATTCCTCAGCCAACTTTAGAATAACATTTTCTATTCTTATTATAAGTTTTTTTCTTACTGAATGGCTGAATCATATCCTTCGTCTTAGCGAAGTTGAAGAAATCGAGGGGTTGTTGGTAACAAAAGCAAAACCCATCTTTCTTTTTAGTATAAAATTGACATTTTGAACAAAACAAATTGTCCCAGAGGTCGCAGCTAGTTCGACCCCTGTCTCGCAAATACAATTCTAAATTGCCAAATATCAGCTGATTAGTATTCAGCTCTGAAGCCTCCAAGCATTTGCGATCCGGACCGATTAGGCTGAACCTGTTTACAGTTGTTTCGTTTCGATAACATTGTCATTTTATGATATTATTAGTTGACTTCGTCTCTCTCATCTTTACTCCATATTTAAACATATACTTAAGCCAAACAGTGCCTTTTAAGGACAGCGAAGCCGTAACGAGCTTCTTTTATTAATTCAATAATCGAATAGTACTGCATTGGTTGCTTAATAATTATATAATCGAAATCCTGTTTGCAGACAAATCCTTCTTGTGGTATTTCGACTGCTATTGGATTTCTTAACAATAAAAGAATCCGGCAGCGGTGAGTTTTCCCTACTCGTTCTAAGCATCTTCGAATGCAGTTTGGGTACATTTTAGATTGGCTATCTTGTAGCGCAATAAAACACTAAGCAAATGTTTTGAGTTAGGTACGACCTCTCGCTCTTCGCATCTCACAGCGACGACTTTTTTTTTTTTTTTCTTCACATAACATTTATTTGACACGGCACAAATACAATTTAATGTTTAACGGCACCAATTATATCTGATGACTTAAAAACTAAAGCAAATTTTTTATCCTCGCTGCCGACTACGAGCTGAAATTAAGTCTAACTTAAAACTAGCATGGGATTTCCAATCAGTGTTTTGTTGTTCAATGGTCGTCTGATAATCGTCGAATGGCATGTATGGATTCGTTCTGCTGAGCCACGATGTCGTGAGTTGGGACAGAGGCTCGTAGTCCTTGGGTCCTGGTTCTATTGTGCGGGGTCTGGTTGCTGGTTTTGTGCTTAAGGTTCAAACGCGTTTTTGTCGTTTTGTTGGGTGTAGACGGAGGGGAACGGGACTAGACTGGGGCGTGGATGGATTTCAGGAAAACGTATATAAGGGACATGTAGGATAGGTCACGGCTCGCCAAGACATCACGAACAGGAACAGCCGGCTGTCTACCCTCGGCCTGCAGGGAAGCTATTAATTTAGACCTGGCGTCACGGTGTACAGGGCATGACCAAACCACATGCTCTATGTCGTGATAACCTTCACCACAGGCACAGATACCACTTTCCCCGAGCCCAACACGACGGAGGAGCGCGTCAAATCTATAGTAATTGGACATAAGCCGGGACATCACGCAAATGAAATCCCGACCTACATCCAACCCCTTGAACCACGGGATCGTCGATACTTTGGGGATTATGAAATGTAACCACCTTCCCAATTCCCCTCTGGTCCAAGCATTTTGCCAACTGATGATCGTATTCTGACGTACAAGTGCGAAAAATTCATTAAAGGCAATTGGTCTTTCATAAATATCACCGTTTGTTGCGCCCACCTTAGCCAAAGAGTCCGCTTTCTCATTACCCGGTATCGAGCAGTGAGAAGGGACCCACGCTAAGGTAATCTGAGTAGATTTTTCGGATAAAGCACTCAGATGTTCCCGTATTTTCCCCAGGAAATACGGAGAGCGCTTAACATCTTTCATCGATCGGAGAGCCTCAATGGAACTGAGACTGTCCGTAAAGATGAAATAATGGTCCGTGGGCATTTTTTCGATAATCCCTAGGGTGTACTGAATTGCAGCTAATTCTGCGACGTAAACAGAAGCAGGATTATCGAGCTTATGGGAGACGGTTAAATTGTTATTGAAGATACCGAAGCCAGTGGACCCATCAAGAAGTGATCCGTCAGTGTAGTACATATTGTCGCAGTTGATGTTTCGATATTTATTGGAAAAAATTTTAGGGATATGCTGCACGCGTAAATGATCCGGGATTCCACGAGTTTCTTCTATCATGGATGTATCGAAAAACACAGTAGAATCAGAAGTATTTGATAAGTCGACACGATTTGGAATATTCGAAGAAGGGTTAATGTTTTGGGACATGTGATTGAAATACAATGTCATAAAACGGGTTTGAGAATTAAGTTCGATTAACCTTTCAAAATTTTCAATCACGGGACGGTTCAAGACCTCACATTTGATTAGAATACGAGAAGACAGGTTCCAGAAGCGGTTTTTCAATGGTAGTACTCCAGCTAAAACCTCCAAACTCATCGTATGGGTCGACTGCATGCAACCTAAGGCGATACGCAAACAACGATATTGTATTCGCTCCAGTTTGATCAAATGTGTGTTTGCTGCGGAGCGGAAGCAGAAACACCCGTATTCAATAACAGACAATATCGTTGTTTGGTAAAGCCTTATAAGGTCTCCTGGATGGGCTCCCCACCATTGCCCGGTTATTGTACGAAGAAAATTCACTCTTTGTTGACATTTTTTCATCAGATACCTCACGTGACAACCCCAGGTGCCTTTAGAGTCGAACCAGACACCAAGATATTTGTGTACCAAAACCTGAGAAATCGTTTTACCCATTAATTGTGTTTGAAGCTGAGCAGGTTCATGCTTCCTAGAAAAAACTACTATCTCAGTCTTCTCCGGAGAGAATTCGATACCTAGCTGTAAAGCCCAAGCAGACAAATTGTCCAAGGTATCTTGCAATGGTCCTTGCAAATCGGCAGCTTTGGCTCCTGTAACAGAGATTACACTGTCGTCTGCAAGTTGTCTTATCGTGCATGAATTTGCCAGACATTCGTCGATGTCATTTACATAAAAGTTGTAAAGAAGGGGGCTTAAACATGAGCCCTGGGGAAGACCCATGTAGCTAATGCGAAAAGTTGCCAAATCGCCATGCGTAAAATGCATGTGCTTTTCGGACAACAAATTGTGCAAAAAATTGTTCAAAATTGGAGAAAATCCTTGTCGGTGAAGTTTACCCGAAAGAATGTCAATAGAAACGGAATCAAAAGCCCCCTTAATGTCCAAGAACGCAGACGCCATTTGTTCTTTACGAGCATACGCCAGCTGAATATCTGTTGAAAGCAACGCAAGACAATCATTCGTCCCTTTGGCACGGCGGAAGCCAAATTGAGTTTCTGATAGTAGACCATTTGATTCGACCCAGTGGTCTAAACGACGGAGTATCATTTTTTCCATCAATTTCCGGATACAGGATAGCATTGCAATCGGCCTATAAGAGTTGTGATTAGAAGCTGGTTTCCCTGGTTTTTGGATGGCGATCACCTTCACTTGCCTCCAATCCTGCGGTACAATGTTTTGCTCCAGGAACTTATTGAACAAGTTCAACAAGCGCCTCTTGGCATTGCCGGGTAGATTCTTCAACAAGTTGAATTTGATTCTATCTAATCCAGGCGCGTTATTGTTACAGGACAGGAGGGCAACTGAAAATTCTGCCATCGTAAAAGGTGATTCTATCGCGTCGTGGCCCGGAGACGCATCGCGAGCAATATTTTGCTCAGGAACAGAGTCCGGACATACTTTCCTGGCAAAATCAAATATCCACCTACTTGAAGACTCCTCGCTTTCGTTGACCGTTACGCGATTCCGCATTCTTCGGGCTGTGTTCCAAAGAGTGCTCATCGATGTCTCCCTCGACGTCTCGTTCACGAACCGACGCCAATATCCACGTTTTTTTGCTTTAGCCAAGCTTTTAAGCTTGGTATCAAGCTCCGAATACCGTAAATAGTCGCCAGGTATACCTCCCTTCTGGTAGGCCTTAAACGCGTCGGATCTTTGCGTGTAGACATCGGAGCACTCTTGGTCCCACCACGGAGTGGGAGGCCGTTCTTTGATCGTTACGCCGGGATATTTCTTCGTTTGGGCTTGCAACGCGGCGTCGAGAATCAAGCCCGCGAGGAGGTTGTATTCTTCAAGTGGTGAATGATGTTGAATCGACTCGACCGCTTTTGAAATCATTTCCTCGTATAACTTCCAATCGACATTTCGTGTGAGGTCATACGGAATGTCAATTGGTCGCATGCGAGTTGACCCGTTAGTAATTGAAATAAGAATAGGCAGATGGTCGCTACCGTGAGGATCGAGGATTACCTTCCATGTGCAATCCAACCGTAGCGACGTCGAACATAAGGATAGATCCAAAGCGCTTGGGCGCGCTGGAGGTTTCGGGATACGTGTCATTTCACCGTTGTTTAAAATAGTCATGTCGAAGTCATCGCAAAGGTTATAGATTAAAGAGGAGCGGTTATCATTGTATGGGGAACCCCAAGCCACGCCATGAGAGTTGAAGTCTCCCAAAATCAAACGTGGCGAGGGAAGAAGTTCTATTAAATCAAAGAGCAGCCGTTGCCCAACCTGTGCTCTGGGGGGAATATATATTGAGGCAATACAAAGCTCTTTACCTTGTATTGTCATTTGACATGCGACAACTTCGATGCCTGGAATCGAGGGGAGGTTAATACGATAGAAAGAATAGCACTTTTTAATCCCTAAAAGTACTCCTCCATATGGGGTGTCTCGATCAAGGCGAATAATATTAAAATCATGGAAGTTGAGATCAATATTTGAAGTAAGCCAAGTTTCACAAAGGGAAAATGCATCGCATTTGTTTTTATTTATCAAAACTTTAAACGAATCAATTTTTGGTAAAATACTTCTACAATTCCACTGTAAGACAGAGATAGAATCCTTCATATACGCAGTTGAATTAGGCATCGAAGGATACAATCGCTGCAAGGAGAGGCCATTGGGCAGTCAACTGCTTCAAAAATGATCTAACTGTTGGGAGGAATGCTGTAAGAAAAATTTTAATTGGATCGGGTACATTGAAAGTTTCAAAAATCCAGTCCACTATGTCAGAAAATTTCACTAATCCAGAGTTTGTTTCATCAACTGGGAGTGTAAAAGGAGCAACTGGGGTTTTAGATGTTCCTGGCAGTGCTGGGAACTCCTTCTGGGACTTTAAATTTGCCAGCCCAGGAGGAGTTTGCTTCGGTTTTTCCGCAGCACTGTTTGGTTTGTTTGTAACTTTCATTTCACTTTGAGAAATCTTAGGACCTTTTCTGGGAAGTTTAGGAGAGGAAATATTTTTCCTCTTTCTAGACTCCCCAGGATTGGCGTAAGATGCTCCCGCTGGTGAATCGTCAGAATCGGTTTCATCAGAGGACAACAGATCGAAGGGGTTCGAAGTAACGGGAGAAGTGGTAACGGTCTTCTTCAGCATGTCAGCGTAGGAACGCTTTGAACGCTCTTTGAGAGACCGTTTTATTTTATCCCTGCGCTGCATGTACACCGCACATGTCGAGAGCTCATGCAGATTTTCTCCGCAGTGAATACACTTTTCAGCGTTAACACTGCAAGAATCTTCCGCATGAGACTCCCCACACTTGCCACAACGTGCCTTATTGCAGCAGTAGGCGGCTGTATGGCCTAACTGCTTGCAATTCAGGCAGTTCATGACGCGGGGCACGTAGAGCCTCACAGGGAGACGAACCCGGTGGATCGAGACGTGGCTTGGTAGTGCAGACCCGGCGAACGTAACTCGAAACGAGTCTGACGGAGTGTATACTGTTTTGCCACCGATGATCGATGCTGACCGCAATTGCTTGCAGTCGAGCACCTTTACTTCGGGACACGTTTTGTTCTTAAAGCACCCTTTGGCACTTTGCAGTATACACTCGACGGACAGACTCGAATCGGTTATGACACCGTCGATCTCCACGTCTCGTGCGGGTATGTAAACGCGATACTCGCGTGTGAAGAGCTCAGAGCAAGCTATATCGTTGGCCTCTTTCAGGTTACCGACCACGACACGGAGCTTGTTAGGCCGGACCTTGGAAATTTCGGTCACGCCCTTGTACTCCTTCGTCAGGTCTTTAGAAATCTGCAAGAGGTTCAACTTTTTCGATTTCGGTCCTGTCTTTGGCCGAAAATAAACAGTATAGCTGCCCTGGGCTCCGTCTGGGTAAAGCCTGGGGCGAGGGGGGACTGAAGAATGAACAAGGGAGGGGGTAACAGAAGGGTCAGGGTCAGAGGGGTTCGGGGATGGTGGCGCGGGAGGCGAGGGATCTACATCCATCGCGCTAAGTCTAGCGCACTAGCGCTGACAAGAACACGTACCTTTTTATTTCTCCCTTCCAGTAAGGTTGGTTGTCCGATCGTTCGATGTAGCAGCCGTTACAGCCAGCAGCACCAATACAGCAGCACCAAACAGCCACCAGCAGCGAGCCAGGTGTGAGATCACTCCACACAGCGATACAACTCGCTGACACTGATGGCTTCTTCTTTTTCCTCGTTTGTGTCTCGTCCACTGCTGTTGCACAATCCAGCCAGCAGCCAAATCGGCTTACGCACCAGCTGGCAGTCACAATGCGAAACAGTTGCACAAAGGCACGACCTTGAACCCGGATTTATTTCACTCGACCAGGCAAACAATGCCAACACTTGTTCACTATCGGACCGATCACCAAACACGTCCAGTACTGATGCGTGTTCGGCACAGAATGACAGCGACGACTTGATGATAACAAAAGTAGCGGGAGGCAGTTGGTGACAGCTTATCATTGATAAAAGGTTTGAGCAGAGAGTCGACATCGTAGATCATAGAAAATTGTTTTTTTAATTCTATGCATTGAAATATTTGCGATTATTTCATATATATTTGTTACAACGGTGAGTTAGGTAAATGTATTGAGTTTGATGTATATACATAAATAAATATTTCTGCAGGTACAGTTCCAGGTAACCGCAACTTAGGTTAACCGATTCGATCAATTGCATACGTTAATTAGTGTTGGCGAAGCGTACACCCGAGACACGTGTAGCACGTGTACTTGGGAGGAAAGAAGACCCGACGACGAGAAGGAAGCGTTCTACGAGCAGCTGGAGCAGGTCTACGATAGCTGCCCGCGACGGGACGTGAAAGTCGTCATTGGGGACATGAATGCTAAGGTAGGACGGGAGGCAATGTACAGACCGGTAATCGGACCAGATTGCCTGCATGTCGTGTTTAATGATAGCATAGTAAAATGACTCTGAGGATAAAGAATAGGAGCAGTGATCGGAACGTTGGGGGTTTGAAGCTGTGGACAAAAAAAAAAAACGATAACGGCCATCGTTGCGTGAATTTTGCGGCTTCCCGTGGTGTGTTAGTCCGAAGTACCTTCTTACCCCGCAAAGGTATCCACAATGGAAATCTGGAACCTGAAAGCTGGAGGCAGCACTACCCCCGGAAGAGCAGCTTGACTCTTGAAGATGGCTGGAGGAGCATCCGATCCGCCATAAGTAGTACTGCTGTAGCGCTACTAGGTACAAAGGTTCCGAATCATAGAAATGACTGGTTTGACGGCGAATGCGAACGGTTAGTCGACAACACGGGCGAGAATGCTGCAACACCGTACGAGAGCGAACGTGGAATGATCCCGACAGGCACGGAACAGCCAAAACTCGATCCTCCGAAGAAAGAAGCGCTAGAAAGAGGACAGAGATCGCGTAGCGATGGAAGAGTTGTACCAAGCTAACGACACTTGGAAGTTCTACGAGAAGCTGAACAGCTTCCGTAAAGTCTTCGTGCCGCAAGCCGATATGTGCAGGAGCTTGGACGGCAACCTCCTTACAGACGAGTATGAGGTGATCGGAAGGTGGAAGCAGCCCTTCGACGAGCATTTAAACAACGATGCAGTAGAGCGCGAGGACGGTATGGCAACTGATTTTGTATAACGTGCAGAAGACACTAGGATTCCAGCTCCCGATCTCCTGGAGGTTGAGGGGGAGATAAATCTGCTGGAGTGGACCAACTTCCCAGTGAGCTATTGAAATACGGTTGGAGAAACACTGGCTAGAGCCGTCCACTGGGTCATTGTCAAGGTTTGAGAGAAAGAACGAGTACCGAAAGAGTGGATGAGGGGTATTGTGTGTCCCATCTACAAAAAATGCGACAAGCTGGAGTGCTGCAATCACCTGGCAACCACTCTGCTGAACGCCGCCTACAAGGTACTCTCCGAAATACTGTGCCGTCGACTGCCATCATTTGGGAAGCAGTTCGTGGGGCACTACCAGGTGGGATTCATGGATGCCCGCGCCACCACGGATCAGATATCCGCGGTTCAGCAGGTTATGCTGAAATTCCGCGAATACAACGTAGCCACACATAATTTGTTTATCGATTTTAAATCGACGTACGACACAATCGATCAAGACTACCAAATTACGCACGACTATGGATTTCCGGACAAACTAACGCAGTTGGTCAAAGCGACGATGGATTGAGTGTTGTGTGTAGTTCGAGTATCGGGGGCACTCTCGAGTCCCTTTGAAAACCGAAGAGGTTTGGGGCAAGGTGATGGTCTCTCGTGCCTACTGTTTAACATTGCCCTGGAAGGTATCTTTAAAAGAGTGAGGATTAACACGAGTGGCACGATATTCCAAAAGTCGGTTCAACTGTTTGGTGTCGCAGACGATATCGACATTGTGGCTTGGACCTTTATGAAGATGGCGGATACGTACATCGGACTAAAAGCCGAAGCCAAACGGATTGGACTGGTCATCAATGCATTGATAACGAAGTACATGAAAGGAAGGGGTTCACGAAAAGACAGTGCTAACCTCCCACCTCGAGTTCAAGTTGGTGGGGATGAAATCGAGGTGGAGATCGTGTATCTGGGCTCACTGGTAACTGCCGACAACGAAACCATAAGAGAAATTCAACGGCGTATTATGGCAGGAAATCGTGCATAAAATTCGTCGCCGCACCAAGTTGGCCATCTACAAGACGCTGAACAGACCAGCAGTCCTCTACGGCCATGAAACATGGATTATGCTTGTGGAGGACCAACGCGCCCTTGCGGTCTTCGAGCGGAGGGTGTTGCGTACCAGCTTCGATGGACTGCAGATGGAGAACGGAGTGTGGAGAAGGTGAATGAACCACGTACTGCAGTAGCTACTTGGGGAGCCATCTATCATCTACACCGCTAAGATTGGCAGGTTGCAGTGGGCTGACCTTGTTGCAAGGATGTCGGAAGACAGCTCGGTAAAGATGGTTCTTGAAACCAATCCGTTAGGGACGAGACGGAGAGGTGCACAGCGGGCAAGGTGATCGATCAGGTGGAAGACGACCTGCGGACCCTACGCAGGCTGCAGAGCTGGCAAACTGCAGCCATGGATCGAGTTGAATGGAGACGACTCTTACGTACAGCAAAGGCCACACCACGGCTTTGGACTGTTTGGTAAAGAAAGGTACGTGTACCTGGAAAAATACCGTAAGCAATAATATGAAATAGGTGGAACAGTATTTAGAATAGTATTAATTAAAGTATTAAAAACAGGTAAATTATTGAAGGAAAGATGGAGGGAATTTAAGACGGATTAACTACGAAATTCGAAAAGTCAGGTTAAC
The DNA here is from genome assembly GCF_029784165.1 of Wyeomyia smithii. NCBI lineage: Eukaryota > Metazoa > Arthropoda > Insecta > Diptera > Culicidae > Wyeomyia > Wyeomyia smithii. The sequence continues at coordinate 106,045,476 of NC_073695.1, forward strand.
CGGATCAAATAGAAAAACGAGGAGATAAATCAAACGTAAGTTAAGAGATAAGGGTAAATAGAAAAAAATGATAGATTAAGTAATTCGTTTTGTTCGCAGGAATATTTTAACAAAGGCATTATAAGATGTTACAATTTCGGAATTGGGTTTTCTTATTCGTTGACTAGAGCGTCAACACCTAGTATGCCGCAGGATTAGTTTTATTGAACACTGAGGTCAACGAATGAGGTTTATTTGTTGTTGGATTTTTATTGAAATATTTGTATTATTTTGATGGCACAATTAACACAATTGTATACGCATAGCTCTCGAGCTCCAGGTTAAAAGTAAAACCACAGACGTACCACTCTACACAAAATTCTAATAAAATTGTGGTTCCGACTAACTTAGGCGACACCTTCTGGACATATTCCGCAAAAGATAAACTTTCAGCCTCTCTGCTGTTTTTGGCAGTGCGGCGAAGGGAAAAAGCACATCAGTGCCACCACCGCTGCGGCGGGAACATTATGCATAATTGAAACTCATTTGAATTGGCGGTTATTTTGATCCACGAAAATAATTCTCGTGGTACGTCTATTTGTCTGTGGTAATACTGAACTCAAATAAAACTGATACTCAAGTAAAACTGTGAAAAAGACACAAACAGCTTATAGTAAAAATGGGGTGTGTTGTTATGTTTTGTGTGGAACTGTACAATAAACTTACTTAATTCGATAAGAAGCAATAAGGTTACCTAGACTTGCTGCTCGTCTTAAGGGGGTAATGCGAACTGGTTATAGAGTATTGGGTTATTTCACACCGGTTCTGAAACACTTTTATTGTTATGCGAATAATTACTTTTGTGACCTGGGTTAGAGCGGGCAACTGGCTTATGATGAAATTTTACAGCGTTCGTCATGAAATTCTGTTGGTGCTCATAGTTTGAATATGGATTTGACAAATTGATATCTCACGCCTTGCTTTTGCTATTGCAACTTTTCAACAGAACGATATCATGTACTAAACAAGTCCATAACAACCATGGTTCAAATAACAATTCTTATTTTCCAAAAAAAATTGAGATAATTGTATGTCATGTAGTAACAAATTAGTCAATATCAGATCTCATAGGAAGATAGATCAATTTGTAAAGAAACCACGCAATTCTTCCATATTTTAGCTCAGTTATGCATCAAAATTATAACATGAAACCGAATGCAAAATTAACACTATGGAAAAAAAACTATGTCCCGTTGATCAAAAATTTCACAAACTAAATTTACCAACCAATGCGAAACAGACAAATCGCCATGGCATGATCGCTAGTCAAGCAAAGTACTATCGATGCACTGGTTTGTCACTGGCTAAATCACGTAAAAAAATAGAGCAACAACGCGTCCAATGCTACTTTCTGCATACTAACTACTTCTAGCGACTGTCGGCGCCGACTCTGGAGTTAAAAAAACTGCATTTTATTAACAGAAGCTAAAGAGCCTGTGGCCGAACCGCACTTTTCTCGGTGCGGTGGCACCACAGGGAAGTCAAAGACGAATGACCACATTGATGCGGATTTAAATTCGCAATTTTTCATTCAGATTTGAAGCAACAACAATAACAACAACAACGGGAGCCCTTATATCGGAGCTATGGTAACTAGTCCGGCGGACCTCGCTTGCATCAGCTGGTTGTACCTGGGAAAGTTGATATTTTACGCGGAAGAAAACCGTCCCCGAGCCGAGTCGCGGTTCGAGAGGATATGGAAATTTGCTTGGTCGAGCGGGTGGGAGAAAATCGCAAGTGCGCAGATCTGTGTAAGCCGCAAACTGGATTGCATTCCTCTGCTTGGTAAAGTCGAGGATTCGATCGTGATCACTGGGTTTCGTGTCGTTGGAAATATTGTTTATGGTGGCAAGTTTGGAATTAAAACAATTCATTTTTCATAAGTCGGCGCGCAGTCAGCGTTGAACACGGGTTTTCCAGTAGTGGCTCGCAGTGTGTACTTTCATACGGAAGTAAGCCAATTGAAAATAACGATGGTGATTTAGGTGGAAGATACTGAATTTGTCATTTTTTGCATACACGCGCCTAATTTGAAATAGCAACGTTCCCTCTTTGAGGGGAAAAATACCAATGAAACTCATCAAAAGTAGTAACGATTATCAAAGGCAGTAAGTTGAAGTAAAACCATGAAACTTTTACGACGGAATGTTTTCAGTAATCCAACACCGTTTTAGACGACTTTTCTGCAGGAAGCGGTTGTTTTTTACTCACAAAAGTTTGCTCGTGTTCATTACCGGAGCATCCGGTGGAAAAACGCAAAACCAAAAAAAAAAAATATCTTCAATATAACTCTAGTCCGCAAGACGATGTCGAAAGTTTGAACCGTTCCCAAAAAACCGCCAAGAATTTTGAAACATCTGTGAGCACTTTCCCACTGACTGACTCTAAATTTCGACGGACCGGAAGGGCAGCACCGCTAATAGCCGAACGGTTCTATCGAAAGCAGTAAACTGGTAATATTATCTAAGCGTTCATCCCCCATAAAGATGTTTCTAGAACGGTTGCCTAATCTATCCTTTTCATCAAAGAGATAACTTTTAATTTGGGCCATTATTGGCAATCTTTACCTGCGCCCATCCGATAGCAATCGGACTGTGCGGCTGACATGGTTTAGAACAAAAGGAAATTGCTATAATTTTCTAAAAACAAAACGTGTTCAGGTTTCATGTGGATATGTAGAATAACGCAAATATTTATCCCAAACACGATGATTTATAGAGGTGACCCAAATCTGCAAGGTGTGATGAAGAGGAAAAAAAAACTGCGGCATCGTTGAGTGAAAATTATGACACAAGAAGAGTTTGGGTTTGAGGTTAATTCATCGCCTGCGTTTGCTTACCGTTATTGCCAGAATAACCTTCATGGATGTTTAACATAGTTAGAGCGACATAATAAATTGAAAAGGAATGATCGCACCCCAGTGCTATTCAGATCCTAATATCAAACTACTTGATAAGTCAATGCACAATGGTCCAGAAACCAAATTTAGGGGGAAATTTGGGTCTAGAGCTCTATAGCAACATTTAAAAAAAAACTTTCTTCTACAAAGTTGTTACATATGATAAAGCGCTCATTGGGAAATTATCACAAAAAACATATTTTACGCTCTAACTTTTTCATTTAAAGTTTCATCTCAAAACTGTCTTGGAACGACTTTTTAAGAGAAACAATTTGCAACGCTGACATCGTAAATATCTAAATTTAACTCAAAGTTATTAATATTTTTCATCAAAATATATGCGTTTTTCATTTGTATGTCATTCATTCTGGGGCAAACATAAAAAATATCTCTTGGTCTCATTTTGAAGAGCATACTTGACTCTATAAATGGAGGAACTTTTAGAGATATGTTATTTCTAAAATTTGAGTAAATTCAATTTAAAAACAAGCCGAAAATTTCAATGATTTTATACATTATGCATATAAAAGCACCCAGACTTATTTTTTTGGTATTTTTTCTTATAACTAGACGTAATTACTTTCAATTTGACCCAAAAAGATCGACAATCGATCAACTGGTTCAAAAGTTAAAATCAATGGAGCTGAAACATTGTAGATCAAATATTTCTTCTATCTACAAAGATAAAAAAGTTAGTTACTTGATTGCATCGAAAATGTTGGCCACCCCAATTTTTGATAATTTTTCAATAATCGCTTTATCATATGTAACAACTTTGTAGAAGAAAGTTTTTCTTTAAAATGTTGCTATAGAGCTCTAGACCCAAATTTCCCCCTAAATTCGGTTTCTGGACCATTGTGCAATGGTGAGTTTAAATTTGTCTTCATCAAATCTTATATATTAAAATGTTTTTATCGTAACTCCTATTCAATTTATGATTTAAGTAGAGATCATGTAATAGACGAAATCTCTAAATTGCAATGCTTCTAGGTTTGAGTGGAGAAAAAATTTTCTTTATATTTCGTTTGTAACTATATTTTGGACTTCTTCCTAAATTAAAATTAAATTTCGATATGTAATTCCCATTGAAATCAGGCCGCTAATTATGCGAGATATATCAAATTTAATGTCATTGTACCTAACTGATTTAAAAACAGTGAAAGAATGATAATACATTATCCGAATAAATAGACCCCGCCCACTCGTGGTTTGGTCGCCATGAAATGAAACAGTTTGTCAGTATCTATTCTTATAAATTTCATTTAGCTAAATCTTTTAAATTCGCTATGAATTCCTCCGGGAACAAACAGCATTCCATTATAAAGTGGAAACGATTTTTTTTGCTGATGTGGCACCTCAGATATTTTGGTCCTTTCTGTCATCATAGCATTCACTAAGGACCCTATTAAAAATAACCCTCTTGAGCACCTTACCTACAGTCTCGAGTAGACATATGAGTTTGTATGCTGATGGGTCACCAGGGGGTTCCGTGCCCTCGGCAATAAGACCAGCTTTAGTCGCTTTCATCTTTCTGGGAATATACAGCCACCGAGGCACTTCGACGTGACTACTCGAAACAGTCCGGGGCACTTGTTTATGTTTTTTTTTTCATAGATCGAAATCTCATGCAGTCCCGGTGCTATGTTCACTTTTTGGGAGTTTACGATCGTTATGAGTTCCTTGTTTGTAACTATTGTCACCTACACTGCCTCGGCACAGATACCGTCACTAATGTGTTGGGTGTTCGGCAGTTGGCCTACCATTTCTGGTCTGAGTTAGAGATACTAGAACGTCGGTGAAGTGACTCAGGCCAAGGACTTGGCTCATGGCGTGCAAAGAGTTCGTCTATGATCCGCTCCAGCATTGCTGGTGATTGCTCTGTGGGCGCCGTCGTACCCCTTGATAACCAACATTCTATAGGCGTCACCTCACGGGTTGATGTCAGCACTGACACAGAGTCCTTCGAAGAACGTACGTCAAATAGCTTTTATTATTCTCTTAAGTTTGAATGGCGTACAGCAAAAGAATCGATGGAAACGACATCATCGATACAGCAGAGGACGAAAACGTGCCACTCCGAGCGATAGGCGAAGTTAAGAATGCTATCATGCGGCTGAAGAACAACAAATCGGACGGTAAAGATAATTTCGGACAATATCACACGTTAGCCTGGAGGTTAATGCAGTCTCGATCGACTAGATTTGTTGAGAGAATTCGTTATCGATATTGTTTTCGGCACATTTTGCATGTTGTAGAATAACTACAACGATACACCGTGCCCAGTGCTGTGTCGAGAAAATTTCCAGTTCGAAAAGATCCTCGGTCTGATCGGGAATCGACCCCGATATCACAACCGTTTGGGAGAGCTAGCCGACCGACATCGCTAACCGCAGAACCATATGATGGTGTCGGAGCACAGTTTATAAGGATGGGCCTAGACAAGTTGGTCGAGTGCCTTAATCGACTGATTGTCAAAATTTGGGATACCAAACAGCTATCGGAGAAGTAGAAAACTGGGATTATATACCCTATCTGCGAAAAAGGACCCTGGACTGTGAGTACCATCGTGCGATCACCGTCCTGAGTGCCGCCTACAAATTGTTTCCCAAGTCATCTTCAAGCATCTGTCGCCACAAGTAAATGGATTCGTGGGAAGTTAACAAGCTGATTTCGTAGAAGGCCGGTCAACAACGGGCTAGATTTTCACTTTGCGACATATCCTTTAAAAGTGCCGCTGATGAAAATACCTATGCAGCATCAAAGATAGTAAACCATGAGTCCGCAGCAAAAAAATTGACAGCTGTATTAAGGCCTAAATACACACACGGCGCAGTGACACCTTCTCCATACAAAATTGAAGGCTTGATCGCTATCCTGCCTTCCATTTTGTATGAAGGAGGCATCATTAACGAATCCAGCGTAATTTCGTTCGGTACGCCCTGAGAATGCTGCCTTGGGAAGATCCTATCCGTCTGCCACCTTACGAACATCGATGTGCTCTTATCCAGCTGCTAACTCTGACTAACAGGAGAAGTCTACTACAACGCTTGTTTATCTCCGACCTTCTCGGAAACAATATTGATAGCCCGGAACTGCTAGAACGAATACAATTTAATGAGCCATATCGAACCACCAGACGAACGGATTTCTTCAGACTTTAATTTATTTAATTAATTTAATTTAATTATTTAATTTTTTTTCTTCACAAATTCGTGTATTTAATGTTGTATCTGATTATTATGACTTTGATGTGAATAGGACTAATTTTAAATCTAGAATAAGCTAATATTAGGAACTGTCTGTGCGATACTATCGAAGACCAGTAAACAAATAAAATAAGCCGTGTGTGTATTTGGGCCTTTAGTCGCTCTCTAACCGTGATGGCGGAAACGGTGAAGTGAGTGTGCTCGTTCAAAGAACGGTACCCCGTCGCGTCGAAAACGGACATCTTGCGGCAGATCGTGGACACCGGATACGTCCGTTCCGGCATCTAGAACATCTTGGAACTATTGGACAACAATCAGAGCATCGAAAGAAAGCCCGGTTTCGAACAGCCGACAACCCTGAGCAACAAGAAGCTTTAAAGGATGTGGAAGAGGAAGACCGAGAGAAAAGTGGCTACATCGCTGCGTGCGCTTGGTCGGGAGGTCGGTGCAACCAGACAAACAGTGAAAAAGTACCTGGTGAACATGGACATACATGTCAGGAAGCGGCAATCCCTTACAATGGTTTCGGAGCTGCAGACAACGACGCAGCGACAGCGGCTGAATAGGATTGTCAAGTCGATTCTCCTGACGAATTTTACTTCCCCCACGAAGGAAAAGAGCACAGAGGTGAAGGTGATTTAACACACCAAGCTCCTCGAGAAGGTGCTGTTGTGGCTGACAATCAGCGACAAGGGGACGGCAAAGCCTTGAACGGATAAATTCATAGTACGAAGTGAATGCTGGAAGTTGCGTCGTTCATCAAGAAATACCATAAGGGCGAAGACGCTGTGTGATCCAGAGGTGTATTGTGCCTTCTATGGGCTTCACAAGCATTTGCGGTTGAATACACTTACCTTTCGCACAAAGTGTATCCTAAACAAGACGCTCATAAGGTCGATTGTCCTCTACGATCACAGGGCGTGGACACTGCTTGAGGAGGACTTAGAATAACGGGTGCTAGAATCAACTTCGATGGCGTGCGGCGGCGAAGGATGAATCACGTCGTAACGTACGTAACGTTTGGTCTTAAAAATGAACGCAAATAATTCGTACAAAAAAACGCTGCATAACGAAATAGTACGAGAACAGAGTTAGCTTAGGGTAAATATGTATAAAACGCCCCCCGGGTATAACGCCCTCCATTTATTCGAAAACACACAAAAAATAAGACATGAGACTATTGGGAATCCGTAGCGGATCATAGGACCAACCTTCTGTGCAAGTTTGATAATTGTCACTAGCAGCAAAAAATAAACAAAAATCAATTTTGATTTGTGCTGCTTCAGATCTAATTTCTTGCAGCGTTTCCGTAACGTTTTTTGACTAGCGTATAAAGTTTATTACCTGGTATTTGAACATATATATCTCAAATGAACCTCTAATCAGCTGTATCTGGTGAAGAAACGATAAAAATCGTATAATTTGCTTAAGTATTCAATGCTTTCTGCTACATTACAGCTCCGGGCAATATACCCCACCGCTAGCCGGGCTGATTTGTTCATTGCTTTAGCGTTTGCTTCTGAGACTTCAAGCGCTGTTCCACTTCGCGTGCTGAGCTGCCATATGAAGCTACTGCAAGGGGCATATTATACTGCATCTGGGGCGTTTTGCCCCGGTAGATTGGAAAGTTTGCAATTTTGTCGTATTTTTTAATAAAATTATGGCGTTTTTCTGTAACAGTAATTACAAAACAAAATGATAGCAGTGCGTTACCAACTAAATAGTGAATCCAACTGCATGAAAGATTTGTTGTTTGTGATAAACATAGCTACAATATTGACGATGTTCCTTAGGGAAGGGGGGGGGGGGGGGCGTATTATACCTGTTTACCCTACGAAATAATGTATACATTATACGAAATAAAAAATAACACAGCTTGAGCTTGATTGATGCTCATCATCGGTTTGCCACTACGCGATTCTAGTTCTATCGATTGCGAGAGAGCGACGACGCGCGCGTTCGTCTACCCAGCTCAACCCCAGGGACGTACAAATGTTCACGAAAGTTATGTGTATCGCGAAAGGTATATGTATCGCGGCGATTCTATCGATGTGAAAGCGATGTTGTTCTAGAAGCGTATAAATGTTTCAGAAAGCAACCAGATTCGGACCAAGTGAAGGAGTGGTGGTGATGAGGAGCCTGATGGCCTGCTTCTAACAAGATTTGAACTCACGACCATCTGCTTATCAAAGCGGACTCTGTAACCAAGTGGCTACCAGCTCATTTTTTTACGAAATCAAAAATAACAGAACACATTCAAGTAATTACTCGTTGTTATCCACGTTCATACGAAAGTACATTCGTTAATTGTACAAATTATGCGTAATGTTGGAATCCTTTTCGACATTTTGCAATACGAATGTTCTATACAATCAACAAAAGTGCTGTACAATCTACGAATTCCATGTTTACGAAATGTGCATTAGTAGGAATAACGAAAAAATATTTTCAGTGTATAAGTGAGTGGGGTCTTTGACTTTGGGTTTGTTCACAAATTACGTAAAGCAACAAATCGTATCTTTGACCCCTTTTACCTTTATACACATTGTTTATTACTATATATAAAACCAGCTTCATACTTCCTCTCCTCCCTCTTGAGCGTTACGTAATTTGTGAGCAAGCTCTTCGACGATTTTTATTTGCAAAAACAAAGTTTGGTTTCTTGTACGGAGGATAATTTTCGTGTGTTAGGAAATTAAACAAAATCATGTAAGATGTCGTCTTTACTTTTGTTATACTGTTATTTTCATCCATTAAACTACCATCAACATTTTCAACAGTGCCAAAAAATCACAAGCTCTGCAAGTGTTGGAGATGTGCCACATCGCAACTACAACCAGCACGGTCAACCATCGGACTGACACCGACAACCTAAGCTGTGCGTACGCAAATCTCCTACTCTCGATCAGAGATCGAAGAGAGATGAGGAATGCGTCGTCAGAACATAGTAGGACCGAATATACAACTCCAAATAAATAAGTTGTCATTATTTTTTAACTTAACACTTACTTCACCGAAAGCATCTAAAAGCCAAACAATAACTAAATATGTGTTGTAATGGTAGTTTACTTATAAAACTTGTTCTCATTAGTTTTATTGTCGAAGGTCTTTGCCATACTTTTTACATAAAATTATGAGGTCAATTTGTAAACGTTTTAAAAATCTTTGTTGTTATAAAATTTCATCTCAAAGACTTAATAATAGCTTCATATTTCATTATTAAGTACGCTTGTAATACTCTTGAACAACTGCTTTTCAAGAATAAAATTTTCAAACATGTTTTGGGTGCTGCTAAAAAAAACCATGACGATGATGCCAAATTGCATGCTGATATTTAATAAATATTTCTCAACATGAAGTGTTATATCGGTATTGGTTCAAGAACGCTAGAAATACAAGCAAGTTCAACTCAATGTATAAACATTAGACTGTTTTTGCGGTGAACAAAATTAAACAACTTTTATTTTCCTAGAAATCCTCTAAGGCCCAACATTCTAAGCCGCCGCCTTGCTTATCGAAACATTAATTAAGCCATAACAGGAAAGCGCACAACAAACGCGGTCGGTTTCCTAAACAGCAGCAGTTGACACTCACATTCGTTCATGTCATGTTGAACTGCACCCAAAGGCAGGCCAGAGCGAAATCATTGACACGTTCGCCCACAGACAGACACACGGTAGTAGGTACGGACCGGCAACCGGCTGCTTTGGCATCTTTTTCTTCTAAGGCCACAACGCGGCATCGTTGTTGGCGCGGCTAGGGTTTCCATATGTGCAGGGTTTTTCACTATCGCGCGCATGCAGCAGAAAAGTCTTCATTCAGCTGGTTCCTCGGCCCCGGGTTACAGGCAGACTAAGGAAACTTCCTTCTCGGTTGTTGGAGCGGTCGCTGGCATGGCACATTTGTACGACGTCTGGTATCAGCTTTGCATGCTTAAACCGCATTATGAATTTGTGGGGGATCCGGACGCCCGGTGATGTTTGAAGGAAATGCAGTTTTTGTTTACTGTCCGAGCTTAATTTTCACCAGCCGTGTGACTTTGACGGTCTCGCTCTGCTGGCACGTAGTGCATGTCATAATGCAAAATGATATCACTGCTTAATGTGGGAAACTGATTTCCCGTGGTGATAAACTTGAAACGTAAAGTCAGCTAGTTACAGATACCCTTCGAAGCAAAATGCAAATTAAGATAACGTTTGGCTTCCGGAAAGGTAGATTGCAGTGTATGCGTTTCATTGGCTAATGATTTTACGTTGTGATTTGATTTGCTAGAATATTTATTTTTAAGTGGTGTAGATCATGAGATTGTTTCGAAATGATTAATAAGTTTGTGTTATATTATGCTTTCTCTTCGGCTGTTTGAATCAGCAAAACTTTGACAGGCGATTTGTCATCCAGATTCACTTGCTTCATTTGCTTCATCGAATTGCAAGTGCAATCGCTAGCGGTATTGAAATTCAATTGAAATCAATACCGAGACAATTTAATATCCGATCGAACAATCGGGTTTAGTCAGCAGCTCAATCACCTTACTCCCACCATTGCTGGTGGTGTTTGCAATAAATATTCACTATAGCCCAAGCCCCGTTTCCTCACATGGGACAACAAATTGTCCAGCTCAACTAGAACAAGCGCCGTAACCCGCAACACGTGACCGTTGGAATTCTCCTTTTGTAGAGTCACCTATTCAAATGTCATCTTCCGATGTTTCCTCCGGATCGTTGTGCAATTTCGCTTTGTCCTGTGTCCTCTCCGCCGATAAAACGGTATATCCTGTTTGACGTGAAGCGGTCAGCATGGAAGCCAGAGGCTCTAGTGTAAAGGCACAAAGCGCTCGTGTTTGCTGTACTTGTAGGTCGTGAACCCACTTGGCGGTGGGGTGTTGTGTACGTACAATTCATTACGTAATGACCTTGTTCTGCCTTGTTCAATTACCATTAGTGCAATCACCTCAAACTCCTCGCACAAGCCAACACTCCGCTAGTCCATGTTAAAAGTTTGGCGAGCAATCGGTCTGAGCAAACTATACCGATGTTGTACTCCATCCACAGTGCACCATTTTCCAAACCGGGAAAGAGGAAGCATATATTTATTGTTGGAAAGAAAATGAAATATCACCTCTCAGCGCTCAGTTGTGCAGCAGCGATCACACCATGCGCATAACAGCATTACACACCAGCAGTAGCAGTTACTTCTATTGAACTTTATGAATGCATCTCTTTTCCTTTCTTCGAACTAGCCGGAGGGATTCTGTGTGGAGTTTTAGGGGGCCAATGGAGGGTGAAACCGGTGGAATGATAAAATGTTACCCAGGCTCGATTGAATGGAAATACAAATTTTCTGTCCTGCTTCAGCCAACTAACCAGGCGATTATCGCTGCTGTTGATTGAAGCTGTGCGGCTGCGACATGCCCCTTGTACTCAGTGATGCCAAATGGTGTTAATTCTGGATGAATTGTGCCAATACCGACAACACCGACTGAGCTTTTTTGCTCTAGATTGCTCATGTTAGTCCAATAATAAACGTTTCAAAGGTCATTTGAATAGATGTAGCATTATGCGTATGTTAGGTCACACTGTTAGGGGGATTGGTACGACTGGTGCTCGCGTCGAATTCAAATATTATATCAGTCTATCCATTTGAATTAGCAGGATGCCGTAATTCTTTTCATTTAGCGTACTGCTATGCGGGAAAGTTTCCCGATATAAGGTAGAAGCATTGTTTTTAGTTTTATTATGATATGTATGAAAAATCGATTGTTCTAGCCCTGAACAATATGTAATTGATAACGTTTAATGGTTGAACCAGATGATTTCATTTGGCCTTTTTTATGAAAAATCGCTTTAAATCTGAAAACGTGTTATTTATTATGTACATTTTCCAAAGTAAAAATTTTCAATTATATATTTTGGCTATCGCATTCCTATATTCGCCACTCGGTGCTTCTATATTGACCAATATGTACAAAATCAAATAATTGAACCATTTGGTGATGAAATTTGTTCACAACTCCACATAATGAGTTCAACCGATTCGATTTAATTTTGATGTTCGTAAACTGCTTGAAATAGTAATAACAATTTTTTGCTCTGTACCTTTTACCAAGACGAAAATTTCTAGAGCTATTTTCTCATGTCAACTTCGATAATTCGAGTACTTACTGAAGACACCATGTTAAGGATCCAAACGATAATTTTGGCAATTAAAAATAGAGATGAAATTTTGGAAATTTGCAACGTTTGAGACAAAAAAATATTTTTTAATGAAGTATCAATGCACGAAATCCAATAACATGTGGTCAGTGATAGTTTTTTGGAATTTGTTGTTTAAATGATAATTGTTTGTTTTATTGTCTTATGTACTATTAAAGGTGCTTTTTGCCAGCTATCAAAATCATTGACCTATAAACATTAAACAAATTTATGAAATACCATAGTTAGATTTTTAATTAACTGAACACTATATTATGTGGTGAACTGACTTCCATTTTATAGATAAACAGTACTGTTAAAAGGTACTTTAAAAGCATATTTACTCACTAATTTAGAAGTTCAAATAGAAGCTTCAGAACTATTCTACAGCCAACATCGGTGCCTCTACCCTACAGGCAGAGCAGGCGAATAGAAATTGTTTAGGTTGTTGTGTCATAGCAAGCATTCGAGGGATTATCATCGCCTTACAGTCGGGAACGCAGCGCTGTCCGTATCACATAGCGTGGTCAAAGTTTTCGTTTTCTGGGGGAGACCCAAATGAATTAGCTTGTTTTATATTCGTACTAATTTCGAGAATTCTGTGAAATTTAAATATGATTATAGCTTACCATTGAATAAAGTTGTAAAAAGAATAATAGTTAGTGCCTAAATGCACCAATGCAAGCTTGTCGTAAAACAACCCAAATTGTTATGCATATTTTTCTTTTAGTTATACAGGGTGGCAACGTGCAAGTAATACACTTTATTTATGTCATAAAACTCAAACCGGTTTTTTTTTCGAAATTGATTGATTCAAATCTGTCACCCTTGTGTTTGATAACGGCTCGTAGACGCTTTTCGAAGTCATTGAAAGCCGCACGCACAACTTCGTTAGGTATTTTGTCCTGAATTTTCACCAAACGTTTTTTAAATGTGTCCAAACTCAAAAGCTTAACGTCGTCCAATTTTCCTATCATGTATTCCCAGTTACTGAAGTCTAGCGGGATCAAATCCGGTGACGATGCAGGCCATTCAGATGAATTGATTAAACAAGGCAAATTCTGCTTACACCAGATCTGAACGATCAATGCTATATGCACTGGTGCTGAATCCTGTTGAAAGCGAAAACTATCTTTCCCAAGATGTAGTTTAGCGCGAGGATGCAAATGGCCTTTGATGACGTGTTGCAAGTAGTACTCCTTGTTTATTTTTACGCCCTTGTCAAAAAATAGCAATGGTAATTTCACTCTGGTCGGTATACCTCCCCAAACCATCACAGCTGACACATTTTTGGTATCGCTTGACTGCTCTTTTATTGGCTGGTGTATCACGAAGACATGCTCCATAAATACGGTTATTTTGCTTGTTCAAAAATGCCTTCTGAGTAAACAACCGTTAATCCGTTCAATTTTCCGCTTCCTAAAAGCTGAATATCTAAGGTTCTTTTTGATAACATTTTGCATGGAATTGTGGCGCATGTTTATTTCACACACCATTTTTCTTGCCGAACGGGCTGGATTTCGCCAGAAACGTTCCTTCACTGCTTTGATGACCACTGGAGTCCGAACACTTCGTTTTTACCAGGTTTCTTCTTGAGAACAACCGTGCCTGTATTCTAGAAACGATTGATGGTCCTGAAGACGAATAATCTGCTTGAATTCAGATGTGACAGCTTCCTCCTGATCTCAATGCTAGTCAGTCCTTGCAAGTGCAAGACTGTTATTTATTCTCTATTTAAATCCATTGACTTCCATTGACTGAAAACTGACTATATTTATTCCGAAAAAAAAGGTAAACACGTAACTCTTTCAAAACATGCTCAGATGTTTGTCATGCTGTGACAACGAGAGGCACTCGAATACGTGTATCACTTCTATGTTGCCACCCTGTAAATGTGGTGGTCCTGATGTGTGAAAATTGCAGTTCGATGGGAACAGCAAAAAGAGAGCGGAACATAGAGAGGATTTTCCAGAATTAATTGAGGGCAGACGATGTTTCCGTCGAGTATAACGAAGATACACACTATCTGTAACCTTTGAGGTCTTGTTCCTAATGTTTCTTAGTTGATTAGTGTACAGCGAGCTAGATATTCTGGAAGACAAGGCGAGTCTCGTCAAGGTAAATTGCTTCATGAACTTCACTTTTAAGTAACTTTTACATAAAATACTCTGTAACTTTGTTCCTTGAAGTTATCGAAAGAATAAGTTAAAATATGATATAACTTCATAAGGCAAAGTCCTGGAGATATATGGTCTTTGACAAAAATGTGTGTTTTGTGTGCTCTAACAATTCCTCCGAACAATACTTTCGTGTAAAATGCAACTAACAAAAGTTATGTACAAACAACTAAGTTCTAAGTAAGTTCCATATACTTTATAACTTTGTACCTAATGAAGAAGAATTTTCATTTGTTCAACAAAGTTTCATATTTTTGAATCCTCTATGACTTTTCTGAATAAACCATTCCTTTACCTCTTAACAAAAAAAAGTTAGTTTTTTTTTATTTTTAGTATGGTAAACTTTTAATAATTTTTGACAATGTGCGATTATGCGAGTCATTCATAAAAACAATTGTTTCGCAGATACTATTAAGCTAGGATGACTGTAAAAGGCGTTATGGAATTAAGTTGGTTAAGTCGTATCGTTTGGTTAAGTAAATACGAATCCGATCGACAAGCCAATCAGGAAGACCAAACACTCTTAGTTTGTCGCAGGCACGATGGTGTGGTGCCGTGTCGAACGCGTCAGGGCGGGCGTGTCGGAAAATCTATGTAGATGGAGTCAATCTGACTGCGTAGTTCAATCTCTCGAAACAACGTATTTGTGTAGCACATCAAGTTCGTGGCTGTGGAGCAATGTTGGACAAATCCGTGTTGGAACTTCGATATCAAAGGTCGAACAGTATCAGTGCTCCATGAAACAGCGTTTCGAAAAACTTATTTATGCAGCATAGAAGTGAAGCATTACGATGGATAGGTGTAATAGATGCAGTTTTTTTACAAAGGACGATTGAATATGCAGGAAATCGGAAATGAAAGTGAGCGCGCGCAGTGTTTCAAAAAGAGGGGAGAGATACCATCTGGTCCAGGGCTTTTGATAGCAGCGAGATTGGCTAATGCCTTTTGAACGTCGTGGAAGAAAATTCACGTAATGTTCCGCGTTACCATGAATTCTTTGCGCCATCGGAAGTGTGGTGCTTCCGTTGTGAACGGACTGAAAAAACTTAGCAAACAGATTTGCTACCTCGATAGAAGAGTTGGCCGTTGTACCATATAGAGAAACCGTAGCAGGAATGCTACGAACGCATGAATTTTCAAAACGTCGAAGGGTTTTGCTTGAGGTTGGACTGTGTTCTCTCAAGATAATCTTTGAAGCAGGTTGCACCAAGACTTCCACTCGGTGTCGCTGGAGTGAGATTAGTGGAGCGACCATTTGCAAGCATTTCTTCCACGAGAGTTTGCTATTGCTCGTCTAATGCACTCGAAGGCAGATATCCGTTTATATCCTCGTCGAAGTTTCAATATAAATCGGGTAAATTGTAATCGCTCAGTGTCAAGATGATGTCATCGTTCGTAGACATCCTAACGATGTTCCGTACAGCTGTGGTATGCAACTTGTACACCTCTGGACTAGATGTGGGCAGAGTACAGATTACAGGTGTGAACAAAAGGTGACTCTTCAGCCTGATGTGGACAACAACCTGTTCAAGCATATCACAACCATGTAACGGAATCAGGGTACTGTGGTGATCCCTAGTAACAATATTGGTTTTTAAAGTTTTATAGCGCCTAATACAGCCAAAACAGCGCTATAAAACTTTGATAAAACCAGTTTTGTTACTTGGGATGTGATGTGTTTCAGTCAAAGTCGCAACAAGACGTAAGCGAGGGTCGCGTGTTTTTGTGCGTAGGCCTCTGACGTTCTGGTAGTGAAAACTGGATCAGAAGAAAGCTTCGCTTCACTGATATCCATTCGTACCGTTGTAGCCGTGAAACGATTTCGTGGTCCAGCTTGCGGGTTCAAGCGGGTGTCGTTAGAAACGGAGGGCAGTTCAGAGCTCGAATGTGTACAGGTGCAATGGTACTTGCCTGGCGAGGCACGGTGGAAGACCCCCTCCCCGATCCCAACAACAGGGCCTGAACGGTTGTGTTGACGCTGGCTGCAGGGCACAACTGCATTGGGTGGATTAAGGTCTTCCACAATGCATTGGCTCGTGCGTATCGGGGAACCCTAAACTAATGTCCGAAAAGGCTCAACCACAGATGAGTTTGCAGCGGTTCAAGTTGGACTTGAAAATGTTTCATGAATATCGTCTTATGAGCAGTGGTTGATGCTGGTAAAAGAAAGCAAATCAAAGCTCGCAGGAATACTGGAATAGTGGTACTTGCCTGAAATAGATAGGTGTAGTGCTGGATTCGTTTTAGAAAATATAAAAACGTGTAAAGAAAGATGGTTAGTTCGACTTCACAGCAGCATTTTGAAATCAGAACAAAATTTCACTATCTCCAAGTCACAGCCGCAGCATCATCGCAGTGGCTTATGCTGTTGCGTGACTGAAAGTGTCGCACTTCTGCTGTCTACGAAATGAAAATAGTTCTATGGTCCTGCTCAGAGCCTGATAAAATCAATTTCTATCGACAATTATCTGATTCTAGTGATGCTTTGACCCGTCGCTTTCAATTGAAAAGCATTTGTTTCGTTTTCGAGCACTTTGTGAGTCAAATGAAAACTACTCGAAAGCTCTTAATTTGATTTTAACAGCTGGATCGCCGTGATATTACAAAGTGACGTAAATGCGGTAAGTGTCGAATATGGGTTTTTAATGCCAATTCGTTCATTATTCGAAGACCTGTCTTTTGGTATCTTCCTTTTCGTTGATACTTATTCGTACGTTGCATAAAATCATAAAAAAAAATTAAAAAAAAAAACAAAGTGACGTAGGCACCATTTCAATACAAAAGTGGTAATAAATACATCCGTTTTTGGGCCGTTCGGAAAAACTGATCACTTGGATCTATGTCACTATGTCATCTCACGGCAGTGGAGGGCTTGAAAAAAAAAGAAATGATTTTCAATTGCAAAGCGGAGGTTAACAGCGTCATTGTCACCTGACGATTCTCAATTGAAAAAGACAAAAAGCACTGAATGATATAAGGGCTTCCGTACGGTCTCTCTCCTTCACTCTCTCCGTCAATTGAAACAGTTATCAGTTCCATTCAAAACGACGCGATGAGAACATGATGGTAAAGAAGCCCGTAATCAAATCTGTTTGACAGCGAAAATGTTTATCGTGATTGAATGGCAGTAGCCGAAAGGAATCAACTGAAAATGAAACTGAAAATAAAACTATTGTTTCAAGGCTATTGGTTTCCAACACGAAACGACGTTCAAAATTGATTGATTGATTTCTTTTAGATGGATTTCAACTCCAAATGAGATTCTATTTTGGTACATTCTTATTATGAATGGAATAAAATGTCTGCTTTTCGCGAAACTGAGAGATTGACATTGACGGTCTGATTAAAAATGATAGGCATTTAAGTTCGATGAAATGTTATCACTCCACATTTGCAGTACCTACTAAGAATAAGAGAGTTTAGTTTACACCACGTCACAAATGTATTTGAAAGGTATTGTAGATGATAACATTCTTCGATGTTGCGAATCGTCAAGTATATTTTCAAATCATTGGCGTAAGCAACAACCAATCCCAAGAGCTTTAACGACATCGTTAAAAAAAAGTAATGAAGAGAAGCGGCCCTAGATTACTACCCTGTGGTACACCAGACTTGTACGTGAACGCAGACGATACACCGGATCCCAGCCTAACTTGCAAAATTCTTGCGAACTTGCGAACCGAGATGCACCAAGACGTGAAATTTTTTTAACATTATTTAATGATCGATTCGGTCAAAAGCAGCTTTGAGGTCCGTGTAAACAATATCGACTTGTACTTTACGTTTGAAATCTGAGTTGCTATTCGACGTGAAATCCATTGAACTCGTTCAGAAACGAAACCATACCTTTCAGAAACCACATATTGGAGCGTTTCGGGACCTCGAAGAACTTCCCTTGTACCAAAGATTTACAGCTTAAGTATTGATATAGCGCTCTGATTATTTAAGATTCTGGTTATTACCTAATCAAGCAATTATTCAACCGCAATCTAATCTGTTCTACAATCTCAACTTTATTATTTTTTGCTTAGATTTAGCAGGTTCAAATTTTTTTAATCACTTTGTCATGGTTGCAGTCAACGTCCTAGTACTCTTAAAGTTATCCTCACTGTGTCAGTTGCCAGTCCAACTTTTTTTTATCTAACATCTATCTAGCCCCTCCGTCCCTACGCACGGGTCTGACTAAAATAATCGTTGTTACACGAGAGTACTTTACATGCAGTTCTACTTATGCATTTCATAATAAACATTCCGAAAATGATTTATCACTCAGTTCGTTCTACCTCCCAGTGTAGTAGAGGTTCGATCATTTGTGTTCTATACTGTCTATATAGGGGTAGGAAGAGCGCCAAAAGGAATTTGTTTCTTCTGTCCCGAACAAAGTGGGAGGACAGTGCACGGCTTAGAGGGGATTAGGGCTTGCCTTCTTTCCTCCGAAGGGTATAAATACTGCATCTTTAACGACAAACGTGACGGAACTGGTTTTGTAATTAAAAGTAATTAATTACTATCCGCGATTTACGCCAACAACAATTTATTAATATAATCTTTCTTTTCTTTGCAGGTGAGTGGAAAACCGCTGGGTTTCGCCAGGAACAAGCGTTGTGAGTACATTGAGAAATTGTTTTGTTGGAACACGTTATAAATGCAAAACCATGATTCGTAAAAAATTGCAACGATATATTCAAAATAAGCAACAAAATTCTGCAACTTGTTTCGCTCTTTGCAAATCTAACTCAATTACTTTATCTTGATGGCAGATTGCCGAATTGCATTTTCAGTTTGTACGAGAGCACCAAAAGCAATATAATTGCTACCTCTGCCATAATTTATGTCTTCAATTTTTTATGGGATCAGTTTTTGGCTTTTTGCCTTCAGCTCAAATCACGCCTTCACTGGAGAAAGGCACTTTACGTGTAACGTCTCCCTTTGAAGACTTCTCCCACCTCCGATTAAAACCAACATTAAAGCGGTTTTTCAAAGTCACTCTGCGCATGCGGCAGTGCATTGCGTTGCACGAAGACCTTTGTGCGTACGAGCACTTGCTTTCGCAGGACGTTCGTTCGAATGAGATTCATTCAGTATGATCAGCGTAACCAGAAAGATCAGAAGTTATCTCAAGTGCATTTTTTTCGTTTCCACCTATCATGTTTGGCTCGTAATTGTTGTGCCGCACCGCAAATCTTAAAACCAGATGGCAGCAACATCCCCGCCAGTAACTGGGCCTCACTTCGAACGAATCTCGCAGGACGTCAACCTGTCAGAGAGGCGCTTTTTGGCGTGCGCATAACCGCACGAGTCATTCAAAATAATGAAAAATGATCTTCTGTCGCTTCTGATCGAATCGAACCGCAAACTCACAGGCGGTGAGTGTTTTCATTGTTTTCAAGCTGTAAAATACAATAGCGGGGTTGATTTCGATCATCTTTGCAGGAATGGCGCACTGAGGTCAATGTTTACTCAATGATTGGGGGACCCTACTCAATGATTGGGGAACCCTACTCTGGACGGTCGAAAAATAATTGATTTTCTTGTTTTTTTTCTGATGTTTAGAATAAATTGAAGTGTTCGGGTATTTTGGCTATTGATTAAGGTATATTTGAAGATGTATGTTGCATGTCATGGATGCAAATATAGTGAGCGTTATACTGTTGGCCGCTAAACCGATTTCGCTGAATTTTTTTTAGCATGTAAATTATCTAAGTTATCTAACTTGTTACATAGCCATTTTTCGATATCTAAATTTTTCAATGTTTTATGATTCTTTTTGAATAGTAATTTGCCATAAAAAAAAATTATTTTTTTACTTAATCGTGGACCTATGTTGGGGTCGTTTTCGACCCAATTCTTCTTTGGAAATTGATATTTCCTGAACCGATTAGAGTATTTGGCTAATATTTCTTTTCTTTGATGCTCGAACATTAAGATATCGAAAAAAACCTCTTTAGATGTTTTCCCGCAGATGGTAGTAGTGATATTTGATTTTGGGACTTTTTGGTTAGGCTGGGTCGTTTGCGTCCCGTCAAAATCTAGTGCATGCAAATCGCATATAACATTCCATAGTTCATTGTGATTGTTTCTCCTCGAAGTGATTTGTATACCTAAGAGTTGCATTATTTTTCGTATTGATTGTAATCATCAATATTAGCTTACGTTATGCCTGTAACTGCCATATAAGAGCACCATTGTAAATCGTATTAATTTTAAAATCAGATAATTTTTCAAAAAGCGCATCCTACACCAGCCATCAAAATTTGTCAATCAATCATAACACCGTCTGTCGTGTGTCCATCATCCGGGTTCACATTAGCAGAGTAACTGTTCGTGTCATCCGCGGGCATCGATTCATCATTCTCCATCGTTCGTAGCAGCCAGCCAGAAATCAGGAAGCGATCTACTGGGAATGATTTGTTGGCCGGAGCCGGAGCCGCTGCTACGAGGGCTCCTCACAGTCGCGGTTTTTTCCCGGTGCAAAAAGCCCATTAGAACAATACCGACAGATTACACACGCTCACATTGGCTCACCTCTGCGGAATAAAGTAAGAACGGTAACCCCGAAGGCTTGCATGAAATATTAATTCTGGCTGCCTCCGTTAGAATGGCTTGTGCAGGCCGGTAGCGATTAACAGGTCAAGATAAGGGGTGGTGTATTAAAACAAACCGGCCGGTAACCAACATCTTGTCGCCATCATCCATCGTTCGGGGCAGTCAGAATCGAGCCGACCGCCAAGGCGGTGATGTTTATTCATGTGGCACCTCGCAAGAATGCACTTTTTACCCGCTGAGAACTCGTCGTCCTGCAGAGCAGAGCAGCAGAAAGAAAACGAAAAACAGTGACATACAATTTGTTCCGAGTGCAAGTTGTAGCGATGTCCAAAGACGACTCGTCGTGACAGGGCCTGAGGTGACGTCTCCATGAAGATCTTTCAAGAAAGGTGCTCTTCGCGGCACTTTTCCCAAACTGTCAACCGTGGAGACAAGCTTCTGGGGGAAGAACATGATGTACAATGTAATTTGTTTTGTAGCTCGGCTTGGGTGAATAAACTTATTTTCTGTTGTCGCGTTGAGATCTTCAAATATTCAATTCGTCAAATCTTTAGAGTTGACTGGATTTTTAACAACATTTACAATCCATTCGAACTGATAACAAAAACCCAATCACTCCGTGCTTTCAAACCGACTTGTGCCATAAACGCAATAAATTAAAATCATCTCTGTTGTTGTTATGAATGAACATTTCCGCTGGATTCTCTGAATCTGACAAACGCCAGCACGAACCTTACCGAGTAGCGACATAACTATTCAATTACCGCCTTATCAGTCGTCTGTTGGCGGATTGTTTTCGCCCCATGTTGCCAATTTGCAACAAATTTCCCACCCTGATTGGAAAACAGTCCGGAATTGCGCCACCACGCTCGCTGCTGTGGCCGTCTGCTCCGGTCTCTTCCAGTGAGTCACGCGGATTACTTGCACCATTCGCGCCGTACTATCGCACATAGTACACAGAGCAACATTGCCGGTTTACTCACGCGAACAAATCCGCGAAACAAAACTGCGCCAAATTGCCCATTTGTGTTGCACCGATTAGCGACTAAACACGCGCCTTCGCAGAAATTAACTGGAGTACCTACCTACCTACGACGAGGATTGTGTAGGTAGCATCATCGTGTTGAAACTGCTGATAATTTTCGCGTTGTCGCCTTCATCACGAACGTCTAGGAATCTGGTCAGATGCAGACTCGAACGGTTACGGTGGTAGTTTATCGTCTATGCGTACTCACGCCAACTTTTGGTAATTTACAAGCGCTTGGGAAATGTGAATAACGTAAAGTAATTAATACCTATCGTCTGCACCTGTGCGATGTTGACGATGATAAAAATAAAACGGTTCCTTGCAAACACTAACTTTCGTTGAATTTATATCAAACCACGATCCAGCTCAAAATGCAATATGAAACGTTATTACAGTGCAGTTTCGATTTTATCACGGTCAAAAAAAACATCTTCCCGTAAATCCAACGAAACTGTAGATTTGGTGAGATGATAAAAACAAGTATTTTTTGCTAGATTTCGATGCTATTTAACAAAAAGTACTCACATCCATCATTTCCTCGGATCCACAGTCTTGCTAGATTTACCGAAAAGTGCTTCTATGACCGTGATTAAATCGAAACGGCACTGCATAAGTTTTGTCAAAAAATTCTCATTCGTAGGTGTTAGCCTAACTTACAATTAGTATAGTTTTGAAAACTCGTAAAATGAAAGTTAGTTTATGAATTTGACAATATTCAGCATGTTTGAGAATTTGAGAAATAAACTGGAAAAAATTGCATATAATTTTTTTACGTTGAAAGAAAATTGGAAAGGAAAGTTACAAACTTGGATGAAAAAGAAAAATTGAACAACAGTACATCAAAAGAACAGAACAAAATAAATAGTTCTCAATCGCAGGTTGTATAGTTCCATATGAAAGCTACCAAAAATGGAATTTTCCTCTACGCTTCATCAGATACATAAGCGGACTTACGTTCTGGTTAAATTTCAATTTGAAAAAAACTTTTCATGGTGATGATAAAAATTGAATGAATATATTTCAATATTTTAATAACAAAAATATAAAACATTTCAACTGGCCTTTGTGGGTCGCAAATCAAAAGAATATATAAAGTATATGTTAGGGAATATTCCAATCCGAAAGTCTCAAAAATACAGCGAAGGTAGAATCGAGATCGAATCAAATCGAATAATGGTTTTTGAATAAAAATACAATTGTCAAACACGTTGATCCGATATGCGACACTCGTGTGCACAAGCTCATCATTTCTCCTCAGAGAGTCACTAGCGTGTGGGAGAGTATCTTCTGCGGAAACAACTGTACTCACACTGGTGGGCAAAGCGACGCACTTGCTTGAAGAGAGAAGCACATCATGTGCATCTTGCAGCTTACAAAAAAAAAAAAAAACAGCAGCAAGCAGCAAGTGTATTATTTTTCTGCGAGCCGCAGAAACACACCACGCAGCAGAATGAAGAAGTTTTGTGCCCAAATTTCTTAAACACAGCTTGTGGAAAAAGCTAGGCAAAAAGTGAACGGTGAATATTCACTCTGCTCTTTCAGTGTATTAAGGCGAATAACCAGGCTGCATGTGCATATAGCTTTTAAGTATTTTGAACATAATTTATCTCAAGAATCCAACTACATAGAAACCTGTGATCTTCTGAAAAATTGCTCAGTAGGTCAAGTGCTCCTGAGTGCTGAAAGTTTAGATCTGAGTTCTGCCAAAATGAGGTGCTAGCGAACGTTTTGGTTTTAGTATTTTCTATTTAATTTATTTCATAAATTCAACCGCTTACAAAGTCGTGGTCTGCAGCAAAAGTATTCAGAAAGTCAAGAGTCAAGAGGTTATGGACATTCCCACTTATTCTCTAGAGGTGTCCAGTTGGCCCCTAAAAATATATTGATACATGATCTTTATGGAAAATTTTCCTGGAAAAAAGTTCTTTGAAGATCGTGAGGCGCTATGATGCGTGTAGAAAACGTTATTTACTTCAAACTGATTGAATATCTGTCGAATGGCTCAGAATTGAATTTTTCCAGCAACACTGCTATCACTGCGAGTGATTTTTTGCTCATAGTATCTTCGGAAAAGTTTCCGAGTTTAATTCTATGCAGCAGTATTGCTACAAAGTTCAAAGTTGGGCCGATAAGATTTTCAATCAGTGTAAGGTAAATAACTTATTCTCCAAGCATCGTAGAGCCTTGTGATCTTTAGAAGAGATTTTTCCAGGAGAATTTTGGTACATTTCGTTTGTATTAAAAACAAACGGACTTTTTTCGGAATTTTGATGAAAAAAACTAAGATAGATAATTAAGTTTGATAAACTTTACATAGAAGGCAATTATATTAAATCAAATTAAAACATCCATTGTTATTAACGGAATATATCGTCCACCAGACTATGAGTTCAGCCGATTTATTTCCAACGTGGAAACCATCTTGGCATCAACAGATCCTGCACAGCCCCACTTTCTACTGGGTGATATGAATCTCCCTAAAAATAATTGCGTTTCTCGTGGAATCCAATCGTATATCCAGCTTCTCTCCGCATATAGCATGTTGGTAACCAATACAATTGTGACTCGTTCAAGCAGTAATAACGTCCTGAACCACGCAATCAATGATGTGGAGCATGCAAAAGTAATTACGAACTATACTGTGGATTGCAACTTTAGCGATCATCGTTTGGTTCTAACACTTTTCTGCAATGAGTAAGCCTAAGCGAACGTTAACGAAAACGATCACCAACTTCCGACTGCTGGACGAACAGTTTCAATACTTTCTTAGTTCGCACAATTTTGGGCAGTTATCTCCTAATGATCGCCTACTAACTATAACCAATCAATACGCACATCTTCGTCGAATGTACTCCAAAATTGTATCCATTAACGTCCCAGTAAAAAAACAACCTGTGTCCCTTGTACAACCTAGATATCTGGAAGTTAAGCCGAATATCCAACAAATTGTTTCAAAGGTGGAAGCAGAATCGAGAGGATCAAAATTTAAAATCCCTTCCTGACCACTCGAACAGAAGACTTGCGGAGAGTAAGCGGAGAGCCAAACTTCTATACTTTCGAAGAATGACGTTTTGTGGAAATGCATCAATGAAATTTTGGGTAGTAATTCTGATAGCTGTAAGCAACCATCACTGTTAGTCAATGGAATAGAGGTCAATGAACCAAAAAGTGTGGCCGATGCTTTCAACGTCTTTTTCACATCAGCCGGAGATAGTATAGCTAACAGCTTAAGATCGGATGGAGCCATCAACAAGTTCGGTACGATAAAGTTTGCAAATGTCTCATTATTTCTGCAACCAACTTACCAAACCGAAATTCTTTCAATTATTCGGAACAGGGATGGGACTAAAGCAACAGGCGTCGACGAGTTCCCAGTTTTCGCGATGAAAAAGCATTCAGTAATGTTATCTGAATTGTTATCAAACTGCTTTAACGACAGTGTCTGTACCGGTGTGTACCCTGCATGCTTGAAACGATCCTTAGTGCTTCCTGTGTTCAAAGGAGGCGACGTAAAGAATCCAACAAACTACAGACCCATCTCAGTTCTACCAGCAATGAAAAACTTCTTCACACGCGACTGATCAACTTCCTCAAACATGCGTGTTGGCATGTTTCTGAGTTTTTTCTTCGGTTTATTTATCAATTCCTCCTCAGCTTTCGCGACAAAACTGTTGGAGTAGATCGTACGCTTCAGGTTTGCCCGGGAATGCGGGTTCGCCGACTTGATGCCACAACGATATTCAGCCGCTCCATCTCCTCCAACGCTCGCTTCGAGTAGTGGGCCGACACTAATTCTTGATGACCGATGCAATTTCCGGCAAGCACTTCGTACTATAAATTTCCCCGTTTACGGCCAGTCCGGAGCGAAAGAAAAGCGACTTTGATATTCTGTTCTCGCTAATTGTCAGCCACAGGAGCACTGGGGAACTTGACGTATGAAACAAACTTAATCTCGGAGCTCACTTCCTTCGTCGAGCAAGTAAAATACGAAGTGCCCTGCCAGTCGTTGCCATTCTGGGTGAGAAAGGTCTCGTCGTCCATCACTACCACCACGTCGCAATTCGCCGGGGGAGTCAGACGCTGCCGCTGTGTCATCGCTTGCAGCTCCACGACCAGTGGAGGGACTGCCACTTTCTGACATGTATGTCCATGTTCGCCAGAGATTTTTACACTGTTTGGCCGGGTGCTACCTTTCCATCGGTCTTCCTCTGCAGCGTCTTTTAGAACTTCCTATCGCTCAAGATCGTCGACCGTCCGGAACCGGGCTTTCCCTCGATGCTCCGATTGTTGTCTAATAGGAGCGGACGTATCCAGCGTCCGCAAAGTGCCGCAGGATGTCCGCCTTCGACGCGGTGGGATACCGTTATTTGAACACGCACACATCTAGCGGAGTAGCTTCACTGTTTTCGCCACACGGTTAGAGTTTGACTGATAGAGCTGTGTAATATTTTTTGCTGACTCATCGGTTGGTATGATTGATGCTGTATGGATAGTTTCGTCAGTGCGCGTGAATGTGAACCCCTGAAAAATCAGCAACTTTCATCCATTTTCTTAATGCAAACATTGCGTATATAGATGATTACACTATCTACCAGAGTTGCGGCAACACACACGAGCTGGACACAGCTTTCATTGTGATGGGCTATATGCAGCAGCGCGTGATTGGGTGGTAGGCAATCAACAACAGAATGTGCAAGTTGAGGATTAGAGGCCGTTTCTTCAACGTTAGCATTATTAGGGACAATACTTAAATGACGTAGCATAATGGGTGGTGGGGGGGTGATCGTCGTTTTGTGACAAGCTGTGATAAGGGGGTAGAGGGATTGTTCAAAGCTGGTAAGTACAGCGATTACTTTCTTTTGCGAATTTCGGAATATTTTCTGTGTTTTTACAGACATAGATCATACGAAGTTTTATAAACATCTTTCCTCCTTGTACCAAAACACAATTTCTTCGAAGCAGAAAACATTAATCCATAGCGAAGTTTACATACAAAGGAACGCTATCTCTAGTGTATAAGTGATGAATAAATTGAATTAGACACGGTGAATTTTTTTCAAGTATTTTTTTTATGTTGTCACTTGTAGTTTTGTATATTTTTCTCAAAACCGGGGGGGGGGGGTCTAATCGAATGCTACGTTTTTTTTCATGGGGGGTTGAAGTTTTGTGACCAAATGCTACGAGGGGGAAGGGGGGTTTGAAATTCATTAAAAAAATGCTACGTCATTTAAGTATGTTCCATTACCATGCACAGCTCTTACCTAGGGAGTAACGATGCAATAAAGACGCCTTTAGGGCGAAGTTGGAGCGTGCATACGATAGCTGCCCAAAGCATGACGTCAAAATTGTCACCGGAGATCTCAACACTCAGGTCGATAAGAAGGAGGAACTAAGACCGGTTATTGGAAAGTTCAGCGCACATGAACGAAACCAGCCTCCGACTCATTGACTTTTTCGTCTCCAAGCTACCTTCCCATTTTAATACAACTGGAGATCACTACAGCAGATGAATCTTTCGATTGTCAACAACATCCACTACCGTTGCCCGCCACGGTGTGATCTGGAGCGACCTAAATTCCCCGAATTCGTCACTGAGCAAGTACAAAGCGTTGTTGAATGAGGGAGAGATCATCGAAGCCCCTCTAGAGGACTGTCAAATTTATGGAAATTCGTCGTGAGGAATCGATGTAACGGCTGGTTCGACGAGGAGTGTCAAACGATTGTAGATGAGAAGAATGTAGCACGGGCTCCAGTAAAGCACCTGTGATGCGATATAAACAGAAACGGAGTTAGCAGACTCATCTTTTATAGGACAAAATGCACCGTCTGGAAGAGCTAGAGTGGGACTCAGGGATCACATGTTGGCCACGGCTGTGACTCGTCAGAGCGTGGGAAGATATCGAGATGCTAGAGCCGCTGAAAAGAGACCGCCGGAAGAAACGACAGCATTGGGAGCGTATTCTTGCGGAGGCAGAAGGTTGCTTCTCCAGGCACGATGCGAGGAGCTTCTACAAGAAGATCAACGGAATCAGGAATCGGAACCTGATAACCGATAAAACAGAGGTGGCCATGCGTTGGAACGAACACTTCAAACACTTCAAACACTTCAATCTACAAAAAAGGTCATCGCCTGGACTGTAGCAATTATCGGGGCATAACTCTTCTCAATACCGTGTACAAAATTCTCTCCCGCTTCCTGTTCCACAGACTGAGGCCGTTGCAGGAGACCTTTGTTAGCGAGTACCAATGCGGTTTTCGAGGGGGACGCTACATGTAGGACCAAATGTTTACCTTGCGACAAATCCTCGATAAATTTCTATAATTCAACTTGCAGACGCACCATCTGTTCATAGACTTCAGGGCAACGTACGATTCAGTTAAGAGAAATGAGTTATGGTTGATTATGCTCGAACATGGCTTCCCAACAAAGCCGATTAGGCTGATACGTGCCATCACTGATACGTGGTTCTACATCAAGCGTCAGGATAGCCGGTGAGATATCGGACTCTTTCGTGACGTCAGATGGTTTTAAGCAGGGTGACGGGCTGTCGAACTTATTGTTCAACATCGCATTGGAAGGTGCTATACGGAGGGCTGGTGTGCAGAGAAGTGGCACCATCATTACGAAGTCGCACATGTTTCTAGGTTTTGCGGATGATATCGACATTATTGGTATTTATCGTAGAGCAGTGGAAGAGGCCTTCGGACCTCTCAGGAGGGAAGCTGCGAGATTAGGGCTTGTCATAAACTCTGCTAAAACGAAATACATGGTGGCTGTCAGAGTGCGTGGTAGTCCGTCGGAGGTTGGTGCTGCGGTGGTGCTAGATGGGGAAACATTTGAAGTAGTCGTCGAATTTATTCACCTGGGAACATTAGTGACATGTGACAACGAGGTTAGCCGTGAGATAAAGAGGCGGATAGCACCCGCAAACAGGGCCTTTTACGGATAACGTAGCCAGCTAAGGTCCCGCAGTCTGTAACTCCGTTTTAAACTTGCACTCTATGAAACACTGATCCTTCCGGTGGCTCTCTACGGTCATGAATCATGGACGCTGAAAGGACTGTAGGATTTTGCATTCAATCCTTGGCGGCAAACTAGAAAATGGTGTTTGGCGCAGACGCATGAACCATGAAGTGTACCATGCATACAAATCGGCGGATATAGTCAAGCGAATAAAACACGGCAGGTTTCAGTGGGCTGGGCATGTAGCGAGAATGCCGGATGAGCGTCAAGTGAAGGCTATATTTAGCAGGAATCCCGATAGAGGTCGTCGACTTCGGGGTAGACCCCGCACTCTTTGGATGTGTGCTGTCGACGAGGATGCACGCGAAATAGGTGTTAGGGGTGATTGGAGGATAGCAGCCGAAGACCGAGGGACATGGCGACGTATTCTGGATTCGGCACTGGGTCGATAATCGGTCTGTCGCCTCAAAAGTAAAGTAAGTAAGGATGTAGAAATTTTGGCGGAAGAACATGAAGCGATCAACAAGTGGAGGCAGCACTACAATGAACACCTGAATGGGGAAGACGTAGAGGACCATACGTTGCAGCAGATCCTCCAAAATTGTCGCGAATGTCAAGTTTCCACGCACCACCTATTCGTCGATTACGATACTATCGACCGTGTAGAGCCATGGAAAATTTTGGACGCAAATGGTTTCCCTGCAAAACTATCAAAGCTGATCAAGGCCACAATGGATGGTGTACAGGGTATTGTGAAGATTTCGGGTGCGTTATCAAATCCGTTTGAAACACGCAAAATACTTAGACATGAGGACGGTCTTCTGCCTCCTGTTCGATATTGCGCTCGGGAGTGTTATAAAATGTGCGGTCTTTTACATGCGGGGTACAATTTTTAATAAATCCTGCCATTTTATCCGCTTTACTGACGACCTTGTCGACGTATGATACTGAACAGTAACGATGCTTAAACGGGAAGTAAAAAAGGATTGAGGGTGAATACGTCATAAACTTATCATTTGCTAGCAAGAAGTGCGACTTTGCTCGCATAGAGTAGCGTAGCTATCGACGGAGATGAGTTTGAGGTGGTTGACGAATTTGTGTACCTCGAATCATTCGCAATGTCAGACAACTGCAGCAGAAAAATCCATAGACGTATCGTAGCTGGAAGTCGTGCCTACTACGAACTCCACAAGACCTTGGGGTCTTGTAAACATTGCCCCTGAAGCTAGTTCACCATGTACAAGATGCTTGTAAGATCGGTAGTGCTCTACGGGTAAAAAACATGGACAATGCTCAAGGAGGACTTGCAAGCACTGACCGTTTTAGAACGGAATTTGCTTAAGATGGCTCAAGGAGGCGAAGAATCAACTATGACATGGCGCTACTTTACGACAAGATCAGTGTCCAGGAAGTCATTAAAGCTACCAGGGTAGGGGAGGATTATAAAAAAGGCACCAGTTTAAGCATTTACGCAATTGACAGAGCTTCTAATCATTTTAAGAAAAATTGAATGTATGAGATGATTGTAGAACCTATATAATGCATGTTTATGACGAAGTTAATTCTAAAATACTTAATTTCAATGTTATTTCTGGTAAAAATTACCGTTGCCACCAAAAAAGCCTAGTGATCAAGACGCACCATAACAAAGGTCAATATGCTGCAAAGCAGAAAGCTAATATGCCACTAGCAGATATCAGCACGCGAAGCGAGAGGCGCTTGAAGTCTCAGAAGTAAAATAAAAAACAATGGAACATGCCCTAAGGCGGCATACATAAACTACGTAGCACTCATAGGGGGGAGGGGGTATTCTTGAGCGTTACAATTTGTTACATAGGGGAGGGGTAAGGTAAGATCAGCGTTACGTAACGAAAAATCTCTGAGGAGACTCTCCAAAAACTAGTATTTTTATTAGGCAAATTCTTCTACAGCGATTACGTTATTTTCATGGGGGTAGGCGTTGGCGTTACGTTTCGTTACATATGGGAGGGGGGGGGGGAGGTGATGTACAAAAATTTGTATTTTTTGCGTTACGTAATTTATGAATGTCGCCTATGTTGTCAAGCAATCTCCTGCAAGCTCTGCATAGTGCATTCTGCCCCAATTTTTATTTTGATCGTTTTTAGGTAAAAGTTGACGAAAGTGAAAGTGAAATAAATTAATATATTCAAAGTATTATAAATTTCAAAAGTGTGAAAGTTAGAGAAACCACAGTTTTTTTGTATCATTTACAAGTCAGTTAATCATAAAAGCCTATATAAAATTTAAAACAATTACATGTCTGCCACAGCCAGTTGCACAGTTTTTTAACTATTCTAGTCATTTTGATACACTTTTTATATGACAGTTCTCATATGAAATCTGCGTTTTTAAGAGAAAACCGAAGGAATTCACCATTAAAAGCTATATGTGTGAGTGTTTTGGGGAATTAATAGCATGAGCCATCCTACCCAACTGGTGCGTTTTGTACAATTCTCTCCTACAATGGGTGGGGCATGTCAAAAGAGTGCCGGGAAACATACCCGCAAAAATGGTGTTCGTCGTGAAAAAAATATTTTTGTTATCATATTTCTGAAGGTCCAGTGGTAATTAGTTTATCATGGACTTAGTGAATCAATTTTTTTATTTCATAATACTAGAAAAGTACAATAAAATCCTATTCATATTCACATAGTTTGGATAATTTCTACTGATTTAAGTTTTAGTTTGTTTTCTGTTGTTCCCAAAAACATTTCACTGCCTCTTCAATTACCCTAGCAACAGATTACATAAACATACAGCATCTAACAACTACGAACACTTAAATTACATGGTGCTGCAATAACTGTAATTATCTTTTAATTTTATTAGTACTTCGCTCTTGCGGCAGTTTCTTCGGGGAGAAACTTGAACGCAAAAAAAAACATCAGTCTCGCGTGTGATAGCCACTATAAACGTTCTTGCCGTACTTTGCCACGAATGATTATTTTATCGAGAAATTTGTATCAAAACTGAGGGTTGAGTTAATATGTTGTACAGTTCAAGGCAGATGTGATGAATGCTGGACTCCCGCAGGAAGATTGATCATCGTGCTGGACCCGCCCTGAGACGGTTCCCAAGAACCGATTTACCGAACCGACGAAGCGCACGATTCCGCTCTCTTCCTGCGCAACCGTCGTCGTCGTCAACCGCAAGGAGCTGACGACGGCTAGAACAAATAGACCGGTGTACGCAGAGCCGGATTTATGGGGGGGCCCAGGGGGCCCGGGCCCCCACATTTTTAGGGCCCCCACAAATCGACAAAAAGATTTTTCTCTTTAAAAATGAGATTTAATCAAAAGTTCGATTTACAGTAAGAAAATTTGAACAGACCATTTCAATCTGACACTTTCCTTCAGTGTTATTTTTTCGCGAGCGCCAATATCACAACTACATCCATAAGAGTTCACCTTGGATTCTCTTGGAATGACACACATTAACACACCATTTGAATCGAACTGTCAAAACTCGTTCCAATCGAACATCAGCAATGTTAAAACTATGATGAAAAAACTGTTGACTGTTTGATTGGAACTTTTCAGTGACAGTCGGCCAAACTTTAACTCTAGAGCTTTAGCGCGCATGGGAGGTAAAGCAAAGAAAGAAAATAACCCACAAGTTTTTTTAATGCATTGCTTTTGCTTACTTGTCCGAATCAGGGATACCAGATGTGCTTTTCAAAATGCAGATTTTCTGAGCTCGTGTGCAGATTTTATTGACCTGCAGATGTGTGTAGTTTTTTCCTAGTTTCTATTATTGTCAGAGTCGTCTTATATTTGCGCCGTCTTTCTCGAATTGTGTGCAAATTTTTGCCTGTGGATCGCATTTTTTTTCAAATTGCGGTAGTTTTTTTTCAGGTATCAAGAAAAAAACTTGAAGATGAAACTTATTAAAAATAGGTTGCGTGCGACTGTGAAGAATGAAAGGCAGTCAAACTTAGCATTATTAAGTTTCGAGTACGAGTATACTGAAGAAGTTGAATGTTGATTATTTAATTAATAAGTTTTCTGCAAAAAAAAACTCGTAAAGCATTGTTTACAGTTCCAAGCGAAGTGAAAAATTTGACAAGTGAAAAAGCGTAAATTTTCGCTTGCGAAATCTGTCGTGAAAACCCGTTTGTGAAAATTGGCTGCAACTGACAGAATAGAAACGCACGCAAGTTTTCGCTTGCTGCTCCTTTTTTCACTAGCGCTTGCATGCGTGAAAGAAATAAACCCAAGTGAAAAAGATGAGATCCACAACCATCGATTTCGCTGGATCGAATTTGTTCACAGTTCCAAGCGAAGTGAAATTTTTTGCAGGTTGCATTTTTCACGAGCGTGAAAAAATTAACATGTTGTATGAGATTTTCACTTCGCTTGGAACTCTAAATAGAGCTTAAGAAAAAATTCTAACAAATTTTTGGTAATTTTTCAATAGCAAATAAATGCTTTTAACTCGTACGATAAAAAACAGTTTTGTTTTATTTTGGGCCCCCCACTATAACTGGGCCCCGGGCCCCCACAATCGTAAATCCGGCCCTGGGTGTACGCCAAACAGGCTTCGACTTGCTAAGCCACTATGCGAGGGAGGGTGTCATAATCAGATATTAATTCCACTGCACAGTTCATTAATTTGCTT
This sequence comes from Wyeomyia smithii, assembly GCF_029784165.1. Lineage (NCBI taxonomy): Eukaryota > Metazoa > Arthropoda > Insecta > Diptera > Culicidae > Wyeomyia > Wyeomyia smithii. The sequence continues at coordinate 106,079,163 of NC_073695.1, forward strand.
GTTCTCTTTCTGACACTTTGGGAAGGCGTACCAGAGCGTTGATAGTGTTGACGCTGGGTCGAGTTTGGGGCGGCAGAATGCCAGGCTACTGCTTCGTAGTATTTGTCTGCCAGCAGCTGACGGCTAGAATGGCTTATGAGAAGCAACTGCCATGGCTCGGGTCGGTCGTGCCGATGATATGAATTAATTAAGAGCTGAATGTCATTAAAGTGTTGCGAGTGAAACTGGTAGAGATTAGTACGAGCAGAGTGGCAAGAATCTGCGGTAAACTCTGTTGCGCTGGGCAGCAAAGCGCGGTTATTGCCCCTCTCTGGAAAGTTCAAAATACTTGATAATTGTCTTGTTTTACAGTTCTAACAGCTTTTTTGTTTTATACTCTAGGGGGGACGCAACTGGAAAGAGCGGGTATACTGCGAACGGATTTCCAAAGGGAAGTTGGGAAAGAAAAAGTGATCCGAAATCAATGGGCTTGCCTTTTCTATGTGGCCTTTGGTAGATTAGCAGTAGATGAGCAGCGTGCCTGGCTGGGATTAGCATTTAGTTTAATGGGATTTTTCACACTGTACAGTTGCAAGGGCTAGAGTGGAAGGGTGGTGCATTGACATTAGCCTGGAATATATATTTCATCGGGAACTTGAGCGTTTGTTAATGATAAGTTTACAATAAAATCAAATGAATGATTGGAAAGAAATATAATGACAAATTTTCATGTCAGATGATTGCCAACACATCTAATCTACCATGAAGTATCAACAATGTATTAGAACAATTAACCTACCTTTCACTTGACGACACTAAAGAATATAAGCAACTGTCGTTCTATTTATCACGAACTCTAAACCCACAGTTTCCCAACTAACTTTCAACGTCTTACAACTTTTCATTCTGATATTCAATTGTACTAACAAGCGTTCACGATCTTCGATCGAAGATTCTGAACCAGCCGGGGGCTGAGCAGTTATTCAAAAGTCAAACAAGCAGGTCCCTAATTAGTTAACGATGCCCCGAAAACTTGTGAACATCGGCACCTTTGGGTATCAAGCGCTGTTTCCTGCTAAATTGGTATCAATTTTCAGTTCGAATCTGGTTTGCATGGTGGTGAGCAGCAGAAGGGCCAAGCGAAATCCATCTCCTAGTGTAGCAAAGCTGATATTGATTGAATCTTAATGAAACCAGGTGAACCGGTCAACCAGAGCCCTCCTCGCAATTTCGCTGATAAGTTTCCTGTTGTGCGGGTCAACATTGCGGCGTTATACGTGAAGCGGTTGAATCCATAAACGACTTTTGGTTCAATCTGCGATAAGGGAGTACTTCGTTACTGGTTCCCATCACGAGTTGGCTAGTTGCTTTATTGTCGGAATTATTAATACCCTTTTCGGTTTCAGTGGAAGCTGCGCGCTGATTGTTGTGGATTGAATTCCGCCCGGACCGGACAGAGGAGAACCGGTCGGCTGGCCGGTAAAAATTTAAATACTGGAGGCGTAGAGTTTAATTAAATTTAATTTATTAATTTTGGCTGAATATGGGTCAGAAGCACTTGAATTTTGCGTGCGCAGTTTCATGAAAATGATTACCAACCCGTTCGGTCTTAGTAAGTAAGCGCTGTGACGGTGGCTCAGACCTGGACGCTGGACTACGATGGTGGGCTGGTAGGCAAATAAATTATTGATCGATTCCTGAGCGGACGGTGCGTACATGACGGCGTAACATTGCCATCCGCCCGGTGCCCTCCGGAAATCGGGGAAGGGTGCTTGCGCTGGAATCGGGAAGCCAATCGATCGTAAGTTACTCGGTGTGCTGCTGAAATACTCCTTTTTCCGATCGTACCATCAATAGTAATTATGATGTTCGCTACGATGCTGCAGGTCGGTAGAAAGTCAAACACTTGGTTCGATCGAATTTTGGTTTGCGCTGCCGGACAGAGTCCAGCAAAGCAAACGTGACAGGTTAGCGGGTACCAATGCACAGTGGAAGAAATTAAAACGAAATCTGGACGAGCGGTTGCTTGTTTAAAAAAATACGATCGAAAAATGATAAATTTCCATAATTGCGATTATGTTTCACCACATAATAAAAATATAAATAATATAAATATATATATATATATATATATATATATATATATATATATATATATATATATATATATATATATATATATATATATATATATATATATATATATATATATATATATATATATATATATATATATATATATATATATATATATATATATATATATATATATATATATATATATATATATATATATATATATATATATATATATATATATATATATATATATATATATATATATATATATATATATATAATATCATCATAACGATATTTTGCTTCCCGTTTTTTTTTAAATAACGATATCCATTAATTAGTATAACCGGTGCATTCTTGCGTTGGAATTTTTGTGGTATTTGAAGTTGCACCGGAAGTTAAAGAATCTCCTTTTTTGAGCGAGCATAGCGACGTCGATAAAAATCGCTTACGCTAATGGTGGTTTAAGGTGGCATACCTCGATTACGTAAAACCATAAATCTTAGCTTTTGACTCTCTTTTTCCACTTTGTAACATACCCTTATGCGGCAACTAATCCGCTTATGAGATTTACGTAACGCTATAGACTGGCCGCCACCGGGCAGGTCGCCTTATTTTTGCTATGAACTAAATTTAATTTATTTTCATTTGAACATTTTCTTTCAGGGTTTGAAATTTTTGCATATTTTTGTTTTATTGTAACTTTTTAAATCAACGAAAAACACGTTATATCCTGGTAAAAGTTATCAACAGCATGTTTATGGTATTTGGAAATCTTGGCACTTTGTGAAGCGAGTAAAACAACAACAACAACAGCAACAACAACAACAGCAACAACAACAGCAACAACAACAACAAAAACAACAACAACAACAAAAACAACAACAACAACAACAACAGCAGCAACAACAACAACAACAACAACAACGACAACAACAACAACAACAATCTTTACAAAGCGTTATAAAGTAGAGTCGTGTCTATACTTTAGCGTTGGCTGTGCTGAATTTTTTAAAAAATGAACTTTTTTAGAGAATTAATGTTTAATTTTATATTTTTTTTTTCAAAAAATAATCACTTTTTTTAAGAGTGTTTTTTTAAGACGAAATTATTATCTACAGCTTTACTGAAGACGTTACACTGATCAAACGAACCGTTTTGGCTCTTAAATTAATTTGTAATCATCAATACCTTCCCAAAATAGCATTTTTAAATGGCTTTTCAAAAATTTGTTCGTGTTCCATAAAATTAAACCACAAAACGGCATCTTTTGCACATAGAAACGTCTATCCAAAGTTTTAGCCAAATCAAAAATGACAATTGAAAAAAAAATTAAACTGCGACGTTTTTTGTGGAACTGCTCAACAACAGTATATCCACAGACTAACAGACGTAATACTGGAACCTAGCTCCATCGCCACAAAAAAACGTTCATTTCAATATTCAATCGAATAACAGTCATCGCGCGAAAACGTTGTCTGGGGCGCTGTCATGCAATTTCATACATATTTTGTAGTTTCTCATTTGACACATGCAGTAACGCTGGCGCTGATGTCGAAATGCATGACGCAGCGCGAACACGACAGCAGATGGTGCTAGTGTAACTAACGTAAAGTACTGGAATCATCCAAACGATGATTTTATTAAAAATTTGTTCGACGTGTTATGTCTGTTAGCCTGTGGTATATCGTTCAAATTAAAGTATTTCGAATTATAACTTGAACTTCTTCTACTTTTATGACAACAGTTCTCCTAATAGTCCAATACCGAACGAATAGTTGATGCCCAGGTTTGTCGGTTTTAGGCAGCTGTTCACCAGTCTCCTTGAAAGGCAGAAGCTCGTACGTCTTCCTCGACAGCGCACGGCCATCGTGTTTGGAGCCTACCTCGGAGTCTACCTGGTTTTCTGCTGACAATAGTTTTAGCGGTCTTTACGTCAGGTTTGCTAGTTACATGCCCAGCCCACTGCAGCCTGCTGCATTTTATCATCTTAATTATGTCATTATGTACATTTGGTACAGCTCGCGACGCGCGAAATGCAGCATTTCCCGCTCAAAAACACCGAGCAAGTGTCGATCGGTTTCCGTTAGCGTCCATGATTCATGCGCGTAAAGAACAACCGGGAGAATCAGTGTTCTATACAACATTCCGCTTGACTGAATAGTGCGCCGCTTTGAAATCCACAAACAGATCGTCAGTCTGCAGGTTGTATACCTGAACTTATCTAGGATCTGTCGTAAGGTGAAAATTTGATCTGTCGTGGAGCATCCCTCTGAATAAGCAGCTTCACCGATAACAGGTTACTTCAACGGTCTCAATCTCAAGAACAGTATATGGGAGAGTACTTGGTACGCAAAAATTTCGAAACGTGATGCCTCTATAGTTTTTGCAGTCGAATGGGCAAATGAGGTCTTTCAACCAGACGTTTAGCGATAGTTCATCTTCCTAGATTCTTCATCGCGTTGTACAGCTGCTTGCCTCCGGGCTTCAGATGTTCGGTCGAGATGCCGTTCTTCCCAGCAGTTTTGCAGGTTTGCAGCGCACCTCTTTAACCTCCGCCAGTGTTGATGCCTCTGCAGCTCGCCCGTAACTATCCATTCTTAGACTGTCCCTGTTTCACTGTTCTCCACCGTCACTATTGAACAGTGCTTTGAAGTGTTCTCTCCGCTTGGCTGCAACCGTCGGCGCTTTTTCAACAGTGAACTCTTTTTTGGGAGTTCTAGCATTCTTATTTTGATGCGTAACCGCGAGCATACGACTCCTGGTGTGATTCTTCTTGTCTGTCACTTTTTGGCAGTGGCGCAGAACCAGCAGTATCTTTTCCACAGTCCATCTATATGTTCTAACCTCTCGTCATGTTGTCCTGCGATTCTTTGGTCAGCTCTCTGGTGTAATCAGCTGTCACGTCATCCACTTTCAACCACGGGATGTTGTAACGCATCAACATCTCTGTGTAAGATGTTAGCACGTTCGAAGAGTGTCGACAGTCAATCATAACATAATCCATCTGGTAATTAGCGTCATTATTTGGGTGTCTTTAGGGGTGCTTTCGAGTATTCAATAGTGGAAAGTAGGTGCTAGAGATGGCCGTTCCTCTGGCCTCAGCGGTTTGTTCTGCTACATTGCAGCCACTGTGCTACGTGAACGAAGTGTTCGCAATAAAGCCTGTAGCCCGAAACTGCCGCTCCAGAAGTCACTTTCACAGAGTGTTTGAACATTTTATTTTATTGCGTTATCTAGGAGGAACCACGTGGAGGCACACTTGAAATGGACTAGTCAGATGATGAAAAATTATGAATGATATTCTTACAAGCCAAAACCCTCGTCTCTGGGTTTTGCTGAAGTTTGAAATACCGAGGCCAAAAATATAACACTGACTTCGGTGTTTCCACTGTCGCTCTCCTTGCCGTCTGTCTAACACTAACAATGAGTAGTAGTTCCAAACACGTCGTGTCGTATTTCAAATATATGTTTCAAACATATTGAATGCTACCTCTAAGCTGTTTGAGTTGACAGTGCTGCGCATGCTGGCTCAGAGATATGTACAGTATATATCACCAGATCAGCACGGTTGTATGTCTAAACGTTCGACAACGACTAACTTAACCTGCTTCACATTGTTTGTTACTCGTCAATTAGAAAATGGCCAGCAAGTCGATGCTTTCTTTTTTTTTTTTTTTAAGGGGGGATTTGTTAGTAGCTTAAGTATTTATGATAAATATTAGTAAATAATGAGTATGTGTGTCCAATCACAAATGGTGACTTCTCAACACTGTTAGAAATTTGTAATTTTAATTGTTAGGATTTGTTTGCTTTCGCAATTAGGACTTATCATTCGTAGGGATTTAAACCTACTTGTCAGAAAAGGGGAAGTAAACTTACAACTAACTTAATTGCTAAAAATTGTTAATAATTTTATTTGACATAGCTTCTAATGGTTCAACACCAGTAAGTCTATGTAATTCGAGTGTACCAAACCAAGGAGGACGCTTCAAAATCATTTTCAGAATTTTATTCTGAATCCTTTGGAGCGTTTTCTTCCTTGTTGAACAGCAACTTGACCAGATCGGTACAGCATAAAGCATTGCTGGTCTAAAAGTTTGTTTGTAAATCAAAAGTTTGTTCTTTAAACAAAGTTTAGAATTCCTGTTAATGAGAGGATATAAACATCTCGTATATTTGATGCACTTGGCTTGTATACTCTCAATGTGCTCTTTGAAAATAAGTTTTTTATCATAAATTAGTCCCAAGTACTCAACCTTGTCGGACCAACTTAAAATAACCCCATTCATCTTGACAACGTGATTATTGTTTGGCTTGAGGAAAGAAGCCCTAGGCTTATGCGGAAAAATTATCATTTGAGTTTTAGAAGCATTGGGAGAGATTTTCCACTTTTGCAAGTAGGAAGAAAAAATATCTAAACTTTTCTGCAATCGACTGCATATGACACGAAGACTTTTTCCTTTTACGGAAATGCTTGTGTCATCGCAGAACAATGACTTTGTGCATCCTGGAGGCAAATCAGGAAGATCTGAAGTGAATATGTTGTACAGGACTGGACCCAAGACTGAACCTTGAGGCACACCTGCTCTGACAGGAAATCTATCAGATTTTGAATTCTGATAGACAACCTGCAGAGTTCGATCAGTAAGATAATTTTTTAAAATTTTGATTAGGAAAATTGGAAAATTAAAAGTTTGCAATTTCGCAATCAAACCTTTATGCCAAACACTGTCGAATGCTTTTTCTACGTCTAAAAGAGCAGCTCCAGTGGAATAACCTTCAGATTTGTTAGCTCGTATCATATTAGTAACTCTGAGCAATTGATGAGTTGTGGAATGCCCATGGCGAAATCCAAACTGTTCATTTGCAAAAATTGAATTTTTGTTGATGTGTGACATCATTCTGTTAAGAAAACCTCTCTCAAACAGTTTACTTATTGAAGAAAGCAAACTGATTGGTCGATAACTTGAAACTTCAGCTGGGTTCTTATCCGGTTTTAAAATGGAAGTAATTTTTGCATTTTTCCATAATTTGGGAAAATATGCAATTTTGAAGCAGCAATTGAAAATTTTCACTAAAAAATCCATTGTGCTCTCAGGGAGATGTTTGATTAGTATATTAAAGATTCCATCGTCACCAGGTGCTTTCATATTTTTGAAATTTTTAATAATTGATTTAATCTCATTCAAGTTAGTTTCAATTATTTCTGCAGGTAAAAAATTCTGGGAAGAAATTAAATCAAACTGACGTGTGACTTCATTTTCAATTGGACTCACAAAATTCAAATTTGAGTTATGAACACTCTCAAACTGCTGAGCAAGTCTTTGAGCCTTTTGTTCATTGGATACAAGAAAACGTTCACCATCTTTTAAAACTGGAATAGGCTTTGAAGGTTTCTTAAGAATCTTCGACAGCTTCCAAAATGGTTTTGAATATGGTTTCAATTTTTCAACTTTAGTCTCAAAATTTTGATTTCTCAGAAGAGTAAATCCATGTTTAATCTCTTTCTGTAAATCTTTATAAATAGTTTTAAAAACAGGGTCACGAGAACGTTGATATTGACGTCTGCGGACATTTTTCAAACGAATTAGAAGTTGATGATTTTCGTCAATTATTGGTGAATCAAATTTCACTTGAGCCTTTGGAACAGAATAATTCCTGGCATCAACAATTGCACATTTTAATGCTTCCAAAGCGGAATCAATATTCACTTCGTTTTGCAAATCAAGCTCATTATTGAAATTTCTCTCAATATAATTTTTGTATCTTTCCCAATTAGCTTTGTTATAATTAAAAACAGAGCTCATAGGGTTTAAAACTAATTCATGTGATAAAGAAAAAGTTTATGGAAGATGGTCAGAATCAAAGTCAGCATGTGTGATCAAATCACTACATACATGACTTTGATCTGTTAGCACCAAATCAATTGTTGAAGGGTTTCTTACAGAAGAAAAGCATGTAGGACTATTCGGAGACAAAATAGAATAGTATCCTGAAGAACAATCATTGAATAAAATTTTGCCATTGGAATTACTTTGAGAATTATTCCATGAACGATGTTTAGCGTTAAAATCGCCGATTATGAAAAATTTCGAACGATTTCTGGTGAGTTTTTGTAAATCACCTTTAAAATAATTTTTGAGCTCGCGTGTGCATTGAAATGGTAAATATGCTGCGGCAATAAATAAAATCCCAAGTTCAGTTTGAACTTCAATTCCCAAAGTTTCAATAACTTTCGTCTCAAGATGGGGAAGAGCACGATGTTTGATTCGGCGATGAATAACAATTGCAACTCCACCGCCGGAACCCTGAATCCTATCATATCTATGAACCACGTAATTGGGATCATATTTTAATTTTATGTTAGGTTTCAAAAATGTTTCAGTAATAATTGCAATATGCACATTATTTACTGTTAAAAAATTAAAAAGCTCATTCTCATTGGCCTTCAATGAGCGAGCATTCCAATTTAATATTTTAATTGTTTTATTTAAAATCATTGCTAAATTTTAAATTAGAAACAATTTTAATAGTAAAATTTGTGCCTATTTGAATGGCTTCAAACATTGATTTTGCCTGCAACATGGCGTTCATAAGATCGAACATTGCCTGTTGCAAAAAAGAAAGTTTACCTGCCGTAATAGGCCCCAGGCAGTTGACATTAGAAAAAATATTTTCGGCAGCAATATTAGCTGGAGTAATAGGTGTACAATTATTTTCTAGCGTGTTTTGCTTACCCATATTAACGGTCATTTTCGAACTACCAACACTAGGCGGTATAATGTTCGAACTACCTGTAACCTGTGCATAAGTTAAACGGGTATGCAAAGGAGTAGGTAAACTATGCGTTACTGGTACGCTTGGAGAATTTTGTTTTGAAGTTGGTTTTAATTGAGAAATTGAATTTTGTTTACCTTGCCTTGCCTTAACAATTGCTAAACGGACTGGGCATTGATAAAAATTTGACATATGGTTGCCGTTACAATTCGCACAGCGAAAATTTTTACTCTCTTTCACAGGACATGTGTCCTTTTTGTCTCCACAAGAGTCTCCACAATTAAGACATTTTTGGTCCATGTTACAGAATTTGGAACCATGGCCATAACGTTGGCAAGTACGGCATTGGGTGATATGCTTTTCACCTCCGCCATACTTCCTATAAATTTCCCACTTTACACGCACATTATACAAAGCATGTGCTTTTTCAAAAAAATTTAAGTTGTTAACCTCATTGCGGTTAAAATGAATTAAATAATTAACAAGGGAAATTCCAGTTCTCTGACTGTTTTCGCCTCGTGATTTTTGTTTCATTAGAATTACTTGGGTAGGGGCTATGCCAAGTAATTCTGTTAAAGTAAGTTTGATCTCATCAACGGTTTGATCGTTGGTGAGACCTTTCAAGACAACCTTGAACGGCTTGGCGTTCTTGGTGTCATATGTAAAAAATTTGTACATCTTGTCAGTTAAATACTGAACAAGACGATCACGACCCTTTACTGAGTCGGCTAATAAGCGGCATTCACCTCTACGGCCAATTTGATAGGTAACTTTAACGTCAGAAACAAACGTTGAAAGTTCCTTTTTGAATATATTAAATTCAGAAGAAATAGTTACAACAATAGGTGGAACTTTCTCCTTTTTTAAAGATTTTATATTTTGTATAGTTTCATTATTGGTAACTTCCATTTCACCAGCTTCTTGCTCAGGCAAAATATCAAAAGGATTGTCACTACAGACACTCGATGTGTCAGAAAGAGATGCCTCTCTTTTCCTCCCCGCAGCGATGCGAGGTTTCTTTTTCCGTCCAGCCATTTCAGGTGATACGAAAAAAGTTAAAACAAATGTTAAATTCAAAAGTAGGTAGTCTTGAGAAAGACTGATGGGAAATGACTTTCAGGTAGTCTTTAAAAGACACACTGACAAAACACAAACTTTGAAGCTATAGGCAGTCAAAGACCAGTCCACAAGCAACCGAAAAAACGTCTGATCTGTAGGACAGTTCAAGACGCACTCAAGTCGATGCTATTTACACCGATTTATTTGCGGCATTTGATAAAATCAATCCTCAGATTGCCATAGCCAAATTTGACAAACTTGACATAAATGATAATTTGCTTGTCTGACTCGAATCATATCTAACTGGCAGAGATATGTTCATCAAAATCAGGGACCACATTACCTCGCCTTTTCCCGTTTGGTCCGGTGTTCCTCAGGGAAGTCATCTTGGACCATTTCCATTCTTGCAGAACATGAATGATGCCACGCCGATGACTTGAAGTTATATTACACGATAAACAGCCAGAAGACGCGTTGTTCCTGCAACAGCAGTTGGAAGCCTTCGCTGACTGGTGTCAACTCAACCGGATATCGTTGAACGTATCCAAATGCTCGGTCATTTCGCTCAGTCGCAGACGCTCCAACATCAATTTAAACTACGCTTTGGCAGGTATGCAGTTGAAGCGCGAATCGACAGTGAAGGACCTGGGAATCCTGCTCGATATCAAGCTAAACTTCAAAAATCGTGTTGCATTCAGTACTGGACAAAAAGAAGTACGCACCCATTATCCTAATGTTGAACTCCCTGTATCTTTTTTAATATAAGGTATATGAACTCGATGAATTCGGATAAGTTGTAGTATTTCTAATATACTAACGATTGGTATAATAATTTTGTCAAAGAATTGCATATTAAATTCACACTTCAGCATAATTGTAATTAAGCTCTATTTTCGCTTGGTCAAAATAAAGCACGCATTCTTTATATCATCATCAGTTTACTATTTCTCAGCTCAGATAATTTATTTTTTTGTTGTGTCCTACTCCTCGTAAGTCCAATAAGATTCCTATTGCTGCAGAGAAACGTCGAAACAATGTGTTTGATTATTTGTGTATAGTGACGTTGCGATACCACCGATACTAATACAGAATCGATCCTTCTGCTTCCGATACTCGGATATTTGGTATCGATGTTTTACCAACGATGCTTCATCAATATCGATACACACCTCCCAGTATCGAAGACTCAAAACAACCCTGTAAAGAAGAACGAACGAAGCAGAAAGCTTGCTGTTTCCTGTGCCAATTTGATGCATTTTATGTATGCATGCCATCTCATCGGTAATGCCAATTTAACAGAAATTTCTGTAGATTAACCTACGGGAACGATTCTTTTATACGGTCATGCAGAACCGAAGGTAAAACCTACAGAGCCATGCAAGCGGTTTTTTCGAAAACAGGATCAATTATTAAGGAAAAGTGTAATCGACTTTCGACTAAGTTTCTGCAAAAGCTGGTGTTTCTAGATTCGGTAAATTAATAGACCATTTTACGAACTGACAGGTGTCACGTATTCTGCTGTTGATGATGTTGCTTTTACGTGCGTTATGTCAGGTTCCGAGCTTTCTGTCAAAATTTCATCCATAGATTGAGTTCCGAAACGTCTCGTGAAATGGTCTATATGAATGGTTTCATTGAATTAAACGTTTTATCTTGAGGAACAAATAATAAAAAAGAATTATGACCTATATTTTGAATGAACTGGTATCGCACAACGATACATTCAGGTATCGATACGTTAGCCACGATACTATCGGAATATCAGTACTTGCTCTCGATGCAGGTATCGATCCTAAGTATCGATGTTGAATGGTATCGCAACGTCCCTATTTGTGTATCATTATTAGAGCGCGGTACAATCGGATAAGATGTGGAAAAAGCAAATTTCCGTAGATATTCGTAAATTTATAGTTAACAACCGTCAGGAAGGTCTTTCTTATAGAGAAATTGCTCGAAAATACGATTTAAGCGAAGCAGGAGCACGAAAAATATGCAAAAAGCATGGAGAAGTGGGAAGCGTAGCCGATCGGACCGGTAGAGGAATGATGCGGGAAACTACAACTAGCGGTGATCGCCGAATTTCTCGAGAAGTGGCAGAGTGGATTTGCCCAACGACAACCTTTGATTCGAAAGGTTAACAGGTTTGTTTACTGCGTATTCAGCATACACTTTTGGCTGAGGTTTATTTCTGCAGGATCAAACGCCTCAAATTCGCTCAAAAATACATCGACAAGCCGATAGAGCTCTGGAAACAGGTTATCTGGAGCGATGAAAGTAAATTTGAACTCTTTGGCCACAAACAACGAGCACGAGTTTGGACGAAACCTGGTGAGAAACTTGCCGATAAAAATATTCAGAAGACGGTCAAGCACGGAGGAGGCAGTATCATGGTGTGGGGGTGCTTTGCTTGGTCGTCGGGTGTTGGTAATATTAAGAAAATTGATGGCATAATGACGGCAGACTATTACATCAGCATTTTAAAGAGAAATCTTACAGAGTCGGCGCGAAAGGCTGGCTTAGAGAAGAAGTTCCCTTTTCAACAAGACAATGATCCTAAGCATACCGCCCACAAAACCACTACGTATTTTCGTGCTTCACGTATCAAGCTATTGGAATGGCCATCACAAAGCCCGGACTTAAATCCGATAGAAAATTTGTGGTCGATTTTGATCAAAATGTCGACAAGGGAGATGTCACCAACCGCGACAAACTGTTTGAAGCTTTGGAAAAAGCTTGGACAAATATCGACTCCCAACATATTAAAAACCTCGTTGAAAGTATGCCTCGACGCCTGCAATCCGTGGTTGAAGCTAAAGGTGGCCAAACTAAATACTAAAATAAAGAAAAAGCAGTTTGAACGTTGAATTACTATAATGCGTACTTTATTTTGTCCACAAGAAAAATGACAATTTTCAAATATAAGCTCTTTTTATGTTTATATGTCGTTGTCATGTCGCTTTATCTAACATTTTTCGAAAGTACACCTCCAGTACTGTCTTTTGTTAGAACACTTTGATTATCCATCTGCCTTAGATTCTACCTAAATCAAGAAAGTTTGAACATATCACAGGTGCGTACTTTTTTGTCCAGTACTGTACATCGTTTCGAAAGCCTGGTCGCAGCTAGGATTCCTGTTTCGCTTTGCCAAAAAGCTTAACAACGTTTACTGCCTGAAAGCTTTATACTGTGCAATTGTTCGGCCGTTGTTGGAATATGCGTCTGTGGTTTGGGCACCCTATACTCAGGATGGGAAGAGCCGCGTTGAGGCTGTCCAACGCAGATTCGTCCACTTCGCTTTACGCCATCTCAGGTGGGCGAGTCCACGCCACCTACCCTGTTATGAAAGTCGTTGCTTGCTGTTTAGGTTAGAACTGTTGGAGGATAGACGTAACTTGGCAAAAGCGTGCTTCATAGCTGACATCCTCCAGGGCAATATTGACTTCTCTTCGCTAGTGAGAACATTAACATACGCCGCCGCAACTTCCGATCGCACCCGTTTCTGAGAATCTCTCGGGCAAGGACTGATTATGGCCGTCATAAACTAATGCGTAATATGGTAGGGAACATATTCTAAGCAGCTTAAGGAACCGCCTGTGTATTCAGACGAAATACTCGAAATGTGTTGGGTGAAATTCAAACAGTAGTATATCAATCTGTTCTTTTCTCTGTCAGAACTTGTTTCCAGATTGTAAAACTAAGTTGGCAAACCTTAACAATAATCAAATAAAGTTACCAATCGAGGGAGATGACACCCTGTTAAGCATACAGACGCGAGGCATACGGACGCGAGGCATAGTACGCTAGGCATATTAGACGGCAGGCATACGGACACGAGGCATATCGACGCGAGGCCGAATGGACGCGAGGCCGAATGGACGCGAGGCCGAATGGACGCGAGGCCGAATGGACGCGAGGCCGAATGGACGTGAGGCCGAATAGACGCGAGACCGAATGGATACAAGGCTGACAGAAGGGCAAGGGGAAGCGATGCGGAATATGTTATTATCGTCATCATCATCATAGCCCTCTTTCAATAACGTGTATTTCGCTTCAAAGTGTCATTTGGAAAGCAATACACTCGCAGCCTTCGGCCGACTCGCTGTTCGAGCGAATGCTGTCCTTACTCGCTACCGCTCGTTCGGACTTAGCTAAGGGAAGCAAACTCTGTTTGAATAGACCTAGCAAACCAGTAGATCAGTCGTTTGGGTGCGAGAGGCCGCCGCTTCCGACGGCGGGTCGGCGGCCGGCTCGGACTGCAGAAACCACGGCGGCTTAGTGCCGCCTCGTTTCCTTGCCCTCGATTATGCGTCTTCGCCGCATGATTTCAAGAAATGTCAACTGACAACCTAGAGAATTGTGGTTTTCAGTAAAGTTGTTCAGTACATCAAGGGCTTGTGCTCGGGGAATGTATGTGTTGGAATGCAGTCGGAACGCAACGTAATTTTGAATCTAATTTATTTCGAGAATCCCACCACTTGAATAGAGAGCTGCGATCTGCAGCAAAGTTGTTCGAGAGGTCAAGGACTTTTAGTTGATGAAATTGTGAATTCGGCCACAACGCGACGCTAGTGTGTATGTAGTTTTGTATATTTTGAACTCAATTTATCCATTGAATCCAACCACTTCAAAAGTTGGCGTCTTCAATAAAACTGTTAAGAAGTTCAATAGCTTGTATTTGGTACACAGTTTTTTCTAAATTCAGCCACTAGGCGGCGCTAGTCTGCATATAATTTTGAGTATTTCATCTCATGAATTCAACCACTCTTCATCATCTCATGAATTCAACCACTTGAAAACTTGTGGAACTAGGCAAAGTTGTTCAGGATGACAAGAGTTTCTTGGGGTTGGAATAAAGTTTGGTTTGGCAGGAAGCGGCGGTCTTCAGAGAAGTTGTTCGGAAGTAGCTTCTGGTTGGCTATCAGTTTAATTCAGAATTCCTACGTGGCGCTAGTGTGTATGAAGTTTTTAGTACTTACTTACAGTTCTTACTTAGTTACTTTTTTTTCTGTGTGGACTCATCACTGCGACCAGAGATTAGATATATTGTGATATTGCCCAGGTGTTTCTGTACTCCGCACTTCATATTATTGGCAGTATCACTATTGAAGTAAGTGATACGCTTATCATTCATATCCGTGCTTGTGTGTAAGTTTTACCTTCCCGTTTCAAGCTTACTACTCTACTATACCGAGCCTCTGTTCATCCTAACAATATCACCTAACTACAATTCCCTGGAGAGAACTTTCATACGTTACTCACACCAGTTTTATTATAACAGGGACTTATTTTTGTTAGAAGGAGAGTCAACAGAGGTACTGTAGAATTCAGATCGAAGGAAAGGTACTTGGTGGGAAACCTGAGAATAAACCCATGCTAAAGTCCTTTGGCAACCAAATGGCCTGATTCTTCTAAGATTCGAACCCACGACTACCCGCTTACCAAGACGGACTCTGTAACCTTCCGGCTACGGAGCTCCCCTACTTATTTACTTACTTTTTCTTGTAATTTAACCACCTTGAAAGCTGCGGACTTTAGCAAAGTTGTACAGGAGATCAAGGATTTTTGGTGTATGGTTTGGTGGGGTGGTAATATTTTGAGGTGGAACGGTATTGGAGCCTCAAATGGCCAACCTCGAGCCACCACTTCGAATTTTCAGAAGCACAAGACTCGGAAATAGATAACGCGTTGCCTGTGAAAACGCTATTTTATATTTGTTTCATTGCAAGAAACATAAAATAGCGTTGTCACAGTTGACGCATTAACTGTTGCCGAGTGTTGTGCTTCTGAAAATTCGAATTGGTGGCTTAAAGTCGGCCATTTGTGGCTTCAATACCGTTTGGTTTTTACACCCTACTTGAGGATTATCGCTTAAAACTCAGTAAGCTAAAGTTATATTTAATTAAAGATTAAGTTTTACTGGTGACTCGGGTTGAAAGTGGCCCTCTACAGGTAAAGTCCAGCAATAAATAGGGCCCTCTTCAATCGATTCAGACAACTGTCAATCAGATGAAAAAAATGTACCGAGCGATGACAGTTTTTTTATGACATCCGAAAGCGTTCCTCTATGACAGTGTTGGTATTGGTAAAATGAAGACAGCCGACAGAAAACATTTATTACTATAACGTTGCCGTCTTGTTCCCCATACATGAATGTTTTTTTTCTTTGCTGCTCGGTATGCGATACACACATCCTCCAGCGCACAGCCGCTCTATTGCCGAGTTTGCTTTTCTTTGCACGAAGACTGTCGGAATGGTGCCGAGCAGTCTTTACGCTTCTTCTTCCTACAGCCTTTTTTGACAGCCGTCACCCGACATCCAACATAGGCAAATAAAAAAAGAGAGAGAAAATGTCTCTTGTGGATTCGGGCTGTTACCGACACGCGCTGTTTGTGTAGTGCGGACACGAACTTCTGTATAAAAAACAGCTTATTCTCTTTTCTACATTCGCAAACACCGAAGACATCTTTCAAATAATGCCGAATCGAAACACGGAGTACATTTTTCTTTTCCTTCTGTAATGCTCTGTTGCCAATACGTTCTCAATGTGACTATCAGACTGCCAGCACGATAATTATCACGAACTTACAGCAACAGGAAAGAAAACCCTTAGCAGATAGTAAAAAAAGACTGTACCATTGGCATGCCTGCTGTCAATACATATCGCATGACTGCCGCGTCTGTGCTGATCGAGATATTCAATTCAGTCTCGAATTTGTTAGTTTTTCTCTACTGAGCATTGGCTTGTGTGTGTTCGTTCTATAAAAAAGGACTTCAATTTGGATACAACTTGGGGCATGTATTTGAACGTAAAAAATCACAGGAAGGTTGTATGCAAAGCCACGACCGCAAGGTTGAATTAGAATACTTTTACAAGAAAGATAACCCGGCTGTTTGCGTGTCAGTAATTTTTTCTAGTAAATAAACGTTGACCGTTCATTGGCAGTATTGTAATTTCTTTTTGCTTGATATTTTGAATGAAGTTCATTGAATATTTTTAAATTTTGTGCAAATGAGAAGCTGAAGTGCTGCCGAATTGTAATATGCACATTTTTTTTAGTTTTTAAATAGTTTATTTGACACGGCACGATACAATTTATGTTTAACTGAGCCAAGTACATTTTTTTTTAAATTCTTAATTAGCAGGGAAAAGAGGGAGGCCTTTTCTTTAATCTCGCGGCCGACTACGAGCTAGTGGGGATTTAAGGTGAGAGGAGGGGAGTTACAATTTTGATTTTAACTATATTTAGTAATACGATTTATTTATTTGTACATGGCTAAGCAGTGATGTTCTATTTGAGCAGTTTGGACTGAGGTGTCTGCGTGAACATGAAGATGCCGAGTCTTCGTTTGAGTGTCTCCAGCTAAGTGTTTCATCTTCTTTCAGCGTGTAGCGGGAATGGTAATCTAACAAATAGATAGAAGAGTTTCATATTTTAATACCAGCGTGTTTTATGAACACGTATAGCTGTGGCATGTACTGGAGATCA
This sequence comes from Wyeomyia smithii, assembly GCF_029784165.1. Lineage (NCBI taxonomy): Eukaryota > Metazoa > Arthropoda > Insecta > Diptera > Culicidae > Wyeomyia > Wyeomyia smithii. Next base: position 106,096,547 of record NC_073695.1, read on the forward strand.
CCGCTTCCCAGAATGTCTCTAACGGGTACGTTCGGTTGTTTTCCTCGGGCCCGGAGGGAATCTATAAGCTCAGACCTAACACCACAGTATTCGGTACACGACCAAACAACATGCTCGATGTCATGGTAGCCATCGCCACAAACGCAGTGATTACTGTCTACAAGCCCTATACGAAAGAGATGCGTGTTTAACGTATAGTGATTGGACATAAGTCTGGACATCACGCGAATGAAGTCCCGACCTACATCCAACCCCTTGAACCATGCTTTCGTCGATACCTTAGGAAAAATGGAATGTAGCCACCGTTCATCTGAGTTCCATGATGATTGCCAACTGTTGAGTGTTCTCTAACGCAAAATGCTATAAAATTCATCATAAGCAATTGGTCTTTCATAAATATCGCCGTCAATAGCACCCACCTTAGCTAAAGAGTCAGCCTTTTCGTTACCCGGAATCGAGCAATGAGAAGGGACCCACGCTAAGGTAACCCGGTAATTTTTATCTGTTAAAGCACTTAAAAACCGCCGTATTTTCCCCAGGAAATACGGGGTGTGCTTCACAGGCTTCATTGATCGCAGAGCCTCAATGGCACTGAGACTATCTGTGAAGATGAAGTAGTGGTCTATGGGTAGGGATTCGATGATTCCAAGAGAGTACTGAATAGCAGCAAGTTCTGCGACGTACACGGAAGCAGGAGCATCGAGTTTGTAGGAGGCGGAAAATTTTCGTGGAAAACACCGAAGCCAGTGGACTCATCTAGATTTGATCCGTCAGTGTAAAACCTTTTATCATAACTAACATGTTTAAACTTATTGGAAAAAATCTTAGGGATCTCTTGGGGTCGCAATTGATCCGGGATACCAGAAATGTCTTGTTTCATGGTGGTGTCGAAGAATATAGCATTATTAGAAGTAGCTAAGAGTGCGACATTGGAGGAATCGTATGAAGAAGGATTAATATCTTGAGCCATATAGTCAAAATATAAAGTCATAAATCTGGATTGAGATTGAAGGTCGACCAACCTCTCGAAATTTTCAATTACTAATGGGTTCATAACTGTGCATCGAATTAGCAACCGGTAAGAGAGATTACAAAAACGATGTTTCAACGGAAGAATACCCGCTAACACTTCAAGACTCATCGTATGGGTCGACTGCATGCAACCCAAGGCAATACGCAAACAACGATATTGTATTCTCTCTAATTTTATAATGTGCGTGTTCGCGGCGGAGCGAAAACAGAAACAGCCGTACTCAAGAACTGACAATATCGTTGTTTGGTATAACCTTAGAAGGTCTCCTGGGTGAGCACCCCACCAAGTTCCGGTAATCGTACCAAGAAAATTAATCCTCTGTTGGCATTTTTGTGTCAGATACCTAATATGACAAGCCCAGGTGCATTTAGAGTCGAACCAGACCCCGAGATATTTAGCGACTAAAACCTGAGAGATCGTTTTACCCGTTAGTAGGAGCTGCAGCTGAGCTGGGTTATGCTTCCTAGAAAAAACGACCAGCTCAGTTTTCTCCGGAGAGAATTCGATACCCAGCTTAAGAGCCCATTCAGACAAATTGTCTAAGGTATCTTGCAATGGTCCTTGCAGATCGCTAGCCTTGCCACCAGTAATGGATACAACGCTATCGTCTGCAAGTTGTCTTAGCGTGCATGAATTTGCAAGACATTCATCGATGTCATTGACGTAAAAATTATATAAGAGAGGACTTAAACATGAGCCCTGGGGGAGGCCCATGTAACTAATTCGGGAAGTTGTCGAATCGCCATGTGAGAAATACATATGCTTTTCTGACAACAAATTGAGCAAAAAGTTATTCAAATTTGGTGAAAGTCCCTGCGAATGAAGTTTCGCGCTTAAAACTTCTACAGAGACAGAGTCAAAAGCCCCCTTAATATCCATGAACGCAGAAGCCATTTGCTCTTTTCGAGCAAAGGCTAGTTGAATTTCAGTAGAAAGCAACGCTAGGCAATCGTTCGTCCCTTTGCCCCGGCGAAAGCCAAATTGAGAATCTGAAAGTAACCCGTTTGTTTCGATACATTTGTCTAACCGTAAGAGGATCATTTTCTCCATTAATTTCCGGAGGCAAGAGAGCATCGCAATCGGCCTATATGAATTGTGATCAGAGGCAGGTTTCCCGGGTTTCCGAATAGCAATGACTTTTACCTCCCTCCAGTCATGCGGAACAATATTTAGCTCAAGAAACTTGTTGAACAAATTCAACAAGCGTCTTTTTGCAGAGTCGGGTAGATTCTTCAACAGGTTGAGTTTTATTCTATCTAACCCTGGAGCCTTATTGTTGCACGACAGGAGAGCCATTGAAAATTCCAACATCGAAAATGGAGGCTCTTCCGTAGTTACTAATAACGCGTCGCGAAAGGTTTTCTGTTCCGGTACAGAGTCCGGACAGACCTTTTTGGCAAAATCTAGTATCCAGCGATCTGAATACTCCTCGCTTTCATTCGAAACGTCACGGTTCCGCATGCGCCTGGCGGTATCCCAAAGAGTGCTCATCGCTGTTTCCCTGGACAACGCGTTTACGAACCGCCGCCAGTACCCACGTTTTTTCGCCTTTACTAAGCTCTTCATCTGCCTGCCCAGTGCCTCGTACTTTCGAAGCAGGTTGACAGTGCCGTACTCCCGGTAGTCCTTATACGCCGCGGACCTTCGCGCGTACAGCTCAGAGCACTCTTTGTCCCACCATTTGTTGGGAGGGCGCTGTCTAATCGTTACCCCGGGTATCGGTTTCGTCTGAGCTTGAGTCGCGGCGTCGATTATCAAGCCAGCTAAGAACGCGTATTCTTCCTCCGGAGGAAGTTCCTCGTGAGTCTTGATAGATTACGCTATAATAGACTCATAACACTTCCAATCAATATTACGTGTAAGGTCGTAGGAAATATTGATTGGGTTCGGGGGAGTTGAACCATTAGCAATTGATATAACGATTGGAAGATGATCACTACCGTGGGGATCGTTGATTACTTTCCACCGGCAATCTAACGCTAGTGATGTCGAGCAAAGGGATAGGTCAAGCACGCATCAAAAAAGGCGCGGGAAGCAACTCTGCTATATCAGTGAGATGCTTCTGTTCAATCCGCGCGGATGGAGGCATATATAACGAAACAAGGCATAGGTCTTTTCCATTCATATTCGTTTGAATGGCAACGACTTCAATATTCGAGATCGAGGGGAGGTCGATTCGGAAGAAGGAATAGCACTTTTTAATCCCTAAAAGTACCCCTCCACCGTGTGAGTCTCGATCTCGACGAATAATGTTAAAATCGTGGAAATTGAGTTGATAGTTTGAATTGAGAAAGGTTTCACAGAGCGCAAATGCGTCACAATTGTATGTATTTATTAAATGAGAAAATAGATCGAATTTGGGGATGATACTTCTGCAATTCCACTGTAATACAGTGATAAAATTCCTAACCTCTTTCGCCGTATTAGTTATCGAAAGATATGATAGCTGAAATGAGGGGCCAAGTTGCTGCTAGTTGCATCAAAAAGGTTTTCACTGTAGGAAGAAGGGCAAGAAGAATATTTTGTAGGGGATCTGGTATGTTGAATGTTTTAAATATCCAGTCCACAATATCAGGAAATTTTATGAACCCTGTTTCTTTTTTATCTTCTGATCGAGAAATGGGTGCACGAGGGGTTTTTGGTGCCCCAGGAAGCGGTGGGTACTCCTGGTTTGATTTAAAATTAAAACCGGGAGGTACTTGCTTCGGTTTTTCTTCACCGCTTCCTTTTTGTGTTGGCTTATTGGTCATTCCGCTAGGGGTTATCTTGCGACCTTTGCGAGAAAGATTAGGAGAGTTGATCATTCTCCTCTTCCTAGATCCTTCTGGCATGGCATAAGAACACCCTTCGACGGGATCGTCAGATGTACCCTCATCGGTTGGCAAAAAGGAAAAGATGTTTCCTGTCGAGGGTGGCTCAGCACTCTTCAGCATTTCTGCGAAAGAGCGCTTTGATCGTTCCTTGAGGGAACGCTTTATTTTTTCCTCGCGCTGTTTGTACGCGGGACACGCCGAAAGGTCATGCCGAGTTCCCTCGCAGTAAAGACACTTTTCAGTATCCTTACTGCAAGCGGTCTCAGCATGATTGCCTCCGCACTTGCTGCAGCGTGCCTTGTTGCAGCAGTAGGTGGCTGTATGACCTAACTGCTTGCAGTTTTGGCAATGCATGACCCGCGGTACGAACAGGCGTACAGGCAGACGAACCCTGTCCAAAGAGATGTAGTTCGGCAGTGCGGATCCGGCGAATGTTACACGGAAGGAATCCGAAGGGAAGAATTTCTTCTTCCCTTCTTCGATGGATACTGAATGCAATTGCTTGACATCCAGTATCTTTACATCTTGAATCAGGGGGTTCTTGAAGCAGCCAACCCCGTGACACAAAATGTCATCGACCGTGAGGCTTCCTTCGGTAACCACACCGTCGATCTCCACGTCCTTGGCAGGGATGTACACGCGGTACTCTCTCGTGAAGAGCTCGTAGCTAGCAATTGCGTTTGCTTGCTTCAAGCTACTCACAACAACTCGCAGTTTGTTCGGTCTAACCTTTGTAATTTAGGTTACGTCCGAAAACTGTTTTGCCAGGTCCTTGCCGATTTGAATTATATTTAGAGGCTTCTTTATGGGCCTGAAGTAAACTACGAACGGACCTTTCGAAGCATCTGGGTAAGCTTTCATTCGTGTTGCCGGTACCCTTGGTACGGGGCTAGGTAGCGGGGAAGGTAGAGGGGAGTTGATGGGGGAGATCTCAATCTCTTCCCCATTTGTTTCCACATCCAGGAATAGTTGCACCTGCATGTCGTCCATTTTGCGGGAGCGTTACGCTCTACCGCACACAAACGATAAATATTCGAATGTGGGGGGGGGGGGGGGTCCAGTAGTTGCTATTAAATTTTAAAAACAATTTTTCAAACTAAAATGGATCAAAATAAAAAAAAGGCAGTAATACTAATACTAATAACAATAGTAATAATAATAATGATAATAATGATAATAATAATTATAATAATAATAATAATAATAATAATAATAATAATAATAATAATAATAATAATAATAATAATAATAATAATAATAATAGTAATAATAATTATAATAATAACAATAATAATAATACTATTAATAATAATGATAAAAATTCTAAAGTGAATACTTCACCGAACGTCTAAGTCACGACCTCACGGCTGATAGTAGGATTAATCGAGCGTCTCCGCAGAACAAACAATGACGATCCAGCTTCGTGTTGTGACGCAGTGGCCGTATCCTACACGCGACCTTGTAGATGCCACTTGTAGTTGACTTCCACTCGCTCGATCGTATGGTGGTCCGTGCTGCTAGCGGGGTAACAGCGGTGCGGGAGAATTATTCTTGCTGATATATCAGCTGCGTATCGAATCACTGGCGGGGTAGCCTGCCCCTACCAGTGTGCAGAAGATGTTTCTGCCGATAAACTACCGGCTATTGTTATCGTGCAGCACAAGAACTAATCGACAAAAAAACACCCGTACGATAACTCGTGTATTGTTATTTTGCAAACTCAAACGGAGATGAACAATTTGCGTCTAATCGAGACGAAAGCAAAACAACGAATGTAATATGCACATTTGATACGACATCATTAAACGGGAACGGAACAAAGGCTACGGTTATGCAGAACGCGAATGCCGGCGCGATGCGATTCGCCTTACCGTGGTGAAATGTACAGCTCTTTTTAAGGCGAAGTAGAGCTATACATTTCAACACATTTCGTCTTGCCGAATCGCATCGCGCCGTTATTTGCGTTCTGCATAACCGTAGCCTTCGTTCCGACTAAGCGACGCAAACACTTAATAATAGTCAGAGTATGCATGTAGATGAAGATAACGAGAAAATATTAACTCTTCAAATATTCAATTGTGTTCTTCAAATTTCAGTTGATCAAATTAATATCCGATGAAATGTCTGTTTATTACCTGATGAAGCTCTTATATAGGTCAAATGATGCATTTCCAATTTACTAGGTCCATAACTATGCCGACCGTGCTTGGGAAAGCGTGGTATAACGACCAATCAGAGGTCGAATTTTGTGTTTTGACAAGGCTTAAGAATTTTCAATTGTACAATAGTTCGAATAATGAAATTGCAATTTCATGCATTTGGTGGGAATCTTAGAAGATTTTCTAATCGATTGCTGCAAAAACGAAGTAAATCCATCGAAAACTAACCGATTTATTAGCATTTGAAATTGGACATATTTCTCACTTTTTTCAATTTTAGATTTTCATTTCACATCCCTATGTAGCCGAACTTCCTCAGAGAAGTATTCTACTTCAAAAGACAATTTCTACGTGTTGTAACGTGCTGGAGCACGAAATCTATGTCTGTGATAGGGAACCTTCACGTTCACGAGGCATGACTGGAGGAACGCGTCTGATAATGCGGTAAAATTTTTAATGTCTTTTTGTGCAAACTATTGTACTCAGACAAAAACCTGTTTTGAATTGGATGAATTTTTAGTGAATTAACGATAACCGTTTGTTATTCAAAGTTGGTCATGCTGATCGTAGCCTTTGCGCTGCCCCTACAGTGGGGGTTTACTAAATAAAGTAAAAGTAAAAATTAGACAACTACAACAGAATTTGATTGCATCCCGCACAGAATGTCTGCTTGTATTGATGCCAGAGAATTATTAACCTTCAGTTATTTGTTTATTTGCCTTAAAAAAAGCATTTTGCGGTTCAAAATCGGTTGCTAATTACAACCTTTGAGCTGCCCTAACATTGGGGGAATTAAGATGCACGGACAACATGCACTGTGGAAGCTATTTCACATTCAGTAAATTAGACGGGTGCGACAAATTTAAATTGCTAGGATGCAACACAGAATGCTTGCTTGCGTTGACAACAATTATTAACTTTCAATGACTTGTTTATTTGTTTTGAAAAAGGCATTTTGATTTCCAAAATTGGATTTCCTGATGGCAATCTTCATGCTGCCCTAACACGGGGGGAATAATGGCTGTCTGGCGACACACGCTGAGAAAAACCGCGCTGCTCCTGAGACGTGGTGACCAACCACAGGGCTAGTGCTGCTGCTAAGGAAGAACGACTGCTGTTGTCGCTGTCTAGAACTATTATGAGCGGCTCCGGCTGAAACAGGCTCTTATATAGGCCAAATAGAATGTTTTCTATTGCAAAGTATATGATCCTATCGACCGTGCTTGGGAAGCAATCATAACGACCAATCAGAGGTCGAATTTTTCGTTTTAACAAGGCTTGACTATTTTCAATAGTACAATAGTGTGAATAATAAAATTTCAATTATCTTATTTTGGGAAGAATCTTAGAAGATTTTCCAATCTATTGCTGCAAGAACGAAGGAAATACATCGAATACTAACCGATTTATTAGCATTTGAAATTGGACATATTTTTCACTTTTTTCGGTTTTAGATTTTTATTTCACATCCCTATGTAGCCGAACTTCCTGAGAGAAATATTCTAGTTCAAAAAACGTGTTTGGAAAAAATAGGACCGCGTCTTATATCACGGATTGCGATGATGCTCAAATGTATCTTTTTATCTTCATAACTATAAGAAGTTCATTCCGCGTCGAACACTCGACAGAAACGGACGTGCAAAGTGGTCGTTCTATTACAATCCGGTCCGTGTGTACGAATAGCCAAACAAAAGAGTGTATTATTCAAGGCCATCAGTTGACAGTCGAGTCCGTGTCGCTGTGCTGAGTGATCTCACACCCGGCTCACTGCTAGTGCCTGTATTGGTGCTGCTGGCTGCTTTGGGTGCAGCTTCGAACGATCGGACAACCACTGCTGGAAGGAAGAAGTAAAGAGGTACGTGTTCTTGTCGGCGCTAGTTCGCTAGTGCGCTACATTTAGCGCGATGGATATAGATCCCTCGCCTCCCGTGCCACCATCCCCGAACCCCCCTGACCCTGACCCTTCTGTTACCCTCTCCACTGTTCATTCTCCAGTCCCCCCTCGCCCCAGGCTTTACCCGGACGGATCTCAACAGGGCAGCTATACTGTTTATTTTCGTCCAAAGGCAGGAGTGAATTCAAAGCGATTAAACATACTGCAAATTTCAAAAGACCTGACGAAGGGGTACAAGGCCGTGACCGAAATTTCCAAGGTCCGACCTAACAAGCTCCGTGTCGTGGTCAGTGATCTGGCACAGGCCAATACTATCGCTTGCTCTGAGCTCTTCACACGCGAGTATCGCGTTTACATACCCGCACGAGACGTAGAGATCGACGGTGTCATAACCGATTCGAGTCTGTCTGTCGAGTGTATCCTAAAAAGCGCAACCGGTTGCTTCAAAAATACCGAAACACAGGCGAAGATTTTGGATTGTAAGCAATTGCGGTCCATGTCTCTCGTCTGTGGTAAAAAAGTTTACACTCCGTCAGACTCGTTTCGCGTTACGTTTGCCGGATCTGCACTCCCTAGCCACGTCTCGATCGACCGGGTTCGTCTGCCTGTGCGATTGTATGTACCCCGTGTTATGAATTGCACCAATTGCAAGCAGTTAGGCCACACAGCCGCCTACTGCTGCAATAAGGCACGATGTAGCAAGTGTGGGGAGACTCATGCGGAAGATTCTTGCAGTGTTAATGCTGAAAAATGTATTCACTGTGGGGAAAACCAGCATGAGCTCTCCACATGCCCGGTGTACATGCAGCGCAGAGATAAAATCAAGCGGTCACTTAAGGAGCGTTCAAAGCGTTCTTACGCTGAGATGCTGGAGAAGACCGTGACCACTTCTACCATAACATCGAACCCCTTTGATCTGTTGCCCTCCGATGAAACCGATTCTGACGAATTATCAGCGGGAACATCTTATGCCAATCCTGGGGAGTCTAGGAAGCGGAAAAATGTTTCTTCTCCTAAACTTCCCCGTAAAGGTCCTAAGATTTCCCAAAGTGTAATGAAAAGTACGAACAAACCAAACAGTGCTGCGGAAAAACCGAAGCAAACTCCTCCTGGGCTTGCAAATTTAAAGTCCCAGAAGGAGTTACCAGCACTGCCAGGAACATCTAAAACCCCAGTTGTTCCTTTTGCACATCCAGTTGATGAAACAAACTCTGGATTAGTGAAATTTTCTGACATTGTGGACTGGATTTTTGAAAATTTCAATATACCCGATCCAATTAAAATTTTTCTTACAGCATTCCTCCCAACAGTTAGATCATTTTTGAAGCAGTTGACTGCCCAATGGCCCCTCCTTGCAGCGATTGTATCCTTCGATGCCTAATTCAACTGCGTATATGAAGGATTCTATCTCTGTCTTACAGTGGAATTGTAGAAGTATTTTACCAAAAATTGATTCACTTAAAGTTTTGATAAATAAAAACAAATGCGATGCATTTTCCCTTTGTGAAACTTGGCTTACTTCAAATATTGATCTCAACTTCCATGATTTTAATATTATTCGCCTTGATCGGGACACCCCATATGGAGGAGTACTTTTATGGATTAAAAAGTGCTATTCTTTCTATCGTATTAACCTCCCCTCGATTCCAGGCATCGAAGTTGTCGCATGTCAAATGACAATACAAGGTAAAGAGCTTTGTATTGCCTCAATATATATTCCTCCCAGAGCACAGGTTGGGCAACGGCTGCTCTTTGATTTAATAGAACTTCTTCCCTCGCCACGTTTGATTTTGGGAGACTTCAACTCTCATGGCGTGGCTTGGGGTTCCCCATACAATGATAACCGCTCCTCATTAATCTATAACCTTTGCGATGACTTCGACATGACTATTTTAAACAACGGTGAAATGACACGTATCCCGAAACCTCCAGCGCGCCCAAGCGCTTTGGATCTATCCTTATGTTCGACGTCGCTACGGTTGGATTGCACATGGAAGGTAATCCTTGATCCTCACGGTAGCGACCATTTGCCTATTCTTATTTCAATTAATAACGGGTCGACTCGCATGCGACCAATTGACATTCCGTATTACCTCACACGGAATGTCGATTGGAAGTTATACGAGGAAATGATTTCAAAAGCGGTCGAGTCGATTCAACATCATCCACCACTTGAAGAATACAACCTCCTCGCGGGCTTGATTCTCGACGCCGCGTTGCAAGCCCAAACGAAGAAATATCCCGGCGTAACGATCAAAGAACGGCCTCCCACTCCGTGGTGGGACCAAGAGTGCTCCGATGTCTACACGCAAAGATCCGACGCGTTTAAGGCCTACCAGAAGGGAGGTATACCTGGCGACTATTTACGGTATTCGGAGCTTAATACCAAGCTTAAAAGTTTGGCTAAAGCAAAGAAACGCGGATATTGGCGTCGGTTCGTGAACGAGACGTCGAGGGAGACATCGATGAGCACTCTTTGGAACACAGCCCGAAGAATGCGGAATCGCGTAACGGTCAACGAAAGCGAGGAGTCTTCAAGTCGGTGGATATTTGATTTTGCCAGGAAAGTATGTCCGGACTCTGTTCCTGAGCAAAACATTGTTCGCGATGCGTCTCCGGGCCACGACGCGATAGAATCACCTTTTACGATGGCAGAATTTTCAGTTGCCCTCCTGTCCTGTAACAATAACGCGCCTGGGTTAGATAGAATCAAATTCAACTTGTTGAAGAATCTACCCGGCAATGCCAAGAGGCGCTTGTTGAACTTGTTCAATAAGTTCCTGGAGCAAAACATTGTACCGCAGGATTGTAGGCAAGTGAAGGTGATCGCCATCAAAAAACCAGGGAAACCAGCTTCTGATCACAACTCTTATAGGCCGATTGCAATGCTATCCTGTATCCGGAAATTGATGGAAAAAATGATACTCCGTCGTTTAGACCATTGGGTCGAATCAAATGGTCTACTATCAGATACTCAATTTGGCTTCCGCCGTGCCAAAGGGACGAATGATTGTCTTGGGTTGCTTTCAACAGATATTCAGCTGGCGTATGCTCGCAAAGAACAAATGGCGTCTGCGTTCTTGGACATTAAGGGGGCTTTTGATTCCGTTTCTATTGACATTCTTTCGGGTAAACTTCACCGACAAGGATTTTCTCCAATTTTGAACAATTTTTTGCACAATTTGTTGTCCGAAAAGCACATGCATTTTACGCACGGCGATTTGGCAACTTTTCGCATTAGCTACATGGGTCTTCCCCAGGGCTCATGTTTAAGCCCCCTTCTTTACAACTTTTATGTAAATGACATCGACGAATGTCTGGCAAATTCATGCACGATAAGACAACTTGCAGACGACAGTGTAATCTCTGTTACAGGAGCCAAAGCTGCCGATTTGCAAGGACCATTGCAAGATACCTTGGACAATTTGTCTGCTTGGGCTTTACAGCTAGGTATCGAATTCTCTCCGGAGAAGACTGAGATAGTAGTTTTTTCTAGGAAGCATGAACCTGCTCAGCTTCAAACACAATTAATGGGTAAAACGATTTCTCAGGTTTTGGTACACAAATATCTTGGTGTCTGGTTCGACTCTAAAAGCACCTGGGGTTGTCACGTGAGGTATCTGATGAAAAAATGTCAACAAAGAGTGAATTTTCTTCGTACAATAACCGGACAATGGTGGGGAGCCCACCCAGGAGACCTTATAAGAGTTTGGAGATCTTAGCTGGAGTACTACCATTGAAAACCCGCTTCTGGAGCCTGTCTTCTCGTATTCTAATCAAATGTGAGGTCTTGAACCGTCCCGTGATTGAAAATTTTGAAAGGTTAATCAAACTTAATTCTTAAACCCGTTTTATGACATTGTATTTCAATCACATGTCCCAAAATATTAACCCTTCTTCGAATATTCCAAATCGTGTCGACTTATCAAATACTTCTGATTCTACTGTGTTTTTCGATACATCCATGATAGAAGAAACTCGTGGAATCGCGGATCATTTACGCGTGCAGCAGATCCCTAAAATTTTTTCCAATAAATATCGAAACATCAACTGCGACAATATGTACTACACTGACGGATCACTTCTTGATGGGTCCACTGGCTTCGGTATCTTCAATAACAATTTAACCGTCTCCCATAAGCTCGATAATCCTGCTTCTGTTTACGTCGCAGAATTAGCTGCAATTCAGTACACCCTAGGGATTATCGAAAAAATGCCCACGGACCATTATTTCATCTTTACGGACAGTCTCAGTTCCATTGAGGCTCTCCGATCGATGAAAGATGTTGAGCACTCTCCGTATTTCCTGGGGAAAATACGGGAACATCTGAGTGCTTTATCCGAAAAATCTACTCAGATTACCTTAGCGTGGGTCCCTTCTCACTGCTCGATACCGGGTAATGAGAAAGCGGACTCTTTGGCTAAGGTGGGCGCAACAAACGGTGATATTTATGTAAGACCAATTGCCTTTAATGAATTTTTCGCATTTGTACGTCAGAATACGATCATCAGTTGGCAAAATTCTTGGACCAAGGGGGAACTGGGAAGGTGATTACATTCCATAATCCCCAAGGTATCGACGAACCCGTGGTTCAAGGGGTTGGATGTAGGTCGGGATTTCATTTGCGTGATGTCCCGGCTTATGTCCAATCACTATAGATTTGACGCGCATCTCCGTCGTGTTGGGCTCGGGGAGAGTGGTATCTGTGCCTGTGGTGAAGGTTATCACGACATAGAGCACGTTGTTTGGTCATGCCCTGTACACCGTGACGCCAGGTCTAGATTAATAGCTTCCCTGCAGGCCGAAGGTAGGCAGCCGGCTGTTCCTGTTCGTGATGTCTTGGCGAGCCGTGACCTATCCTACATGTCCCTCATATACGTTTTCCTGAAATCCATCCACGCCCCAGTTTAGTCCTATCCCCTTCCGCCTACATCCAACCAAACGACAAGAACACGTTAAGACCCCGGATCCGGAAACAGCAATCAGACCCGCACGATACTCTCAAGGCCCGAGGGAGACAACCCAATATGCCAGTCCGTAATATCTTGGCCCAGCAGCGGAACATGTGCTTACCTATGGCAATGAAAACCATCATACAGTAAACCAGTGCTTTTAATGCAAAATATTATAACTTTAAGTTACATTTAGTTTCAGCTCGTAGTCGGCAGCGAGGATAAAAAATTTGCTTTTAGTTATTAAGATACTTTAGAAAGTAAGCTACCAGATATAATTGGCGCCGGTAAACATTGAATTGTATTTGTGCCGTGTCAAATAAACTATAGATGAAGAAAAAAAAGAACTATAAGAAGTTGAGGTCAAAATACGTAGAATTGCATACTCACTAGCGCCCCTTAGTGTTACTATTCAGAGCTACCCTGCCCACCTTCTGAACAAATTTGCAGGAGACCGATCTCCTAGAAAGGTGGAAGCCGTGAGATAAGTAAGGATTAAAATACGACGAATGTCGTGCTTACCACGTAACGCAGGAATGCCGCACTGAACGGTCCGCCACCCAGAATTTTTGAACAAGTCTGCAGAAGACCGCAATTTTCAGGTTATCGGAAATACGAGTTATCTGCCTTTTCTAAATGATGCCATATTTAGAGCCGGTATGTAGGGGTCCGGAAGAAAATCAAATACAGTCATACCTTGATATAAGGCAACTCTATTTTTATTTTCGTTACGTTATATCGAGTTACGTTATATCGAAGCAAAAAAAAATGTTCTTCTAATTTACGCAAGAATGTTAATAGTTACTCAAATATGCGCGAAAACCCATTTTCCATCACCTATCAGTATTTTTAAACCTTCCTTATGCCCATTTAGAAATATTTACAGAAGCAAGAAAATTTTTTTTTCAATTGATACACAGATTACTCAAAGATGCGTGAAAACCTATTTCCCATCACCTATCAGTAATTTTGTATCATTCTTATGCCCATTCAGGAAAATTTTCAACAAGCATTTTTTTTAATTGATACAATGATGGTTATTCAAAGATGCGCGAAAACCTATTTCCCATTACCTATCAGTATTTTTTAACCTTTCTTATTCCCATTTAGAGAAAATTTCAACAAGCAAAAAAAAAATTTTTTTTCTAATTGATGCAAGACTGTGAATTGTTACTGAAGAATGCGTGAAAACCTATTTTCCAACACCTATGAGTATTTTTAAACTTTTGTTTTGCCCATTTAGGACAATTTTCGCATTAGTTTCATTAATTTTAAAATTTACTACAAACCTTTTTTGAAGCAATTCATACCCCAAAACCAGTTGCTGTATCATTTATTTTCAATTTCATTTCATTTTAAAAAGTTACGTTATATCGAGGTATAAGTTACGTTATATCGTGGTTGCCTTATATCGAGGTATGAATGTATATATATATATTTTTTCAAATCTTCGCACGACTGAAACATTGCGTATCTAATCTACGTACTTCATGCACACAATGAACAACGCCGAAATAATTTTGTATTTTTAGCATGATTTTTTTTGTGTTGTTAAAAACTGATTCGTGCCCTTTGACTGTCTTTAACGCAGAAAAAACGATAAGAATAACTTTGGTTGAAAATTCTGATTTGTGAAATCCCAAATATATTTATAATATTTTAAGTTTTTTTTCGGAAATATGGGATATGCGCTCTGACGATTGAAGGGGTTATATATCTTTTTGCTCGAGATAAAGAGAAAAGTTTGGAATTTTTTTCAAGCGTGTAGCACCTTTCTTATTGCATAAAAGTAGTAACTTTCTGAAAGTTGAGTTTTTTTTTTCTTCATCTATAGTTTATTTGACACGGCACAAATACAATTCAATGTTTAACGGCGCCAATTATATCTGGTAGCTTACTTTCTAAAGTATCTTAATAACTAAAAGCAAATTTTTTATCCTCGCTGCCGACTATGAGCTGAAACTAAATCTAACTTAAAGCTAGAATATTTTGCATTAAAAGCACAGGTTTGCTGTTTGATGGTTTTCATTGCCATAGGTAAGCAGCATATTAAATTTGTTCCGCTGCTGGGCCAAGATATTACGGACTGGCATATTTGGTTGTTTCCATAGGGCCTTGAGAGTATCGTGCGGGTCTGATTGCTGTTTCCGGATCCGGGGTCTTAACGTGTTCTTGTCGTTTGGTTGGATGTAGGCGGAAGGGGATAGGACTAAACTGGGGCGTGGATGGATTTCAGGAAAACGTATATAAGGGACATGTAGGATAGGTCACGGCTCGCCAAGACATCACGAACAGGAACAGCCGGCTGCCTACCTTCGGCCTGCAGGGAAGCTATTAATCTAGACCTGGCGTCACGGTGTACAGGGCATGACCAAACAACGTGCTCTATGTCGTGATAACCTTCACCACAGGCACAGATACCACTCTCCCCGAGCCCAACACGACGGAGATGCGCGTAAAATCTATAGTGATTGGACATAAGCCGGGACATCACGCAAATGAAATCCCGACCTACATCCAACCCCTTGAACCACGGGCTCGTCGATACCTTGAAGATTATGGAATGTAACCACCTTCCCAGTTCCCCCTTGGTCCAAGAATTTTGCCAACTGATGATCGTATTCTGACGTACAAATGCGAAAAATTCATTAAAGGCAATTGGTCTTACATAAATATCACCGTTTGTTGCGCCCACCTTAGCCAAAGAGTCCGCTTTCTCACTACCCGGTATCGAGCAGTGAGAAGGGACCCACGCTAAGGTAATCTGAGTAGATTTTTCGGATAAAGCACTCAGATGTTCCCGTATTTTCCCCAGGAAATACCGAGAGTGCTTAACATCTTTCATCGATCGGAGAGCCTCAATGGAACTGAGACTGTCCGTAAAGATGAAATAATGGTCCGTGGGCATTTTTTCGATAATCCCTAGGGTGTACTGAATTGCAGCTAATTCTGCGACGTAAACAGAAGCAGGATTATCGAGCTTATGGGAGACGGTTAAATTGTTATTGAAGATACCGAAGCCAGTGGACCCATCAAGAAGTGATCCGTCAGTGTAGTACATATTGTCGCAGTTGATGTTTCGATATTTATTGGAAAAAATTTTAAGGATCTGCTGCACGCGTAAATGATCCGGGATTTCACGAGTTTCTTCTATCAGGGATGTATCGAAAAACACAGTAGAATCAGAAGTGTTTGATAAGTCGACACGATTTGGAATATTCGAAGAAGGGTTAATATTTTGGGACATGTGATTGAAATACAATGTCATAAAACGGGTTTGAGAATTAAGTTCGATTAACCTTTCAAAATTTTCAATCACGGGACGGTTCAAGACCTCACATTTGATTAGAATACGAGAAGACAGGCTCCAGAAGCGGGTTTTCAATGGTAGTACTCCAGCTAAGATCTCCAAACTCATTGAAAGTTGAGTTATTCAGCAACAAAAAAAACGCATTTGTTCATAAGAATTTCCAATTATTCGGGGAGTACCCATTTCCACGAAACGCTTTTTTTGGCAGAGGTTAGTGGTGTTTACGCAACATATCAACTGAAATAACTAATATCATAACTCATATTAAGTATTTCGTTTTCAGTACAAACGGAAACATTTTTCCCGAAAAAAAAACATGTTTTGAACGCTGAAAATTGCAATACAATTTTTTTCGGCAAAGTTAAAGTTCGTGTAGCAAAAATCGATCGTTCAACGATCGGGAAATTTAATAACGGACATTTTAAAAAAAATATGAAGAAAATCGCAATCGTAACCACGGCAAAGTCATTTTTTGAGAAAGACCATTCCGAGATAGAAGCGTATAAAGTTTCAAGTTTAGCTTATGCGACCGTGGCGAGGCGCGATACAAACCACTCTAACTTTCCCCCTATTGCTCGGATCTTTATAAAAAATTATAAAAGTGTTCTCCATATGTTGTACTTTAAGATAATGCAATATAATATTTTTTTAAACTAAAAGGGTGTATAACCCCTTAAGTATTTTCATGAGTGCAATAAATGATAGTGTTAATTTGTTAATGTGGAAAAGCCAGCACACGAAAAATTTTGATCGGTTGTTGCACGATTCCAGCTTTAGCCAGGTAAAGCAATACGACGAACCTCTTTTCTGAGGTACGATATCTAGAATATAAAATTATTGCTTGTCAATGCCTCAATATTTTACCATATTTAGATCTTTGAATTGATGTTTTTAAGATTTCAACCTTATGATAAACCTAAAGTATACTATGAGCGAACCTTTTTATGGATTGGTAGAACAATAGTTTTGTTATTTAGCATGATAATCTTTGTACTCATCATTAAAGTATATCACTTCGTATCGTATAATTTCAAAAATAATATTTCATCGAAGGTGGTGCCTTTGGGCTCACCCTATCACTAAGATTGAAGAGAATAAAACTAGGTTGAGAACTGTGGTATTAGAGAAAATTAAGAAATGATGTAAAGTCAAGCAAAAGTTTTTGATGGGATTACATTCCAGCACATTTTCTCGTGTATAAATTCCCAGTACCAATTTTTGTGCGCTATACTGCCGTTCCAAGCATAACTGTCCCAGCATACATAAGGTTTGTGTAGAACATGGGACAACTATGCTTGGAACGGCAGTATATGCGAAGGAAAAAAAATCAATTTCAAATTCTATCAACTTGCAATGTGCTCTCCAAAATCACAACATGTACAATAACGGACCAGCTTTATCGTTTCATAAGTTTATGGAAAGGCGTAATAGAGTCTGAAATGTATCGTCCTGGGAATAAATTTTTCAACAAAAACCACGATTATAAAATAGTAAATTTGAATTTACTTAAGTTACTTATCTTTTCAAGAATGCAGTGCTTATATTTTTAAAATTTGTATCTTTGAACTTTTTTTAGGTATCCAATATATCGGAAATTTTGTGTATAAACATTAAAATAACGACAATGTATTATTATTTTTTGATAACAACATTTTCTAGAAACTATAAAAAGTTATATTACATGTATTAATGGCTTACACAAGTATTGATCTAAAATGATTGACAAAGTGATTGCCATAAAAACGCATTATATTTTTGGGAATACGTTAGTACATTAAGTTTGTTAATCGTAAAGTTTGGTAATCGAACCAGCACTTTGAGCGTAAAATTTTCAGACTTTCTTGCCCCGCGGCGACAGTTTGATCCGCCTAGCAATTTGTCTTCAGCTGAAATGTTGCTGAAACACGAATACTGCAACTGGTGTTAATAGGAACCTATGTAAAAGATAAAATCTATCACACGAATTAAAAGTAATGCTACCATGACCGCCCTCAGACTTTGCACTGTTCGGCAAGAAAGTTGGCCTCTGATATTTCCTCTTCCTGCTGTTCCCAGCATGTTTCGAAACTTGAAACCCATCCGACCTCGAAATCAAAATACACATTGTTCACTTTAGTACAATTTCCCCGAAAACACAGCAAACTAGCCATCACACATCGACAAGTGGGCTGCTAAGTGTTGACGGCCCTGTTTGCATTTCGGCGGTACCACGAAGGGCACCAGCTCTCAAAGCCCTCATACAGGTTGGTTCCTTTACGACAGCGATGACGTTGGCTACGACGGCGCGGTGTGGAGCAATAAACATCTTGTTGTGCTCGTTAAGAATCGCTGTTAGAGAGTGAAAATACAAATATTTTGTGAGTGAAATTTACTCTTTTACATTTGCTTTCAGCTAAACATTAAAAAAAACATACGGAACGAGCCATGCGGTGGCGGTGTTTTCGTTTTCATTAGATGCCTATATCCATTGCATGCATGGGCTTCCTGTAAGCGCGCAGTGGCGCACAGCTGTTGGAGGTTTGTCCCGTGTGTGTTTGGGTGGATGCTGCGACTGTTTTCACATGTTTAAACGGTAGTACCTGCTGTATACAACACAACATCTCTAGCAGCCTCCAGATCTTGCTTATTAGCAAACATCATACTGAGGCGTTAGCTGAGCTGAGCGTGAGCACCGATGCGGTGTCCGCTTGTGTGCATGAGCACGAATAAAGCAGCGAATATTTTGCGTCAAATGCCTTGACAAATTTATACTGTAATTGGTTGGAAATATGGTAAAACCAAAACAGGAATTTTTGGCATGAAAATAAAATAAATTGCAAGCGTAGAAATGTGAAATCGTTTTTCTCGGTACGAAAGCATCGGAAAGCTAAGTTGAAATTTTTGAATCAAAATCACATTTACGCAGTATGCGCTTGAGTCCTTTAGTAAGCAAGTAAGTAAAAAAGCAAACGAGAATGTTTAATTTATTTTGATTAGGTGAACCAAGATATCTTAACACTTGCGTACCTGACCCATCCAAAAAGAAAATTCTTTTGTTCGCCATTCCGCAATTCCCCTCAATATATCCGGAACAACGAAAAATTTCGAGATGTCCCATACTGTCTTTAAAACTATGATAAATTTGCGATCTTTAAAAAAAGGTTGGATCAAATTCGGTTCAGATCTTGCGGAATGGCATGCAAAAGAATTTTCATTTTTTTCGGCTCTGGAGTAGTCAGGTACGCAAGTGTTAACCGTGCAAGGATGAACCAGTTAAAAAAAACATTAATCAAACTAGAATACCACAATAGAAGGGTGAACATAAATTATAGAAATAGATTGCTTATAGAGCTAAAAAAAACAAAGCCATGGTGCTACATTCCGGTTCGGAATTTGACCTTCTGTTTGTTATACACAGACTTCGCAGCCAACTGTTAAGTGTACAGGGCAATTGCGGGGCTAGCGCTACGATCCTACTGACACTAACAGTCTCTCCCGAGTCAAGACTCGACCCTACGACGACTGGCTTGTAAGGCCAGCATCGTACCTCGAAACCGGCTGGGGAGGCTTATAGAGCAAGCGGTTATTATTTGGTGTCTTCCGGTAGTATTTATCTTTACGCTTGCTCAAATAGTATTAACATTAAAGTTTTAATATAGAACAAGAATGGCTGAATTCGGAGCTTTATTGTTACCTACAATCGTAAAAACTTTACTATGCTTGGTTTTTATTCACACCCGCTTCAATATCGTTTCCATAATAATTATTATACAACGGCTATTAGCCTTAAGGTGATACTGTTGATTAAACACGGGAAAATAAAACAGATATGGTACAATTTTTCGATAAGGTAAATTTTTCGCCTTTAAATGTGCGTAAATATTCAAACTATGATTAAGAAACCGAGTGATTTTTGCATATTAACAACGACATTTGACATGTTCTCTTAGATGAATAGGGTGCTAAATAGCTTTCGAATGACTGCACCCCACTAAAGTGATGTATTTTATAGCCACTTTTTGTGCATCAGCTAAATGCCTTTGAATAACACTGCTTGAGCAGGGTACGTTGAGGTTCAAACTGGCAAGCTAGGTAAGCCACTTAACGGTGGAAAAAATCTGGTTAATAATGCGTAGCAATTGTCGATGTACTGATCGTAATTTCAGGTATTATAACCCTCGAGTCGGACCACTAACTTTATCTTTACTACATCGTGAATAGCTCGTCCCTAAATGGTAATAAAAATTGATTTGCCACAATGTTGCCGTTCCAGCCGGACGAAGACCCTTGAGGTAACCGTGCAGCCAATAGTCACGTATTTTTTGCGCTCGGACCAAGTCTAATTCAATTCCGGTGCCGCTCGTTTGTTTGCTCACTGTCTTGGCGCTCCCAATCGATTGAACCACCATGCCATGTCCCATAGCCAAAGGTGTGACCCAGCGCCGAGATGTACCGGTAGAAGTCTCACGATGACCGTTGCTCTCGGATTGTTTATGTTGGCGCGAACAATTGTTGTTTTTATATCGGCGTCCTCCCGGCGGAGTAAATACCGATAGGAAGAACAGCGTTTGGAAAGCGCAACGAACGCTCCGAGCGTGGTCTTGTTGTGTCGGTTCGGCCCAAGTCGATCTGCATAAAGGCACCGTGCCCAAGCGCAGCCCTGAAGACCTGCAAAGATGAGCTTAGTCGGTGGTCATCGCACGGGCAAAATCGGTGCTTCTTCTTACAAGTCCAAGTGCTCGCGAAAGCTATTTTACTGTGAATCATTTTCTCGCTAGTGACGATCTAGTCTTTGCTATACACCACGCAAGAGTAGGTAACCAGAACTGCCTGTCACTGCATAATTTTGTTTGATTAGAAAAACGCTTTCAGTTTTCCTATTTTTCAAGCATAGTATAACACCATTTGAATTTATTGTCATTTACTTTTAAAATTTTAGCCTGGGAGTTTGACTATCATAATAGATTTCATTTTGTCGGCAGATGTTTCCGGTTTGTTGTTTGTATAGAATAAATTTCCCAAACATCACAATAAATCTGCGTTACAGCCCCATCTTAAATCACTCACAAATGACAACATACTAGATCAGTCTCAATCATCCATGAATTGAGTTAAAGTTGTCATATTTCACCAACGCTTCGATAGCTGGAAAACACAATCATTACTGTTAATAAAAGATGAGTTCAGTAAACTCTCTCTCCATTGCATAATTACTGAGTCACGCACTGTGTTGTCACTTGTCACAGTCAAAAGAAGAGACCATGTTCTTGGCCGAGCGACGAATGTTCCACACATATGTTTCTCGTCTCCCCGATTTCAGTCAGCTCAAGCAGTGGATGAATAAGTGGATGGAAAGTGTCCGAATCGAGAAAACATACATGCTTTGGATTATTGGTATGAATTCGTTCGTTGAGAAAATTGATGACTCGTGGCCCGTTGATGGGCCACGAAATAGGCAGATTTTCGTTGTGTGAACTATGCTTGGAATGTGTCCAAGTTATGCATGTCACCACTCTGTGATGAAAGAATATTAAAGTCATTCCATATGGGTCGGGTTTTCTGGCTGAATCTGCATGCCGGCCAATTAAGTACAGTTATGAACTTGACAGTGACGAATGCGGATGTAGTTGAATTCATTACTTAATCGTTATTAATGTTTTTGGGACAATTGAAAACAGCGACGCATGATTAGACTTCAAATTGCTGGACGCATTTCTCTATCAATGATAGAGCAGTTCAACGCTTCCAATATGCAATCTTTATTTACTTCATTTTGCAAATCTAACTTCTCATTAAATGTTGCCTCAGAATGAGTTTATATTTTCCCCAATTAACCTTGTGATAAATGAAAAGCACACAGGGTTTAAAACAGATTTCTGTGATTTATAATTTTCAAAAGTTCGCATCATTTTGGGAATGATTTTAGACGTTGTGTATAGCCACGACGTGTCCATTGAAATAATAAAAACCCTGAATTCTACTAAGTCTATGGAGCAGTTCAACAAAAAAAAGTCCCAGCTTTAATTTTTTTTATTTGTCATTTTTTGATTTGGCTGAAACTTTGTATAGATGTTTTTATGGGCAGAACATGCCATTTTGTGTAATTGGTTTAATTTTTTGGAACACGACTTATTTTTGGGAAACTATTAAAAAATGCTATTTTGGGTATGTATCGATAATTACCAATATTTTTAGAGCCAAAACGGTTTGTTTGATCGGTATAACGCCTTCGGCAAAGTTGTAGATAAAAATCTTGTCTTACAGAAAATACTTCAAGGTATACAGCCCTGGGGATTGTATGAAATGGTGATGTAGGACTAAATGTATATTTTGTATGCTGCGATAGACTGTTCATAGGCAACACTACCGTTTATATTTGATGGTCGTTATTGTAAAAATAACGATCCATGAATACATGAAAATTTCACACTAGTAGTAGTTGTAAAAATTCTCAGAACTCTTATTTTAAAGCATTTATCGTTCTGAAAAGAATTGATTCCATAATCTTCAGCTCGAAATGTGTGCTACAGAACGGTGATGATCGCACCACCGGTAGCATTGAATATTTTGCTTGTCCGCGCAAAATAAAATTTGCACTCTGCTGTGCCCTCCAATAGCTGGGCCAGCAAAATATCCTGCAATATACGATGGTGCCTGTTGCTGCTGTATGCAAAATAAAGGTAAGGTGTTCCGCAGTGCCTGGAAGTTGACTCGTATGCAGCTCTCGTTTCCTTATGTCGCGTACCTCTATCAGCTATACTCCACTCGCTATTGTGTGACAAACTAGACTGAAGCTGAATTCTCTAAACGCAGTCTTTTGTATCGAGTTCAGCGTAGATTTTTGCCATGAGGGCGTGGCCACGCAGCTTAGAGAAAGACCAACAAAACGAAACACCTTCGATACTACTAAGTGATTTTCATAAGCACCAAAAGAAAGTTTTTGTTCTCCCCATGCGAAAATCACTCTAGTTCTTAGATTAACTAATTTGCGTTAATAATATTTGACTGATAACGGTGTTCGAGTAGGTACAAAGAAACAATTGAACCGGAAAATCATTCAATTTACAACTGAATATTTTTGGAATAAGGGTTATATCTTTCTGTGATAAACTATTCATAGGCAACACTACCGTTTATCTTTGGTGCGTCCTGGTCGTTATTGTAAAAATGATTATTGAGAAATAGATGAACATTTCGCACTAGTGGTAGTTGTGGGAATTCTCATAACTCTTATTTTCAAGCATTTATAGTTCTGAAAAGTACCGATTCCATAAACTTCAGCTCGAAATGTGTGCTACAGAAAGTTGATGATCGCACCACCACCGGCAGCATTGAATATTTTGCTTGGCCACGCATAATAAAATGTGGTCTACACTGTGTTCTCAAAATATCTTGCCGCGTACAATGGTGCCTGTTGCTGCCGTATGCAAAATAAAACCGAACCAATTCCATAATCTTCAGCTCGAAATGTGTGCTACAGAACGCTGATGATCGCACCACCGGTAGCATTGAATATTTTGCTTGGTCGCGCATAATATAATTAGCTCTCCGCCGTGCTTTCCAGTAGCTGTGCCAGCAAAATATCCTGCAGCGTACGATGTTAACTGTTACTTGCCGTATGCAAAATAAAAGCAACATGTTCCGCAGTGCCTGGAAGTTGACTCGTATGCAATTCTCAATGTCGCGTACCTCTAACAGCTATGCTCCACTCGCTATTGTGTGACAAACTAGACTGAAGCTGAATTTTCTACACGTAGTCTTTACTCGATACGTTCAGCGTAGATTTTTGCCATGAGGGCGTGGCCACGTAGCTTAGAGAAACACAAACGGAATAAAATGCTTTGTTGAGTCAGAATATGTAGGCAGTGAAATTTATTCCGTCCATGTTATTGTTATCCGTGTTCGGAAAACAAGGAAAGCTTGACCTTGAAATTTTTCACCTTTTTTCACCATTAAGCAGTAAAGCAACAATGTTAAACATTATATTTAACAATTGTTACACATTTTATCTATCCACGGACATATAAATGACTAAGATGCGTTAAGTCGTTCGCTTGCTATAATCGTTTGAAATCTGACGCAACATTTGCCAGGTTCATTTTCAATTTTACAAAATGTAATCTAGTATAAAAAACAAAGACGTAGTCCTACATCAAAAGTAGGAGGGTGGTATCCAAGACACGACCGCAAAATTGACGTAGGTCTACGATAGTTTTATATTTCATTTTAAGACCACAGGCTATGTTTGATTTGTGCCAAAAACGAGCGATTATGTTTATTCATAATTTTAGTTTACTCGTTTTTTAACCAATTTAAACTCAACATCCTCCAACAGAAAAATATTTTGATTCTCAGCACTTAGAACCGTACTATGTCTCTAATTACTCGGGTGGTCATATCAACTATCTAGGTCGTCATAGGCCACATGCGTACCTGTCCCTGTTGAGTTCCGAATACTCTCAAATTATTGAGCTTAATATCATCAAGCGACACCTCAAGCGACACCTCAAGCGACTTGGAACTAAAATTAGATCATTGGTGGTCATATTAGTGGTCGTCATAGGCCACTTAAGAAGTAAAAAAGTGATGAAGAGAGAACATTTTGGCGTGTTGCCAAAATCGAACGGGGTCTGTATTTTGATTATTTATTTGCAGTCATTTATTTTGGAAGAAAAAATAATTTCTTTGCTATTGATAAATACCTTTCATCCTAATACAGTCAATTTTTTTTCAATACGATAAAAAATTGCAATTTCTAGTCATAAATGTATATTTACTGAAATTTTAACACTGATATAGAACTTTTTGAACATGTTAACATCCAATTCGAGAAAATTGAAACATTTTATCAGTAAGCAGAACCAAAAAAAACAGTTTCAAGATATAAAAAAACTGTGAAGATGCCATATTTGAAAGTCATCTGTCTGTTATCTTCAAAAATAAACAAGGTAAGAGTGATAAACTACATAAGCCTCAGCAATTGATATGTTCATAGTGTTGTTCAATTTCAAGTAAGGTTATGAAAGGTAAAATTTTGTTGCAGATGCTGATGTAAAAGAATTTATAATTGAAAAATACAAATATAATTGTGGGAACCCTAGTGTCAAGAAATAAATTTGGTTGTTCTCTATACCGCAACCGCGGGATGCTCCTACACAGTGTCAAAATATGAAATTTACAACTAATGCAAATGAAAGCACATAACGATTTCTAGCACATTAGGTGAAAAACATATACAATTTCACACCGTTAATAATGCACAATACAGAATCGTTCTAAGCCATGTAAATTTGTACGTTAATTGATATAAACTTACTTACTTACTTTTTACTTTTATGGCGACAGATCATTAAGATCCAATGCCGAATCCAGAATACGTCTCCACAAAACTCGATCTTGGGCTGCTACTCTCCAGTCTCCCCTTACACCCGCTGCTCTGGCATCCTCGTCGACAGCACACATCCAGCGCGTGCGCGGTCTGCCTCGAAGTCGTCGGCCTCTATCCGGTTCTCTACTAAATATTATCTTTGCTGGTCGCTCATCCGCCATCCCTGCTACATGGCCAGCCCACTGTAGCCTGCCGTGTTTCATCAGCTTGACAATATCAGCGTGTTTGTATACTTCGTACAGCTCGTGATTTATGCGCCTGCGCCACACCCCGTTCTCTAGTTTGCCTCCGAGTATTGATCGCAGGATTCTACGCTCAAAGACCCCAAGCGCTCGTCGATCGGCCTCCTTCCACGTCCACGATTCGTGTCCGTAGAGCGCCACTGGGAGGATCAGAGTCCTATAGAGCGCAAATTTCGTACGGATCTGTAGGCTACGGGACTTAAGCTGGCTACGCAATCTGTAATAAGCCCTATTCGCCGCCGCAATCCGCCTCTTCACCTCGCGGCTCACCTCGTTGTCACATGTCACGAGAGTACCAAGATAAATAAATTCGTCGACCACTTCGAAAGTATCCCCATCCATCTCCACCGCAGCACCAACACCCGTAGAACTACCACGCTTTCTGCCCGCCACCATGTACTTTGTTTTGGCAGTGTTTATGGTGAGTCCAATCCTCGCAGCTTCCCTTTTGAGAGCCGTAAAGACCTCTTAACTGCTCTACGGTTAACACCAATTATATCAATGTCGTCCGCAAAGCCCAGAAGCATGTGAGACTTAGTGATGATGGTGCCGCTCCTCTGCACACCTGCCCTTCGTATCGCACTTTCCAAAGCTATGTTAAACAGAAAGTTCGAGAGCCCGTCATCTTGCTTCAGACCACCTAACGTCACAAACGCGTCCAAAAATTCTCCCGCTGTCCTGACGCATGATGTGAAACCGTCGAGCGTCGCACGTATCAGTTTAATCAGTTTAGTTGGGAAACCATGTTCTAGCATTATTTGCCACAGCTCGTTGCGTTCCACTGTATCGTACGCCGCTCGAAAGTCTATAAACAGCTGATGTGTCTGCAGGTTGTGTTCTCGAAACTTGTCGAGGATCTGTCTCAAGGTGAACATTTGGTCCGTTGTAGATCGCCCCACTCGAAAACCGCATTGGTATTCGCCAACAAAGGCTTCCTGCAACGGCCTCAGTCGCTGGAACAGAATAAGGGAGAGAATTTTGTAAGCGGAATTGAGGAGGGTTATGCCTCGATAATAACTTCACTCGAGTCAAAGTCCCTTCTTGTAGATAGGGCATATGAGTCCTTCCAACCAGTCCGTAGGTAGTTGTTCCTCAGACCATACCCTTAGGATAATCTGGTGAATTGCACTACACAGCCGCTCGCTCCCAACTTTGAATAGTTCGGCCGGTAAGCCGTCCTTCCCAGCGGCTTTGTTGTTTTTTAGCTCTTTGCAAGCATTCTTCACCTCGTCCAATGTTGGTGGGTCCACAGCTTGTCTGTCCTCCCCAATTTCTATCCTGTTCCCCTCGACGACTCTCCTTCCTTCCTCGCCGTTCAACACTTAAAGCTTCGAATAAAAATATGCATGCAAATTCATAATATATTCATTTACTTTGCATGTAAATATAATGTCACACGGAATATTACATGGTTTCAAATGCTCTATTTATGTGCATTTAAAGTAATGTAAATTTTTTTTACTGTGTAGGGTTTTCATATTGAATTAAATTCATTGAGCTAGAAAATGTTATCATCAGTAAAGCTCGTTTAACTACCTGTTCAAAGATCTGTACGGAGCATTTTGGCTTTCTATTGTCTTTTAAATACCCTATGTTTAGTTACCTAAATAAATCTGATAAAACGAGAGTGTAGAATTCAAAAATAAGCAACTAGTTTTATTTGTACAAAGCATCAAAATTATATACCCTGCTATCTGCCTCTACCGACACGTACAGGATTTTGTTGTCTCCGGCGGCACAGCGTAGTGTGCGGCACCTTCTGACATTTGCTTCATCTCGGAACAAAAAAAAGAAAAAGATAATTCAAACGGAAACTCGACTGCCTTCCAGGTTGCAACACGATACTTACCAACGCGCTACCCCAAAACACACCCCACTGTGTGTTGACAGTGGCAATGTAGTCTTTACTTGGCTTGACTGCACACAGATGAATATCGAGTTATACTGCACTGATGAACGACGAGTGAAAAGCGCTCTATACATACATGACTTGGTGCAGTGCTGTTGACTGTGCCACCATGTTTTCCTTCAAGACATCACTTTTAATAACATTATAACAGCAGATCGTAGAATTGTCTGGTAAAGGAGGTGGTTATGAACTTTCCACTAAATCTTTACCTTCAAGACATCAAAATTGTCTAGGCTCAGGGAAGCAAACTTCAGTTGAGCTATTGGGACGTGGAAATTCTGTCATTTTTTGCCGCTGTTATAGAGGATATCACAGCAGGCAGTTGGTATCTACTCATGAAGTCTGTGCCAGGCGATCTCGTATGTGATTGGTGCATTTTTCGTGAAAATTCGAAGATCTCCGCAGCCGCAAGGTAACAGAGTCCGCTTTGATAAGCGAGTGGCGATAGGTTCGAATTTTTGTAGAACCAAGCCATTCGTTTTTTCCACTTTAAGTATGAGTTTATTCTCAGCCTCTTTCACGCAAAAACTTCCCTCCAGACTTAATAACCACTGCTCTAAAGCTTCGATAATATCATAGACTATAGCACGTTATACGCTGTTAGAGTGATAGCTTGGAGGAAGATATGATAGGGTCGATAAGGAAGGCTGTAGGTTACTAAGTCTGAAGGAGAAGACAAAAAGCACTATAACACGGAGCAGGTTACTTTTCAATAAGAAACACTGCAAAATGGTAAAAAAAAGTGCGAACAGCAAAAATGTTCGGACAATACCACAAGAGATAAAAAAACTACTGGTCGCAGTGAGGACCATACAAAAAAAAGAAGTACACTCTAAAGGTTGATGAGTGGATTGGTGAACCGGCCGGAGACCTGAACAAACAGTGGAGGTACATTTTGCGACATGAACAGAAATACAACGCGAGAGGTGCAGGAGTCGCACCATTTTCATTCTCCATTTGCCGTCCACCGAAGATGGTACGTAACACCTTCCGCTGGAAGACCGCAAGCGCGCGTTGGTACTCCACAAGCATAGTACATGTCTCATGCTCGTAGAGGACTACCGGTCTGATCAGCGTCTTGGAGATGGTTAACTTGGTGCGGCGATGAATTCTTTTTGATCGGAGCGTGAATTTCTCTGCTGGTTACCAGTGAGCCCTGGTGCACGAACTCGTCGATCACCTCGATTCCATCACCACCATATTGAACTCTAGGTAGAAGGATAGCACTGTTATCTCGTGAACCCCTTCCTTGTCGATATCGCCGGCGAAGCCAAACATTTAAACCGACTTTTCAAATATCGTGCTAATTACCCGCTTTTCCGCTGACATCTTTGAGGGCAATATCAAACAATAGGCACGAGATACCACCACCTTGCCTTAACCCTCTTCGAGTTTCGAAGGAGCTCGAGAGTGCTTCCGCTACTCGAACTACATACATCACATACATCCATCGTGCACGGCTCTAGCCAGCGTTTTCCCACTGTATTTCAACAACTCACTGGGAAATTAGTCCACTCCAGCAGCTTTATTGTTTTTCAGCCGGGTAATCTCTTCCTCCACCTTCAGAAGATCGGGGGCTGGAATCCCGATGGCTTCTGCTCGTGCACCAAGATCAGTTGCCATACCATCCTAGCGCTCTACTTTATCGCTGTTCAGATGCTTATCGATGCCGTCCAAGCTCCTGCACATATCGGCTTTCGGCAGGATTCTCGCCCGTGCTGGGTTCTTCTCCTCCGGATGTTCCCCCAGCCATCTTCAAGAGTAGCTGCGCCAACCTGCTGTTCCGTTGGTTAACGATACCTCCAGCTGCTGCGCGTATGCCTGTGAAACCCCGGTAACCCACAGTTCGCTCGATATTTGGTCGCACCGTTCGACTTTGGCAGGTGTTATACACCGTCGAAAGTTCTGAGCGCATGCACACAGTTACTGGGTAATGGTCTGAATCCATATTCGCACTGCGGTAGGTAGAACCTGCTGTCGATTAGAACGTGGTCAGTTTGATTCCTTGTCTATTGGTCGTAGATTATTCTGTCGCAACCTGGAGAGCAGAACAATTTGCAGTTTCATGTCCCAAGTTTCCAATCGTAGTCCTTATTTCGCTGTCTAGGTCCATACCGGTTGTTCCGATTCGTATTATCTCCTACGTTGTTTGTAACATATTGTTTTCTGGGGCGACTCGTTGGGCCTTCCACAACTTCCCCTGTCCTTTGCTAAGGCCTTCCCATGTCTCGCTGGGGAATCATCGTATCAGAGTATCAGAGTTGAGAGTCCCACGCTGACACCAGGACGTTGGATCAGCTGGTTCTAACATGGAGGTTAGGCACTGTTTTGAGCGGCACCATCTTGGTGAACAGACGCCCGGGTTGGCGAAGCACTTCCTCTACCGCCGGAGTATGGTTTACGCGCCAATAAATAAGTCGCACCTTCTCTCTTAGCTGTTTTTGAATGACAACATTGCCCAGGCAACACCAACCAGTTGTGTGAATGTTCCAACTGGCAGTCTAGTGTAATCAAATGACTCATGGAGGTGTGAGATAGGAAATTGTGAGGGCCGGAGCTGTGTTTGACGCTCCTTTCCGCTGTCAACTAACTGTTTGAAGCCCATGCCCATGCTGGCGACAGAAACAGCAGCGAAATTGAAGGGAATGAACAAGAATGAAGTCAAGAAACCTTGTGAAGAGTTAAAAAAAACCAAAAAGCAGTTCATCGAGAAATCCATCGGTTTATATTAAAAGTTTGGATCGAAGATAAACTACAGGAAACATTTGTTGAAGACAACCAGTTTCGGAAAGGCGATCCACAACGGACCTTACTTCAAATACTTATAAGTTCAGGGAAACTTGCAGACTCATAATCTGTTTATAGACTGAATCGTATCAGTTATGCTTGACCACAGTTAAAGACCACAGTTAGGGCCGTTTAGAGAAATTGTCCCAAGATCGAGAGGTGCGGAGACGTATTCTGGATTCGGTAGTGTCACCTACACAACCTTATATGATCTTCTTACCAGACTAAATAAGAAGGGCTCGGCCATAATTTACTAAAAATCACTGGTCAATCAATGTGATTAAATATTAAGAAACGCAAAG
This sequence comes from Wyeomyia smithii, assembly GCF_029784165.1. Lineage (NCBI taxonomy): Eukaryota > Metazoa > Arthropoda > Insecta > Diptera > Culicidae > Wyeomyia > Wyeomyia smithii. The sequence goes on from NC_073695.1 coordinate 106,127,316, forward strand.
CGTGATAAAACTCGGCAAAAAATGGCGTTGAATGCTAGGTAACCTCAATAGAAATAATGAAAGAATAAAACAGAAAAATAAATCGGTATAGCCGATCCCTGCAGCTCGACATTGAGTAGCTCCGAGACTACTCACGGTGGAATGACTTGGCGCATCGCTTCTCGAGGACGGTTGGTGCAGGATTTGCATATCTACCAGGGAGATCGCAACGATTACACTAGGAGTAGAGGCACCGATCGACAGAAATGACGGAGAATATGAGGCAGCGGGAATGAGAAGAACCGGACCTGGGCGCAATATCTGGGCAAGTTTACGAGGGAGAACAAGGCCAAATGCAAACGGACACGGAACATCATAATCTTCAGACGAAAGAAGTTCTGGCAAGGAGATCGGGATCTTGAGGAGCTCGAGCAGCTGTCCCTTGCTGAAGTTCTATGACAAAGTGAACCAGTCTCGCAGAGGCTATGAACCGCAAACCGACATGTGCAACGACGCAGATAAGAACCTTCTCACTGATGCCAGCGAGGTGACCGGCAAGTGGAAGGAGTACTTCGATGGACATCTAAATGGCGATACAACAAACAGATACGAAACAGGAGAAGCACCAGCAGCAGATTACCGACCCACCGGCGTTGGTAAGATCGGGAGGCTGAAACACTACAGAGGCGAACTAGCGGATGAACTCTTTAAACATGGTAGAAAGGTGCTGGCTGGCGCACTGCATTGGGCAATTTCCAAGATCTGGAAGGAGAAAAACTTTAAAGACGAGTGGAGTGGAGGAAGTTGTCTGCCCCATTTACAAAATGAGCGACAAACTAGAGTGTTGCAAATACCGCGGCATCTTGCTTTTCAATACCGCCTACAAAATACTCTCTCAGATTTCTTCACGTTGTCTATCACTTTTATCCAGAAGGTTTGTAGGCCAGTGCCAAGATGGATTATGGAAATCCTTGCAACCACAGACCAGATATTTTGAGTCAGACAGATTTTACAGAAATATCGCGAATACAACGTGTTCACACATCACATCTTCATTGACTTTACGGCGGCTAATGATACAGTCGATCGAGAACAGTTATGGCAGATCATGCACGACAAGGGTATGACGGTAACTGACGCGATTAATCAAGGCCACCATAGCGTATGTGATGTGCTACGTATGTGTTTCGGGGATACTCTCGAAGGAAGCCTTTCGAGTTATGCAGTGGATTAAAACAAGGTAATGACCTTTGCTGCTTGTTGTTCAAATTTACTCTTGAAGGTGTGATCCGGAAGGGCAAACATCGACATGAGAGGCACGATTTAGGCACAATTTAGGCTTCGCAGATAACTTCAAAATCATAACAAGTAACTTTTCGCTAGGGAAGAAACCTATGCCCAACGGAAAGCTGAAGCTAGACGAATCAGACTGCGGATAACTACGTCAAAAACGAAATACTTGTGAGTGAGAGGCGCCAAGGAGAACAGCATCAGTCTACCAACTCAAGTCTCTGTTGATGGCGATGAGCTCAAGGTGGCCGACGAGTTAAGGTATTTAAAGTCACTGGCAAAGAAATCCGGAGACGCGTCCAGGCTGGAAATCGTGCCTACTTTTTAGTTCGGAACACCTTTTGATCGAAACAAGTGTGACGACGCGCGAAGTTGCCGTTGCACAAAAGCGTGAGAAGACCGTACTCTACGAGTCGAGAAAACAACGCTTCTCACAGAGAACTTGAACGCTCTTGGAATTATTGAATGAAAGGCTTTGCGAACTATTTACGGTGGAGTACAGACGGATGACTGAGAATGGTGAAGCCGCATATACCATGAGCTGCTCACGCTGCTTGGAGTGAAATCACATTACACACCTGGCGAAAGTTCATAGGCTACGGAGGGCCAGCCACGTCGTTAGAATGTCGGATGACAACCCTGTGAAATCGCTAGTCATAAGATGTGGGATCTTCAAATTATTATTTAATCCCAAAACTAAAATTATTCCAAACCTTGAGATGGAAGCTCGAAATTTCTCACTATGAATAGAGTATGAATTATCAATAGTTCGCAAAAATGAGTAAACGTAGGCAGCAGCATTTGACATTTGGACGGTCTGAGTAAATCAATCTTTTTAAGTTCTTCACCAAGAGTTGAAAATGTCTATGGATTTGCTAAAGATACACACTCTACACCAAACTTTTTATTACACATCCTAAAATAAAAGTAATAAACAAAAACAGCTAACTATTTTAATGTAAGATTAATGGGTTATTGCTATTATTTATCGAATATTATGAAAATTCCAGTGGAACACAGTACAATTTCGATGTTCGCCTAAAAATGAAAACTTTGCTCTATAAACGGGATGAATAATAGTTACCTATTCTTTCCTCCAATATCAACGGTATCTATTATCATCTAGCTTTAGTTTACAATTCAGTTCACTACCTGCTAATTCTAATAAATCCTTCAACTCAATGCTCGTGATATTTAAACTAAACAATTTGTCATCGCGTGCTCACCGGCAGCGGGGCAGAGCGGGAAAAAATAACAACAATTTGATCGATCTCTCCTCCGCTTCATACCGGGCAGGATTAATATGCATACCATTTGTCTTTCCATCGGAGTGTTTTGCTTCGTGTGAAAGTGAAAACTGGCAGAACAACTCCCGGCTATCGTACCTATTGTGGTCCGAGTCATATTTGAACTGTAAATGTGACCCCTTGCGGATCAAGCTGCCTCACTAACATCTCAATCCTCTCCGTTTCCCGTATCTGGATCGAACTGTCAATTTGTCAGTATTATAAAGATTGAAATTGCTTCACTAGCAATAGTTTGTTCGTTTCCTGCCCGAAAGGGCTGAATCGCTCAGTTTGTTCGGCGTCACACAATTATTGAGCCAGCCGAGATACTAGCTTTCCGCGGGCCACATAGGCGTCCCATTGAGAAGACCGCATAGCACTTTGCCTAATATTTTCTCCACTTTTCTATTTATCCAAACAATAATTCGATTAGCTATCTGATGAACCATTTTCTTCTTTGTTTTTTCTCTCTTTCAGGTGAGTACGACTATGACTGGTTGTGGAACAAAAATGTGCGCGTTCAAGCTGCGTTCGTCGTTAGGATCAAGAGCGAACAATTTTAAATTGGTGCTCTTCAAAAAAATCTGGAGGCGATAGATACCAGATAGGTTTGGAAAAAAACAACGAAAACAACCATGCGGATTGATCCAACGGACCACACCGCATCGCTTTAGCCAAATTTGCTTTCATAAGGAAGGAAAGTGAAAGCGTTTCTTATCTCGGATACACCTCCAAACAGAATCAGGAACCACGGCGGGATTCAGGCGGACCAGCTGTCCTAGCAAAATGTATAGATAATCGTTAATTGTTAACACCGATGAATTGCAAAACTGGTCAACGAATAGTGACATTGGCACTGCTCTCGACCGATGTCATAGACACGGCCGAAGAGTGGCCGTGAAGTGCTTGCGGTAAAAAATGCAAATTTGGATTCGCCAAAGGCGACAGTTTTTGTTTACTTTGCTAATCCAGCGCATCGGGATCGAGCGAGGAAAAAAAATACTTTCAATGCTTATAATGCGATATGAAGCATGATTAAGTTGAAGTATATTTTGGGGCATAACATAACGTACCCAGAGGCTTTCGCCCTACGGAATCTAATCAACGGTGGTTAGAAGTAAACTTGAACATTTTGGGGTTCATGAGAGTGTCATGGAAATATTAGGGTTACATAATTTTATACAAAAACGAATGCATGTTTGTTTATTCCCCATGTACTCAAAAACTACGGAACTGATTTCTAACAAAAACTCTTCCATGTTCAAAAAAAGTTATTTTAATAAAATTCTTTTTCTTTGATAGTACCCAATTTGAAATTTTTAGAAAAGCTTTGGGGAACTAAATTATTTATCCTAAAACCTTTAGTTTTAAGAAAGCTGATATGTCCGTTTTTTAATCACTTTTTGGTTCTGATCTCTATCTCTCGTCATAATTTTATTTATCGATTTTCAAAAACAAGTTCAAAAGCTTCATTCCTTTCCAAATGTTAGTTTGGATAGATTTAAAAAAATTAAGCATAAAACGTCGCTTAGTTTCGTTGAATTTCGAAAGGAAATTGCTAACATCTAGTTGAGTTGTGGCGAAATCCGCCACAATCATTCCAGTCTCTTGCGCTACTACACTTTGTATTACGAATGTTAATATTCTGAGCATGGGTAAAAATATAACACGTTACCAATTGTCATGACCATTCTCAATTATCCAAAATGAGCTCAATCGATATCCGCCCGGTTGCAGTGCTACTGCATAATCGGGCGGCAACAAGATGCGCCACTTCCAAGCTGCAGTCGGACAGGTCGGACCCGGTGGCCGGATTGCGGCGCGAACCGCAGCGCTAGTAATGCCGAGAAGGCGGAAAACCGAAAACGACTAATAGTAACGACAGCACATACCAACTTTGCGCTTGATCAATATAATTACGAAATTGAGGCGATAATTATTTCACACCGCACGACGAAGGTGGTGGCCTCGGTTCCGAGCATCCATTCGTGGTGGTCACTCTAGCTGACTTTGTATGGTAGTCGATGTGATTTTTGGTGGCTCGATTTCGGACCAAATCTAAATCACCTCGACCGCGGGCATCAGCGCGTTAGCTGTCAAAAAGCGGAAGAAAAACAGACAAAAGAAGTAAAAGCATGAAATTTGATGATGATTTTCCCATAGAAATGCGTTTCACTTTCGTTTGGACTGATGGAGAAGTCACGGCAGCCCAGTCGCGCATAACAGACGGCGAGGTCGAAGGAACAAACCAGTTGACGCAACAGAAGCTGGAGAACGGGTTGTAAACGGAGGTTAACGACGACCGGATTGAAACGGAAGTCAGATCCGCTGATTGTGTCTTCCGATTGTTAATGTGAATTGATAAAAACTCGAACATTCTCTTGAACTTTTGAATCTGTTTTTATCGACGTTGTCGCCAACGTCGCTCAAACTTGTTTCACAAGCAATTGCTCTGAACACCCAATCTCTGGCGTATAATGTAAGCGTGCGGCACTTCCGACACTACGTCGTAGTTCGTAGCTATGTGAGGATCCCTTCGACTAATTGCTAGTTCTCGTAAATAATTTTTACTGGATATTCCTGTGAAACCCATCAACGCTTGGTGCCAGAGGATCGGAAAGAAAACATACTCTACTCGCCTATATAACAAAAACACGGTAGCGGCGCTATAAAGATAACTTTTTATGGTCGATTAAAACGCCGAAATCATCATACGCATAACGCCTGCCCCTAAGTCTCTGTTGATCGCACCCCCTCTTTCATGACGATCGAAAACCTACGGCTGAGCCGCCAAGTCACTTGCAATTTCTGGTGACATGATATTCCACTTTGGTCATGACAGCATTTTTGTTCGGCGTACTTTATGGTTTCGGTTGTATATTTTTGGTTTGCCGAATAAAACTTTGGTCTGATCAACCGAAACGAACCGCCGTAACATTAAACACCCGTTTCACTTTCATTCTGGAAATTTATGCTAATGGGTGGCTGTGTTTAAAATGGCATTATTGTTTAAGCTTGATCGATGCACTGTGTATCGGGAAACAGCTGTGCGATGGTGGGGGCATGGGAAAGCTGAGCTATGCAGGGCACTGGTGTAGCCACATTTGGTGGATTAAATTATGAATATTAAAAATGATATCAACATTCACGAATGTTTATGCTTAACGGCTTGATGCCGCCTTCAGTAAAAGTAAGATATTTTTAAAATATTTTAATTACGCATTTACGTTATATATTATGAAAATAAAATTTCATCAATCTCGTGCAATATCTTAGTTAAAATTTGGTTGTTCCCTTATCCAATATCTCTCTCTCTTTTCTATTTTTCATCCACCATCTTCTATTTTTTCTATACTCTATCCCCTATCCTTAATCTTTTACCTTCCATCCTTTATATTCTATACTCTATCCCCTATTTTCTATGCTTAATCTTTTACCTTCTATCCTCTATGTTGTATACTCTATACTCTATCCTCTATTTTCTATTCTATATCCTATATCATCTATCCTCTATCCTGTATCCTCTGTTCTCTATCCTCTATCCTCTATTCTCGATTCTCTGTCCTATATCCTTTATCCTCTATCCTCTATCCTCTATCCTCTATCCTCTATCCTCTATCCTCTATCCTCTATCCTCTATCGTCTATCGTCTATCCTCTATCCTCTATCCTCTATCCTCTATCCTCTATCCTCTATCCTCTATCCTCTATCCTCTATCCTCTATCCTCTATCCTCTATCCTCTATCCTCTATCCTCTATCCTCTATCCTCTATCCTCTATCCTCTATCCTCTATCCTCTATCCTCTATCCTCTATCCTCTATCCTCTATCCTCTATCCTCTATCCTCTATCCTCTATCCTCTATCCTCTATCCTCTATCCTCTATCCTCTGTCCTCTATCCTCTATCCTCTATCCTCTATCCTCTATCCTCTATCCTCTATCCTCTATCCTCTATCCTCTATCCTCTATCCTCTATCCTCTATCCTCTATCCTCTATCCTCTATCCTCTATCCTCTATCTTCTATTCTCTATCCTCTATCCTCTATTCTCTATCCTCTATTCTCTATCCTCTATTCTCTATCTTCTATTCTCTATCCTCTATCCTCTATCCTCTATCATCTATCCTCTATCCTCTATCCTCTATTCTCTATACTCTAACCTCCATTCTCTTACCTCTAGTTTTTGTTCTTTAACCACTAGTCTCTTAATTTTGTATGCCTGAAAGGCATTGGGCAGAAGTGCCACTGCGACAGGAATGGTTGTTATTTGTGGCTGACATCGATTGCATTACACAGATTACAAGATGCTCGAACTCATCGATGTAGTTGAGCTAATTGGTTGTAAGCCTGTGCCTCAATTCGGAACAACATGGTTGATGAAACCAGTGACCGTTTTGGGATTGGTGCTTCATACCTGGTATGGAGTTGAGAGGTAGCTTCCGAAGAAGTTGAACCTCGACGAAGTAGGAGCCCCACAAAAACAAATCAGATGCGTTTTTTAAATGATAGAGAGCGGGACAGTGTCCGGTGTGGAGTCCCGTGATGATGCGTAGCTTACTACGAGTTAAACTAAGTAGCCTCTTGGTAACCGCAAGGTCGGGTAGATCAACTGTTCAGCTTGCCTACAACCCTGCGCACGTTGCCAATGAGATACTATCTCTAGCTTTTCCCATGTTATTTTTTTGCCTTTAATGGCAGATATGGAGCTACCCAGAATCGGTCTGGAAACATAGTGGCAGACTTTAATGCCAGCAGTACGGTCTGACTGTCTAGAAAGATTCCGATTTTCGCATTTTCGCGATATTCACCCACCAATAATCACGTTGTTGAGATAAACGGTGGAATCTTAAATTGGTCTTATTAAGTTGAATACTTTGGGTTAATTTATGATGAAAATCTTACTTTCAAGGAGCACATTGAGAGTATCCAAACAAAGAGCAATAATTATGTAAAATTTTTATATACTCTTATGAACAGAAATTCTGGACTTTATCTCAAGAATGAACTGTTAATTTACACACAAATATTAAGACCAAAAATGTTATATGCAGTCCCGATTTGGACAAGTTGTTGTATAACCAGAGAGCAGATGCTTCAAAGAATTCTGAATGAACTTCTGAGAATGATATTGAAGCGTCCTCGCTGGTGTCATATGTCAAACCAAATTATCAATAAGTTCCGACAAAAACCGTTGCAAACCTCAATTACAACGATTAGCTCACTTGTGGCAGAACGCAAAAATAAATTCTGAATAAATATAAGTAAATAATTATTTCATCATAAAACATCCCTCCCTATAAAAAAGAGCGTGGCTTTCCTGGCTATGGTCGGTGTTGTGCGCAGGGCACTTGTAGCTGAGAGACAGACCAGTCTACAGTGGTACGAGAGCTCAAAAACGTGAACTCAATTCATTTGCTCTCCAAATAATGGTTTCATTGACATACTATCTTCGGAAGATATTTAGTATATAAAAAGACTCAAATTATGACAAAAAGTTTTAGTTCGAAACTCAACCGCTAGTGGCGCTGCAAAATTTAACTTTTTAGCCTTACGTTTTAGAGTACGTTTAAAAGTTATAGATGTGTAAACTTTGTCGAAGTTAATTTTCTTCAAACTTTTTTTGTTTTGGATATATTACGTCTCTTATTAGACTTGTTTTTAAAATTAGTTTTTCTCGAATATACAAAAAACTGTTACATTTAGAAGGTAATATTGTTCAACATATATTTGTACATCATTGAGACACACAACTTTGTAGAAGACACGAAATAGATAGCTTCCACACAAATCGAGTTATTGTCAAAAAATGTTAAAAAAGCATCATTTTTTGTACACACCAAGAGCACAAAATAGCAAAAACTAGCATGATATGAAATTCAAAAAGACAGTTCATAGTGCAATTGCAGGGCGAATATGTCATAAACTTGAACTAGTAATAGCATTGGACAGTTTCACGCAAAGGATCGATCTCACTGTATTGATCTTTTTTAGTACTGTAAATCTAGTAGGTATTTCCTAGTCCTTATTGGCCTATTGGCTATCCGGGAAGGCACAAGAACAAAAAAAAAAAGACGTGTTACCGAAAGCTCCCTCAATATCAAGTAAAGGCAGACTGCTGTTTCTTTATATTTCAGTGACTTCTCGATCTTCGTCACTAGGTAATGCAAAGCGGTTTTGTAGTTATACCCTGTTGGTAAATATGTAGATGCTTATGGAAGGAGAAGGATAACTTCTTCAGAAACTCTCGGCGGTGTAGTAGTCCGTAATTTTCCGTAAACTTAAAAACTTAAACCTAAGAAAAAGTCGATGTCAGACTTATAGGTCTGAAAGCTTTGGGCAATGTTTTGTTTTTTTTTTTTTTGCCTGGCTTTGGTATGAACACTACTTTAACGTTCCGTCAGCTGACCAGGATATGTCTCAGAGTAAAGCTGGCTCGAAAAAAGCTGATGAGTTCGGTCATTATGACTCCATCTGATATTTGCAGAAAGATTGGTAGAATGGTGACATTATAAACTCAAAAGAGCTTAGTGCCCAGTTTATGAAGTCTCCGTGAACAGTCGACGAGCGTTCGTTTCGTTAACAGACAGTTTGAAGTGAAAGATCCTGTGCTCCATTGCTACGAGGTCTAGTTCAACTGGAGTTCGAATATTAGTGTTGCAGGATGTCCTTGTATCAACGAGATGTTCCTTAAAGGAGTTCCAGTTGGTTTTCTTCGGATTCCTGAGGTGTTCTTCTCTAAGAGGAGTAGTATCTATGTCAAATCTGATATGTCGATGGTCTGATAAACTGGGTTCATCAGAGACATGCCAGTTTTTGAACTTCTCCATTATCGAGGCGCTACATAGAGTGAGATCTAAGACCTCTTGTCTACTACCGTTAGTGAAAGTTGGTTCGCTTACTAAATTGCATACAATAACGTTGTTGGAAGTAAGCTACCTCGTTTGTTTACATTCGAACTGTCCCAGATTGTGTGACGCACATTGTCATCGCTGCCAACGATGAGTGACTTTTTGATGCTTCGGCAGTACCGCAAAAGCGCTGCGAAGGTAGTAACTATCTCTGGGCCTTTAGTCGTTGGTACTTCCATCTCCGCAACGGCAGCCAAATCCCGTTGAATGAATTATGTAACGGGAACAAATTTATTGTTTCTATTCAACAGAATTGCGGTCCTAGGTTTTGACTGTTGGTTGCAATAGTTCAACTTACCATTTTTGTTGGCTAAGCCAAATTGTTTTGTGGACACATTTCTTGGATTAGCGCAACAGACAGCTGATCTTTGGAGAACCTCCGGCAAGGAACACTAGAAGCGCCCTTTGCCTGATGGAGATTCACTTGAACGCATCGTATGGTGCTCACGTTATGGACGACGCGACCTTCATCGGATCTAGTTGAATTGCGATTGACGGTCGGTTGTCATCAGCGGGATTGTGATTGGTGGTTTTATGCTTACTCTCTTTCGATTTTTCGGCGAAGGTGGCAGTCTCCGAACGTACCTTTCCTAGTTTTGCAACAGAGCCTTTGGAGCCTGTGTTAGAGGGCTTTATGCCACCCTGCCAGTTCAGCAGGAAGCTCTGTACCGCTATGAGGTAAGCAGACTGTTGGTCCAGCTCCACCATCAGTTTTACGGCCTTTCAATAACGTTGCAATGACACACTTACCATACAAAAGTGGAGAACGGTCGTTCTGGTTTTGGAGTAGACGGAAAATTCTCTTATTCGATGTTTCCACACTGTCCTGGATGTACGCTATGAATTTTAGGGCCTATGGCAATTCCTTCATGTGCAAGACGCGAAGGTGTGCTCCCTCCCATGGTGTAAGAGAAGACACCGTAGTCATCATCTTGGGCCTGATGGCAGGTGATTCCTGGTCCGCAATGCAGTCCAGAATGACGCCGCATACAGTTTTCAACTGTTCAGGTGTAAGTAGAGAAGCTGGATAGTCGAATGATGTGATAGACTGGTCGACTGGTTTGCCATCATGTTCAGTCTCCACTGCACCCGATCTTCTCCGTAACATTGATGGCTACCTTCCATTTTTAATGGCTACCTTGAACAGACCTTTTAAGGCTCAGTTTATAGAAGAATTCGATCCTTACAGTTTGGACTTTCGGCGGGGAAACTATGATGCAATCAGTTTAGCAATGAGTGGTATCGATTGGATCTTTATAAACCAGTGTAGAAACTTGGATGAGGCCGTGTCAGGATTAGTTGGATTCTATGAGGGCGATGAAATTATTGCAGCAATGTTTCCTGTGACACACTTTGACACATTTAGCGCTAATATCTTCATAATTTCAAATGCAGAAGTTACTGAAGCAATTTGCAACCTATAACAAACTTTCTCTCCTGAACCACATGGTATTACTGCTGTAATTTTGAAGAAATGAGCTGCAGTTGTATTGTCACCGCTAGCCGCCATTTTAATTTCTCCCTTCAAAGGCATCCATTTAATCGCAGCTTGAAAGAATATTAAATGCTCTTCAGGGCAATATCCTTGAGCCGCTGCTATTCTCTTTAATCAAGTAACATTGATGATGTAATTAAAGTTCTACCACCTAGCACAAAATTATTGTACTCAGATGATACTAAAATATTCCAAATTATCGAGAAACATGATGATTGATGTAGACTTCAAACGTTACTCGGCTTTTTCAACGACTAATGCACAAGCAACTACAAGATGTCGAGCATTACCAAATGTATGTAGTGTTGGACACTAGGCAGCATTATTCTGCGATTATAAACAAATCCAATTGTAAACTTGATTCAATATTTAGGATTGAAACGGAGTTTCATAATTCTGGCCCTTTGCGAACACTCTACTGCTCTCTAGTACGCTCAGTTTTAGAAACTGTTGCGTTGTTTGGGATCCGTACTACGATTTTTGGATACAGCGAATCGAGAGCATTCAAAAGCTTTTTATCTGAAGGATTTGTCGCAGATTGCCTTGATGTAACCTTGTAACCTTGATGATTTGCCTTTATACGAAAACCGGTAGGGATGAAACCCGTTGAAAAGCGTCGTAAGGATATACTGGCCAGGACAGTTCATAGAATCCTCACAGGTTTCTATGATTGCCCTGCCATCTTGGCAATGCTCTCTTCGTCCACAACTTCATCAGCGATTACTGCTGATAATCGCACACCACACAATCTTTGGCCAGCACGAACAGGTTCGTCGGATGGTCCTGGCTTATAATCGACTCAGCGATAATTTTAGTTTCTAGTATAGTTAATTGATGTGTATTGTTTGTTTCGTCTTTATTTATGCTCACTGTATCAGATTACTGTTTCTGTATATTTTTAAAAGATTCTGGGTTCTTATGCCGCCTTGATAGTTGCCCTCCAGTGGCTTTCAAGGTGGCTTTTCACAGCCCATATATTAACTGATTCATTAGAACTTTTAGTCGAATGGATTAATTCGATAAATAGTAAGAACGTTTTCATGCCAAATGACACGTATTAGGTGTATGTAGGGTAATTGTTCCTATATTCATATTAACACTTATGTTAATCTCATTGCTCTCATTTGCTCATTTTAACGTCAAATACCATCAAATTTTCAAGGTACATGTTCCTGCTTCTCGATTTAGTTGGGTAATTGAAAATTTTCTGACACAGATATTATCACCGAGCACGGTAAAATAAATTAACGAGATTTCAACAGCTGAGATCTCGGTAAAAATCTTGGTAATACGTCAAAATACCGAGGTTCTGTAAAAGCAAAAAATCAAAACCTATCAAACTTGAACGAGGTTCTCGATAATGTTTCACCGAGATACTCGCAAACTTCACCTGTCAACTTATTACGGAAACTTCGGTAAAATTTACTGAGGTACGTATTTTGCGAATTTTTTTTTCACATAACCCAGAATATGATCACAACGATTAAATATACAAATTAAATTATTAATTACTAAGTCAACTGATTCAACGAAGCACAAGGTACATGTTCCATGGGTACAAACTGGAGAGTTTTATTGCACACAGGAAATAAAATAACATCTAACTCTGCAACATCCATCCTGGGAAGTGAGTTGATAACCTACTAACTTGAGTGAATGACGAATTGTTCCTTTTTTTTAAATATTCGTTGCAGCAAAAAACAAGATCTGAGAAAATATAGAGTATACTCACTCAATATTTTAGTTAATCTAAACATTGCAAATCTCTCCATAATAATAATCAACCGCAAAACCTGCTCCAAACAATTGTTAGTAAAGCCCTCGTTATTTTTCACCAATAATTGACGAAAATCTTCAACTTCTAATTCGTTTGAAAAATGTCCGCAGACGTCAATATCAACGTTCTCGTGACCCTGTTTTTAAAACTATTTATAAAGATTTACAGAAAGAGATTAAACATAGATTTACTCTTCTGAGAAATCAAAATTTTGAGACTAAAGTTGAAAAATTGAAACCATATTCAAAACCATTTTGGAAGCTGTCGAAGATTCTTAAGAAACCTTCAAAGCCTGTTCCGGTTTTAAAAGATGGTGAACGTTTTCTTGTATCCAATGAACAAAAGGCTCAAAGACTTGCTCAGCAGTTTGAGAGTGTTCATAACTCAAATTTGAATTTTGTGAGTCCAATTGAAAATGAAGTCACACGTCAATTTGATTTAATTTCTTCCCAGAATTTTTTACCTGCAGAAATAATTGAAACTAACTTGAATGAGATTAAATCAATTATTAAAAATTTCAAAAATATGAAAGCACCTGGTGACGATGGAATCTTTAATATACTAATCAAACATCTCCCTGAGAGCACAATGGATTTTTTGGTGAAAATTTTCAATTGCTGCTTCAAAATTGCATATTTTCCCAAATTATGGAAAAATGCAAAAATTACTCCCATTTTAAAACCGGATAAGAACCCAGCTGAAGTTTCAAGTTATCGACCAATCAGTTTGCTTTCTTCAATAAGTAAACTGTTTGAGAGAGTTATTCTTAACAGAATGATGTCACACATCAACGAAAATTCAATTTTTGCAAATGAACAGTTTGGATTTCGCCATGGGCATTCCACAACTCATCAATTGCTCAGAGTTACTAATATGATACGAGCTAACAAATCTGAAGGTTATTCCACTGGAGCTGCTCTTTTAGACATAGAAAAAGCATTCGACAGTGTTTGGCATAAAGGTTTGATTGCGAAATTGCAAACTTTTAATTTTCCAATTTTCCTAATCAAAATTTTAAAAAATTATCTTACTGATCGAGCTCTGCAGGTTGTCTATCAGAATTCAAAATCTGATAGATTTCCTGTCAGAGCAGGTGTGCCTCAAGGTTCAGTCTTGGGTCCAGTCCTGTACAACATATTCACTTCAGATCTTCCTGATTTGCCTCCAGGATGCACAAAGTCATTGTTCTGCGATGACACAAGCATTTCCGTAAAAGGAAAAAGTCTTCGTGTCATATGCAGTCGATTGCAGAAAAGTTTAGATATTTTTTCTTCCTACTTGCAAAAGTGGAAAATCTCTCCCAATGCTTCTAAAACTCAAATGATAATTTTTCCGCATAAGCCTAGGGCTTCTTTCCTCAAGCCAAACAATAATCACGTTGTCAAGATGAATGGGGTTATTTTAAGTTGGTCCGACAAGGTTAAGGAATAAAATTCTGAAAATGATTTTGAAGCGTCCTCCTTGGTTTGGTACACTCGAATTACATAGACTTACTGGTGTTGAACCATTAGAAGCTATGTCAAGTAAAATTATTCACAATTTTCGACAAAAATCGTTGCAATCCTCAATTGCTACGATAAGCTCTCTTTATAGCCAATAAGTTAGCAATTAAGTTAGTTGTAAGTTTACTTCCCCTTTTCTGACAAGTAGGTTTAAATCCCTACGAATGATAAGTCCTAATTGCGAAAGCAAACAAATCCTAACAATTAAAATTACAAATTTCTAACAGTGTTGAGAAGTCACCATTTGTGATTGGACACACATACTCATTATTTACTAATATTTATCATAAATACTTAAGCTACTAACAAATCCCCCCTTAAAAAAAAAAAAAAAAAAAGCCCTCGTTATTACGTAGGGGGGGGGGGGGGGGTAGTGGAGATAGTTACGTAACTGTGATGTTTACTTGAAATTGAAAATTTTGGGGTCAGGCTGTTCAGCGGTACGTAATTTTAGGGAGATGAGTCATATCGAACGTTACCTATTGTTATATAGGGGGGAGGGGGTCTGAAATCTAGATTTTTAGCGTTACGCAATTTGTGTGCGACGCCTAATGAAGAATTAGGCTAACACTTGCATTAAATAAGGTTTAAGCAAACTGTCACTGTTTACAGCACAGTTAATAACTTATTAGATTTCTTTTCGCATTTTTTGCGTCTTCATTGATTCATGATCAGAACTAGCTGGCGAATATTATTGTGAAATATTTCTTCCAACGTCGTTAAATGACATATAACAGGAAAGCACTGCATTTTTGGCCAGTCGAAATAGAAAAATATATACCCATTTTGGTTGCTCAATAGCGTTTCATTTCACAGCCACAACTCATGTGAATCGGACTCTGTGGTTCCGGTGGTAAGCAGCAGAGCGGCAATTGCCTGAAAGCCCAGCGTTGATTACCCGTCTAGTGCCAAGCAAAGAAGCTAGCAGAGGCTTATCGGTCCATCTCATTCATTCAACTTCTCCCACGTTGCTAGTTTTAACACCATCCACTTAGCAGGTTGAATATTGAAAAAAAAAAGCTAAAAGATATGGTTGGGAGGGCGGCAAATTGATTATTTTTAATTTATTGATTACATATTGATATGGATGGAAATGGGGGGTAATTGGAAAGGAAAATCACTCTCGTGCCGTCTTCAGCGCAATTTCTGGCCGTGGCTCGTGGCGCCGTCGCCGTAGGGATAATAAATACATACTATGCGTAGTGTGACGTTTCTCGGATAAAATTTGAAGATAAATTAGTCATACATAAAATGGATGGAAATCACTTAGACTTATTAAATGATTCGAATTTATTAAAAAAGTTTGGGTTTGTAGATCCTGCTTCTTCAGATTTTGGTCGCATTGCGATGGTGTTGTGATTGTACTGCAAGTGTCATAAGAGGCCACTGGTAGATGACACCTTGCATGAGTCAGCCTACAACGTTAGGACAGGTGTCGTTCGTTGGGGAGTGGTGTGATCTCCTCAACAAAATCATTATATGTATTCTAACCGAAAATGATGGTTGACACTACCTTAGTTTATAGTGTCCACGAATTTAACGCACTAACCACACTGTGCGACGTCCCTGGAAAAGATCGCACGGGACAAACGCGTCTTTGTCGAATCGATTGCCACGTTTCGTTGACTCACGCTTTGGAGCCTCCCTGGTGGCTACGTGTGCCTGCCGATTGAGAAGTTGTTGATTACCTCAATAAAAACCAAACTTTCAGCGAATTGTTGATTTCCATTCATCACAGGAAAACTGCAATGTGCACACTCGTTTCACACACTCTTAAAATCCGCCATCAGCACCGATAACGACGGCAACAACCTGTTCTGGAGCGCGAGGCATAGGGCGAAATAAAGATAAGAAAACCGGTACCCATACATCACCGGCTCGAGACGGGCCGTTGAGGGTTTTTGTGCTTTATGGTAGCACCCATGCTGAGTTGCTGCCCGAACTCGTCCTCCCGGAACAGACGGTACACCGCCCGTAGCCGGCTGTACTACATAACAGATCCTATCCTGGTGAGACGTTGTTGTTGTTCCTAGCAGTTAACCGAAGGTAACAGTGTTTACTATCGCTGTCATGAATCAAAAAACAGCGAATAGACCCGCGAGTCCATCGGGAGGGTTTTCGCAAAACTCGACGACCGACGGTTGGTTGACCCACCGTGTTTTTGTTTTCAAATCCCACCGTGTGCCGTATTGCAACAGTAACCCGAGTGGGGCTTTTATGGAAAGAAACAATAGAGCCCATATGGTTCCCCCTATGGTCAAAGGAACTGCTGTTTGGCGCTGCTACCGTCATTGCTACTGGGATGAAATTTTTCACGGAGTGCCTCTCATTGCATTGCCGGTTATGATGGGAAAATAAATTATATATTTGCGGCAAATATAAATAATAACGTCAAAGATTACCCCAGATGAAAACGGAATGTGCCCCGGCTGGTTCCCAATATGATGTTACGGTCGGGGTCGCCAAGTCAAAGCCATCGGCGTCGTGGGATATCGAACTTTGGGTCCACAACTTAAGCGTATTTGTGGTTTCGCACTAGGGAATGCAACGATGAAAATGAAAACTTGCAGTGTAGCTTCCTCTCGAAAGGAAACAGTAGGGTTCAGTGACCTTGACGTTGCATCAACGCAAGCGACAACTGGGTCCTAGAGACACATGTGAACATTCATTCACCTTAAGTTTTTCCTTGTAAACATCATAAAAAATGCACAGTCTTTTATGTTCAGCGTAATTTTTGATTGCTCAGCATGAAACGATCGTTTTATCGCAAACAGTAACACTGGTCGTAAAAAGTAAGTTTGGCTCATATTACCCGCCATCGCTTCCCATATTTCTATGAATTGTACCGCAGTGCGCTTATCTCATCTTTAGATGTGAGTTGAACTATTTCACCCAAACCGTGACCCACCGTCGTCATTTTTGTTGTTGCTGCGATCGTTAGTTGTAGTCGTAGGGATTGTGGCGTGGTGTGCCACTGCGGCTACGAATGGTGACGGACCTGCGCTATATGGCCATCGCCTCCGGAACGACGGTAACGGCAAACGACGCAAGGGTATCTTAACGCTATACGCAAAGCAGACCTACCTCAACAGAAAGTCATGCAAATCAGCAACGGCAAGGCGCGGAATCAACCTGAACCAGGAAGCCAAGAACCAACAACGGCGGTGCAACGGAAAGCGATGCCAAAGCGCTGCTGCTAACAACGCTAGAGCCCATTTAGATTATTTATTTCTTTCGGCTGAAAATTATTACTAAATTGTTTGCATGCTCGTCTGTCATAACTCTTTGAGGTTGGAAAAAAAATCGGTTAAATAGGAAATCGTTGCCGAACGGATGCAAAGCGTGTGCCGCTAGCTAGTAGCGTTTAGTAGTCTTCTGGTTTGGATCTAATTAGCGAGGTGAAGGTAGCCGGGAAAGTTGATTTAGGTGAATAACAAAACTGCTAGTAGAGATAATTATCGCCGATGTTCAGCTTACAATTGTTCTAACTGTTTAGCGTAATTACAGCTAATTGCGATCAATGATTATTTGTATTTACGGTAAAATTCAACTTCAACCGAAAACTATTTGTACGGCTCAACATTTCGAATGATATGTGCCCTTCTGTAGTTTCTCTTTAACTGCGATGATTTTGGGACTTAAATGAAACGATAGATTAACGGTACCCGAACATTTTTCCGGCGTTTAGCATTCGCTTTTGAGTTTGTGGAAATAGTTTAAAGTGCTGCACCGGTATTTAAAAGAACTAGAAAGAGCAGATGAGAATTGTCAGTACAAAAATGATTTGTAGTAAAGATTTTCAGTCTTTATCGATCGAAAATAACAACTCAACATGTTTCAACATCCGATTGCTAATGCTCGAAATATTGAATAGAGTTGATTACTTGATAGAGAAAGGAATATATAACTTTTGTGATAAATCAATGCAGTAAATCAAATAGTTATTCGAAAAAGGAGAAGTTTAAATTTTATGCAATTTACAGTGTTTATACTTTATAGGTAATCGAATCAATGTGTTCAAATTACAGTGTTACTGAATGTTTTATACAATATTTAATATCGGGAGTGACAAGTTGCAGGATAATACATACACTGAAAAATCTCTAGCATACCACTGAAAAAATAATTGCTTTTATGAAAACACTGTTTTGTACTTCGACAGAGTCACCATGTTAAGTAAAACACTAATTTTAGCTGTTCTTTAATATTTAAACGCCATTTTTGTAGTTCTGCGCATCAAACCCTTCAAAATAGTGCTAAAATACCTACACTTTATCTCCATTTTAGTGCTGCTGGTCATAGAGCTACATTTTCAACCAGGTAAACAATAAATAGTCGCTTGAGTCTAAACCTAGCGAATACGCAGTTCGTCACACAATCCCTTCAATTTATCAGTCTTATTCAAAACAGAATGAGCGGGAGCGTTGTCTTGGTGTAAGAGCGCTTTTTCGCCATATGCGTTCCGCCTTGTATAATACGGTTTATTGATTGTTTTACCATGTCCAAAAATGCCTCGGACGACTCTCACCTGGCAATAGGAACTCTGCTGACTATCGATTAGACTCAGTAGTGTAGAAGTCTTTGTTTCATCCGTTGTTACGAATCACCTCAAAAATGCCTTCCTATTGCGCGCAATCCGAGCCAGATGCCCTCTGCAGTCTTACGCGTACCTTAGTTAAATTGTAGTTGAATTGTTTTATGTTGTGTTTGTCCGGTGGTTTAGCGGTCCCAACGTTTTTCTTTCTCAAGCGATGATGGCATGATCCAATAAAGATTTTTGGCACAGAAAATCTCCCGATGTCGGCTAGGATTGAATATAGACCGGTTGGATTGGTTACGAATGCACCGCATCATCCCGAAACAATTGAAACCTAAGTATTGCGGCTTTGAGATTCGAACCCAAGCCACCAACGCAGAGTGATCCAGAATGGTAAAAACTGAAACTTTATTCCATAGCGCCTATCGCTTTCATCCTAGCTTAATGTTGTCTTCGAAACAGTTGT
This sequence comes from Wyeomyia smithii, assembly GCF_029784165.1. Lineage (NCBI taxonomy): Eukaryota > Metazoa > Arthropoda > Insecta > Diptera > Culicidae > Wyeomyia > Wyeomyia smithii. Next base: position 106,146,555 of record NC_073695.1, read on the forward strand.
TCGTATGAATGACCCGCATAAAATTAACCCTCTAGTACCCAAATTAATTTTTGGACGGACTTCGAAAAAATCACTATTAAGCCTCATGAACATTTTTTAAGTTCCTATTGAAGCTTTTTAGAGGTTCGACTGAGGACCGCCTAGAGGCGACACTGGGCACTAGAGGGTTAAATTATCGAAAGTTATGAAAAGTTTACTATAGTCAAAGTATGAAAAGTAACTTTTCCCTGTTGAGAGATAAATGAATGGTTTATTTGACAAAGTTGTATAAAATTTGACAATATGAAACTTTGATGAACAAACAAAACCATATCAACCATATCATATGGAGGTACTTAAAATTTAATTTTTCAAATAAGATCATATGTTACAGTAGGTTTTTATATGTTCAAATTACTAACATTTTGTGTTAAGAGATAGAGGAAAAAATTATTTGGCAAAGTTTTAGAATATGTAAAAATTTAAAACTTAGCTGAATAAACATAATTCCCATCTTCATTGGGTACAGAGTTACTGCATATTTTTTTTCTTTTCTTAAATAACCATCCAGACATTAAGGCCATGATGGTTTTTCTAGTGTAGGAAAAAGCCCACTTAAGATAGCCAAGAGCCAGTCTTAAACGAGCGTAAAAACAAAACAAGAATTTCGTACCATCACATTTAATAATGAATGAATGTGTGTGTTGTTTGCAAACAAACCCGAAAAGGAAACGACCTCCGCAGTTTTTTGAGATTTTTAGTGATATAAACAGTATTTTCGTAACTTTTGATAGTGTTTGAACTTATTTAATAGTGTCTACGATAACGATTAGTCGAAGTACAACCACAAGTGTGATTAAAAACTGTGAAAATGAGTTTTACAATGGAGCATCTTTGCAACGCTGTCCCGTCTGACGCTGATTTTGTTACCTGTCAAGAATTCTGTAAGTCTATCTTCCACGTCGGATGTTCGAGGCTCAACCCCGCAATATGGGCAGAGGTAAAATCAAGTGCGCGATTTTTTGGATGTGTCAGGCTTGCCGAAAACTCATGAGAAATGTCACTTTTTGGAGTCTCTGAGTAACGCTAATGATGCACTTAATGCTGTGCTGAATCAACGAATCAGATGTTTGAAGAGTCTATCCCGGTTATACCCAATGTCCCTCGAGTGAAAAAAATCTGGCTGTTCCTATCTAGATTCTCACCACAAGCGACTGTAAATGAAATTTCTACGTCAGTTCAGCAGAATCTAAAACTCGAAGGCCCTATAGACGTTGTGAAACTGGTCCGTCGAGATGCCGATTTAAATCGGATGACGTTTGTTCCGTTCAAAGTGGGAATCGATTCGCAATATAAAGAATAGGCGATGCAGCCCTCGAGCTGGCAAAAAGGTATTTATTTTCGGGAATTTGTGAATGAACCTATGTCGATGCCATTTCGAGCCGAATGTAAGGAAAGTGAGCCCACTTCTGACAACTTTCTTACACCGCTTGCCAGTACACAGTAATAATCAAACACCTGAAATAGTACAACGGTCATGTAATATTGCAACGGATTAATATTCTGGAAACATACCTGCGCCAGTTTCAACTTCGTGCTCATTGGCTTCTACAACTTTGTTGACTGCTCGAAAACCTGCAAAAAAACGAATATTAGATGTGTATTACCAAAATATGAACAGCATCAAAGGAGGCGAACGCCAAAAAACAGTCTACATGACCGCAATCGAGCTTGATATAGATGTTTTCGCTTTTACAGAAACTTACCTTGATTCAACTGTAACAGATAGGTCACTTTTTCCTCCGCACTTTACCGTATATCGCTGCGACAGAAACATCTCTAATAGCGATAAAAAATTCGCCGGTGGTGTTTTGATTGCAGTCCACAATTATATTGCTAGCACAGAACACGCAGTGGCTGAAAACCATGAAGCGCTTTGTGTTAAACTTTCATCAGCCACCGGGTCGCTCTATTTGTGTTGCGGATATATTCCACCTACCTCTAGTGTTGATCGTTATCGCTCTTTCTGCTCGTTCGTTGAATCAATTGCAGAATGTATAGGACCAAATGATGACGTAGTTGTAGTTGGTGATTTGAACCTGCCGAATTTAAATTGGAATCAGATACATTTTGATTCAAATAATACTTTTTACTTACCAAACCGAATCAACTCTCAGGTCGAGATAGCTGTTGTTGACAGTTTTCTCTCTGTTGGACTGCTGCAAGTGTGTAGTTTACCAAATCAAAATAATTCTTTTCTCGATTTGGTGTTCACTACTGACACAGATAGTTGCCAATTGGCTTTGACGGATCCAGTGATTAAAAATGAAATTCATCACAATGCGATGTTATTAACCATCAGGGCAGATGAATCAGATAAGTATAAACCAGGGGTGCTCAAAAAGTGTTTGAACTTGAAGGCATTAAATGTCGCGAGCGTGCGTGAAAGCCTGAGCAATGTTGACTGGAATAACATTTTTATATCGGAAGCAATGTTTATTTGTAATGTCGAGGTATACCAGACGCAGGCGATAGAAATGGTTAGTTTTCTTCGATCAATTGGCGTTTTTGACGTTGACGTTGGCGATTTCGCAAAAGTTAATAACTGGGTGGAATTCAATACCTTACTGTTTTATTACATAGTATTTGGTATTCTTTCCCGTCATACTTTTTTTTTGTTTGTTAGGGAATAAGAATTACGTTGTTCACTGATGTGAACTTTTGTAATAATCCCGTCATACTTCTGTCATTATGAAACGTGTTAAGTATGATCACAAATATCCCGAATGGTTTTCTCCAGCGCTGATAGAGCTTATGAAGAGCAAAAGAGCTGCTTTGAAGAAAATGCGTCGTGCGAGATCAAACGAAAATGTAACTCACTATAAACAACTGCTGCGTATGTTCAAAGCTGCACACAAGGAGGAATATCAGGTCTACTTGAATAAAATACAGTGTGATTTGAAAAATAATCCTAAAACCATCTGGAACTTCGTAAATAATCGAAGGAAACATTCTGGGATCCCAGAAAATATGAGGTACAGAGGCGCAACCGCTACAGATACTCAATCGTCGACTGGCCTTTTCGCCGAACATTTCCGTATTGTCTTTGCAGAGCAGGCTTGGAAGTATTTCAAGTATCTGAAACTGATGTTAAAAATGGAATCCACAAACTTGACACAAACTCGTCGCCTGGCCCTGACACTCTCTCTAACAGCCTCCCCAAACAGTTCCAAGGTGAGCTTTTAGTCCCTCTTACCAGTTTGTTCAACGCGTCACTGGCTTCCGGTTACTTTCCTTTAATTTGGAAAATTTCTCACATCACACCTGTTCATAAAAAAGGATCTCGCTCGGATGTAGAGAATTATCGTGGTATAACAATCCAATCTGCTACCCCTAAGATTTTCGAACGGCTAGTGTACGATTCTCTTTACGAGGTAGTCGCTGACCGCATTTCTTCTGTGCAACACGGATTTTTAATGAAGAAATCCGTTACCACGAATCATTGCGAGTTTACTTCTCTAGTAACCGATTATATATGCAAAGGTTTTCAAGTCGGCTGTATTTACACAGATATGAGCAAGGCATTTGATGCGGTTAAGACGGACAGCATTCTTCGATCGATTAGTGACTTCGGTATTGGCGGTCCACTCTACAATTGGTTGCAAACATATTTAGTGGAAAGAGTTCAGTATGTTAAAATTGAGGGGCAGGTCTCTGATTCGTTCACTGTGAATTCGGGAGTACCTCAAGCAAGTCACTTAGGACCACTGTTATTCGTACTCGTGATGAACAAGCTCCCAGACAAATTGACTAATGCTATGATTCTGATTTATGCTGATGATGTGAACATTTTCTTGCCCGTCAAAACAAATGACGATTGTCTTAAATTACAACTGGACTTGCAAAGTTTTGGACAATTCTGCTCGGATAGTGGTCTAAACGTTAACGCTGAAAAATGTTCAGTTATGACATATTCTCGTAAAGTATCTCCTATCGAGTTCAAATATCATTTCAATGAAACTGAGTTACCACGTAAAGAAAAAGTTCGCGACCTAGGCGTCACATTTGACCGACAACTTTCGTTTACAAATTATATTTACAATGTAGTTACAGACAGCTCGAAATTGTTTTCTCTTGTGAGACGGTACGGACGGGATCTCAAAGACCCTTATTCTATATTAGCCATTTACAAAGCGCTAGTACGGAGCAAGCTGGACTTTGCGAGCGTTCTTTGGCGCCCCCAATATGTAACACATATTCAACGAATTGAAGGAATCCAAAAAAAGTTCGTGCGTTTTGCCTTACGGAACCTTAGATGCAATGGTGATCAACTACCTGCCTATCAAGACTTGTGTGTTAATATTGACACAGTACATTGCCGACATAGGATTGCTGGCATAGTATTTTTCACCAATGTATTAGCAGGAAGGACTGATTGTCGAACCCTTTCAGCCCGAATACATCGTAATAGCAATACGGTTACGCTAAGAAATCCAAGAGTGTTTAACCCTCCGCAACGAGCTCGGAATTATTCACAACAAGACCCTACATGTCGTTTCATGAGATCATTTAATGAACTACAGCATATTGTTAACATCGACATGTCGCCTGCAATCTTGAAAAGCAGACTAAGTTTATATTTAAGAGGACAACTTCATGAGTGTTAATTGATTGTATTTTTGTCTTTAATTTATTGTATTTTTATTAAGTGTAGATAACGGGCCTTAAGCCTATATATATTCCATAAAAAAGAAAGAAAAATAATAAACATTTAACAATTAGCATTTAACATACAACACTTACATTCAGCAATTAACATTGCGTAGCATACAAATATTTAAAATTTGTGAAATATTTAAAATTTGTGAAATTGCCTTAGCATATTTTTGAAGCTATCTTAAATGCAAAAGAAACTATTTAGAAATAGCAGAGCCTTGGTGCTACATTCCGATTCGGAACTTGACCTTCTGTTTACTATACACAGACTTCGCAAGAGTGTACAAGACAATTGCGGGGCTAGCGCTACGATCCTACTGACACTAACAGTCTCTCGCGAGTCAAGACTCGAACCTATGACGACTGGCTTGTTAGGCCAACATCGTACCTCGAGACCAGCTGGGGAGACTACTATCTAGACTATCTAGAAATATTCTAACGGGGGCTCCATCCTCTTACGTCAAGGTAAAAATCGAAGGGCATAAGTATAAACCTTGACTGTACGGGTTCAATTCTTCTGATCCATATTTCTGCGTACGGGCTCCAAACAATTATGAAAGTTACTTGAAATTTGGTTTTCATAAGTTGCATTTTACAAGAAAACGTTGCTTTAAGAAAGCATTTGGGCATATAACTCACACGTTTTTGTGGAAAACCACACATCTCCAGGACTTTTGCTTACAAAGTTACAGCATATATTAGCTACTTTAGTCGATAATATTAAGAACGTAGTACGCGCTTTTGACTTTCGCGTTTTTCTCGATTAACACCAGTGGGAGCTTCTCACGGCTTGATATGACCCTAAACATCACCAACGCGACGCTCTAGAACGGCAAAATGTTTATGTATGACGGCGGAAAGTTATCCAACGTCGATGTCCCCAGCCGATCATTCTGGACATTGTGCGGTTGTTGAAAGACAAAAAGTTTCCCATAAGAAAACACAGAACTTCTGATCTGCGTTGCGCAAAAGTATCAGTTTGGTTTTGTCCAACCTCTTCTTCGTTGCAGCTTCCGTTATGGCTTGTATCCCAGGTCCTCCGACATGATGGTAGTAACAGGCCCAATCGACACATCCAGGTCAGCCGTGGTCTTCCGGATCCAGCGGCGCATTTGCAAGCTGAGAAACCTCCTACTCCTATGTGCATCGACTTGATTAAGGTGAAAGTGTGTTGAAGCCACGAATGCCCGACTTCGAGCCAGCACGTGGTCGGTTTCGAATTTTCAAAGGCAAACCACACGGTTATAGTTTATTCGTCATCTGTGAAAACATATCCTCATGTTTGATATGGCGATGAAAACATAAGATAGTATTTTCATAAGTTTTGCCTCAACTATTTCCGAGTCTTGTGCCATTGAAAACACGTAGTCAACCGCGTGGTGTCTTCTAAACACTACAACCTAAAGCACGCACCGCTTTTAGTTCTGTACGAGTTTTATCAAGTTTGCTGTTGCCTGTACCAGCATGTTTTCTTTCCAGACATCAGTTTTTATAACATTCTCACAGCAGATAAATAAAATGTCTGTTGTAGAATGTTGTTACGAAATTTTTTGAAAAACTTTATCTTCGAGACATTAAAATAGTCTATGTTCATGGTAGCCAACATAAGTAAACGTGTTGGGACGGTGAGATTCTATCAAAACTTTGTTTGTTTGATTTGATGGTTTCGATTTTGAACACTCGTAGCTATCTCCTCCGTCTTTGTCGAATCCGTTAGTTGCAATAACTTTCTTATCCATTTCTTCAGCTTGTTTTATTAAGGTCGTCCGAGATGTCCTGAAGAAAGTTTCGAAATCATGTTTTTTGGATCCTTCGACGTTGCGATTGCTTAGAAATGCGAAAAGGTCTGCGTATTCCTATCATCTTACCTGGTTGTTTTCCTCCAGGAAACAGTTCACTGGTGATGTAGGATTTTTCAGAATACAGTTGTTCCAGCATGAATTGAAGCGCTCATACAGCGAACAGAACTCTTGACAAAGCTGCTCTACTGCAACTTGTATGGGCTTAAAAGCTTGAATTAGTTCCTTTACTGTCTCGGTAAGTTCCATTTAATTGGGATCTTTGAATCAATTTGAGCTCGTTGAACAACAAACTCATGATAGAAGTTTACTTTTTGTCTTACACCATCATAGGTTGTCGGAATTCTGGTGAAGCCTTGAGTGAGCAAACTGGACTTGGCGTAGCTCTGAATGAGCTACACTGATGCTCTATGCATAGTTGTCCTAGTTTCTATATAGTTCTCTATAAACATGAGACAACTATGCGTAGAACGGCTGGACAGTCTTTGAAATCCATCCGAGCCAAAGCTATTTCATTTTTTTTTTCAGTGTTACACGCAAAAGTTCAAGCTTAGAGCATCCAATGTGTCGTCTCAGAACGCACATTAAATACTCTGGCTTTGCACAACAAATGTGTCAAAAGGATAACGCAACAGTAGCGCAATGAACACATTGACAGAGATCGAAATTAGAATATGTATCATACATACAAAATTGTGATGTTTCGGTAGACTTCGTTTTCGGGCAAACGATCACTTTTGGGGCGTTCAAAAAACCGCTGGTTACTTTCGCGACTCGGTGCTTATTAAAGGCTCGTGCATCCTTAATCACCGTCAGCAACCGAAACAGCCAATAGCGAGCCTTGTTGCACAGAATTTGCTGACGCTGGTGCCAGTAACGTTGCATTGAATGCATATGAATAAAACCAGAGTCGTCATTAAATGCAAAATGTTTTGAACAACCCAATGTCTCTTTGATTGTTATTGATTCGATGATATTTTTGAACGGCCGGATTCATTATAGTGAATCGATCAGTTCATATTTGCATTAACCTAGTCAGTACCAAGATCATCAGTATTGATTATTGGTTGTACTGCTTTAACGATAGCAGCATTCTGAAAAATATTCCCAATACCAGTACAAATCATCATGGCAATACTAGCACCGGTTAATACCTCAAAAGTGTTTTGATTTTGAGCCGTCCAGTACATTGAACATTCGCTAGAGCACCAAATGCATTATCAACAACACACATCCGTTGTACTGGTTCCAAAATAGTACAGAAGATGTACTAATAAAATACAATATTGATGTGGTTCTGCACTATCCAACTTTTGCGTGTAGGTCAACACCGGGGATGTTACGAATGAATCCACCTAGCAGTGCAGAAACCTTTGTTATAATAACTATTACTACACATAAACATATTATGCCAGTTAACCATAAATCGTTTAAAATTTAATTTTAAAGATAGTTTTCCAGAAGATGAACCAAATACGATCGTTGAATCAAACCTCGACGTAGTTTTCAAAAATATTGTGGATGTCATCACTGGAGTCTGCATTATGTTTTTTGGACCCCAAACCATTTTTAAGCTGTCTGGGATAGAAACAATTTATAAATTTTTGACATAACCGAACGCCCAGAAACAATATAGATATCAATGATGCAGATTTCATTCTAGAACAGCAAATATGTTTGTCAGTTCATTGCAATACTATTGACATAATTCCTCATAATCCAAGCTAAAATACCACAATGGCTTCGTTTTTAAAAATCGGAAAATCTAGAAAAGAACATAGTGATTGTAGATCGTGAATTAGCATCGAGTATTTCCTACGATTTGCAGCAAAGTTCAACAAACTTGCTCTCAAGAAACTATAGTTCAGATTCATACAGGAACGCGTTAAATGCTTTGTTACCGTATAAAAGTTACTTGAATCATACGTGTGAATATTTCAAGAAATCAACAAAAATCTTGATAAAATCTGTGAGGATCAAATACTAATAGATTTCATTGAAATTCATATAACTACTTTTGAAAGTTGTCAGTTTAATTCTATTCCACATGTATGATTTGAAAATGAAGGTTTTTCGCAAGATTTAAGGATTCTGGCTTTTTAAAGTGTATTCGAGAACGTTACTCTTTTTCAAGGCCTAGGCTGTATGGTAAAATCCAAAACAATTTCAGAACTTTATAAAACTTGCTGCGACAACGAGAAGTGGGATAACATGGATACTCTGTTTGCACTGACTTTTATATTAGAAAGCAATATTTATAATACAAAAAACGTAGTGTATCAGGTAAGTAAGAAGCGGACTTAAATAAGCATTCCGGTTCCCTCTGAAATGTATTGAAAACTGTTACAAAAGGTTCAATAATTTACACCAGTTAGGACGCACTACACAGAGTATGAAACACAGCAAAGATATCTTTTACTCTTAGTTTCATTTGAGAAATAAACAGCGGTTGAAAAAAGAGAGAGCGAGAGAAAAAAAGAGAAGGGGAGATAGAAAAAAAAGAAAGATAGCGACTGAAATGATTCAAAATGTACAAAATCTTATGTTTAAACATTCTGATTTAAATATTCTAACATTCAAGCAACTAATAAAAAAACTCGCTCAGTATGATTTTTAAAGAGCTTGGGAGCTTCCATTTGCACTTGTATACACCAAAATCGGATAATGCGTTCTGTAAGAAAGGTGGGATTTTTTCTTGTTTTTCTTTGTTCCATTTTGATATACCACACAGATAAACAACATATTTACACCTATACACGTACATACACACATACACATATATACAGCCAGTGTTCATTTAGTTGAACTGAGTCGATTGGTATACAAGACTTGGCTCTCAACAGATTCATTTGGTGTTCAAAGTTAAATATCCTATGTAAAAAAATACTCATCGATCAATATCTCGAAATCTAAGCCACTAATCAAAAATCCACTCGGTAGCATTCCGGGCGAGCACAGTGGCTTTCATTTGCCTATAAGATCATCAAAATCGATTTGTATTTTGCGACACATACATACAGACAACATACATACACACACACACACACACACACACACACACACACATACACACGAACAGTCATTGCTCAGTTCGTCGAGCTGAGTCGAATGGTATATACGGTTCGGCCCTCCGGATCTTGGATCTATTTTGCGTTTTTCGACCGATTTTATAACCTTTGTTTAGTACAACAAAGGTAAAAAAGATTCTAAAAATTTCATTGCTTGGATTTTCGGCTCATCAGTCTTTAAGCTGAACTAAACGAAGTACTGCTACTTTTCCTTCAACGTTATGACAAGATATTTTGTCTTTTTCAAGAAGTCTACAAAAACAAAGCAGAAATATGTTTCCCCTATTTTGAAACCTTTTCTCACATGTCTGGTACTCACTAAAGCTTTTTGTTTTGTTTTTATTTGTCTCCTATATAATGCATAATTAACCCTCTAGTGCTCAAGTTAATTTTCAGACGAACTTCGAAAAAGTCACATAGAATCTTTATAAACATTTTTTAAGTATTAATTGAAGCTTTTTAGAGGTGTAACTGAAGATCGTCTAAAGGCGGCACTGGGCACTAGAGGGTTGACTGTCGTCTGTTTGCGTTTATCCTATAAAATTGTACTATTCTGAAATAATTTTTGTCACTAATTAATCTGGAAAAACTTGTACTCGAAAAAACCTTATTTATTGTCACAATTGTTAATATTCTACTAGTGTGTTGTCGAAATTTTATCTAGTTCAGATTGTCTGAGTGCGCATGATTGTCAGTGGCATGACGTCTATGATTTTCATGTTGTTTGTTATTGTTTTTACTGTGTTAAACACACTTGCATAAATAGAACTTAACCCGTCTGTATCACTGTTCTTGTTCACTGTGTTGTTGTTCGTTGCTATGTGGCATATTTCCAGAATCGGTAGTGCTGTTATGTTTCTGTGTTGGTCGAGTATTCTAACATTGTTTAGATCGAATGTGTGTTGAGTTCTAATACAGTGGTACAAGAGTGCTGTCTTTTCACTTAAAGTTGCAAATTGTGGATCTTCTATGTCGGTGCCGGTGTCAACAAGTTTTTGCAGTGCATTCAAGTTCGATCTATGTCCGCTAATTTGTATTTTAAACTTATTTGTAGTCATGCCTATATATTGTGAACTGCAGTCGTGAATTTATTTCACTTTCCTTGCGTGTGCGAATGAGCAATTTACAAGAGTTTCACTGGGTTTTTGCTCTGTCAAATTAGGAGCGTTTTTTCGTCAGAGAAACTTTTACTCTGTGCTCTCTCTACTGGTGTGATGCACATTGAATGTAAGCCCACAGTTGTTAAAAGGAAAGAAAATTGTTTTCTCTTGAATATGAAGATGAGCAAAACAAAGCCTGGTCACCGGTGGGAAAGTTCTACGTGAAACTCACATAAAATGCACATGTCTTTTGAACAAAACTCACAGGATAATTCATCTAACCTGGTTATGGTAAACTCAAATAAAAATCATGTAGAATTAACGTGAGAATGACAGTGGAAAATATTCACATAACTCTTCCGGTAACTATAACGTGAAAAATATTTTAAGTGTCAGTGACACACAAGCCGTTGTACATTTTAAGCAAGTGCGTCGCTAGTGCGAGAGCAGTTGTTTTCGAAGTGGAAGATATTCTCCTACACACTAGTGATTCTCTGAGGAGAAACGACAAGCCTGCTTAAACGTTAAAAATACTACAAGGTATACAGCCCTAGCGTTGTATGAAATGGTGACGTGGGACTAAATACTGTAATTTCTGTAATTACAAACACAATACATTCGTTCGGTAAGTGATTTACTTATTCTAATTTTCACCCTCCCTTCATTTTTTTTGGAATATATTTAAATACACTCGAAAGAACTTCATTTACACTTGGTGATATTGTGCCTTTAGTGTTTTTTTGTGCAAACAACATTTAAAAATTACAACGAAGTTAAGATTCATTTTTTTTGTTTCACAAATTTGATACATTTGCCAACAACACAGTATTTTTAGGAACTTACTCGTTCGATATTATGTCGGTCACGATTGTTTGGTGAATATCGAAGATAAAAAATAAAAAAAAAACTTTTAACCTTTGCAAAAATGTTCAATTCTTGTTGAGTAATTTATGGTTTTTATGGTAATCATATTGAGGGGATAAACTTTCAATCACCATCTTCGGTAGCAGCATTGCAGTTTTGATCACGCGAATGGAAGTCGTGCCCGCTGCAATGATAGACGACGAAAAACTAACGGCGCTTTGCTCCACATATACTCTGCGGTACTGTTGCTTTTACCAGCATGTTTTCAGCATGTCAAGACATCAGTTTCTATTACGCTCTAACAGCAGGTTTAGAAATTGTTCAAGAAAAGGAGTTGTGTCAAACTTTCTAAAAAAACCTTTACCTTCGAGACATCAAATTAGTTTAGGTTCATGGAAGCAAACGTAAAATGACCTGTTGGGCCGGGGAAACTCTGGTAATTTTTTTTTGGATATTTGTTTTTTTGAATATCACAGAAAATGGTTGGTGTCTATTCATATCGTCTGGGATAGGAATGCTCGCATGTGATTGGTTCATTGTTCGCGTAAATTTGTCCTTGACACTTTTCATTGATTTCTACCGGTTTGCAATGAAAAAATAATGATAACTCGTATATCACAAAATTGTTCAACGTTTTATCTATCCACTAACATATTAATTATTGTTATCCATCATATGGTTATGCTGTATCGTTTGAAATCTGACGCAACATCTACCAGTTTCATTTCCAATTTTACAGAATGCATATCAGTATAGAAAACAAAGACGTAGTGCCACGTCAAAAATTGAAAATTACATTTTCAATAATAATTTTTTATTTGCGACTCAGTCGGACTTAATGAGGCTAGCTTTGTGTTGAGCGCATTTTGAATCTACGTAAAGTTCTAGTTGAGCTTTGTTTGACATGCTGCATATTTCATTTGTTTATTTGCGTCAATCATAGTAGACTACTTCTAAAAAAACTATTGCTAACACCACAAAATATAGTTATATAATTCTAGTGTTCAATTTTTTGCTTAAAGCGTTTCGTGACATCGTTGAATCAATAACTTCACAATATTTTTTAAAAAGTCTCATCATACAATAAACTGGCCATGGCATATTCTGTTCTATATGAATTTAATACGAAAATTTTTCGCGTTCTTAATGAGCGTGTAGGAGCATAAAAGTTGAGTTTTTCCAGCAAATTTTCCGAACATATGCGTTGTGAAACCAAATCGTTAACAAGAGTTACCGAAGCAATTTCTCTTCTTTTTTCAAGCGTTTCTTTATTAATAAGCATGCAGCATGCCTGATCTAATATATGTAACAAATGGAGTTTTTATAGTCTATAGGTCTACGAAATGGCAACTTAACCTTTTTTTAAAACTTAGCATACTGTTGGCTTTATTGATGTTCCTATTGTAGTGATCAATGAATGTTAACTTAGAATCCATAATCACTCCTAAATCTCTAATTTGATAACACCTTTCTACAGTTTGCTGCCTAATAGTGCAACTGGAATGTTCAGGATTTCTTTTGCTTGTGTAGGATATAATGTTGCATTTTTTAACGTTGAGATCAAGAAGACTTTTTTTACACTAAATTTACGAAATGTCAACCTCTTGTTGGAATTGTTGGATGTCTGATTTGGTTCTTATTTCCATGTACAATTTCATGTCATCGGTATATATCAATACTTGATTCAACACAAGGGTAACGTCATTAACAAATAAAATGAAGAGCAAAGGACCGAAATGGGAGCCTTGTGAAACTCCAGATGTCGCTTTAACTGGTACAGGAAGGTGTCCTTTAAACATAACCGTTTGTGTCCTATTCGTCAAATAAGATTCAGTCCATCTAAGTAGGCTGGATTCAAATCCCAGTTTTCTTAATTTGAACATAAGCATGGGAATAGCAACTCTGTCAAAAGCTCCACTAAAATCCGTGTGTAGAGTTTCCACGAAGTTGCCTCTGTCCATCCACGCAAGAGAGAAATCAACAAACTCAAGTAAAATGGTAGCTGTCGACCTTCCTTTGCATCATTTTGATTGAAATCTCCATATATATGAATTTTTGAGTTAGCGTTAGTCTTATCATTCACTAATTCTACCGTCCTTGAAAATTTTACATATGATTGCTTTTTGGCAAAGTGGAGTGGAAAGTAAACAGATACGAAAATATGGATTTTCCCCTTCAATAAATCTGGTGGTTGCTACTCTGAGATTGATCAGAATCAGTGAAATTGCACACTGAATCAACCACAGACAACAGACTTGCCAAATATGAATACTTTCGGAACATGGATGCTGCTCCGAGACCTCAAAACGGCACCAGACGAACCAGAAATCATCATCTTGAATTTCAAAATGGCGTGTGAAATTCATTTCCTGTCTCTAGGCATAATCCTTAATTAAGAAATACCCATATTGGGATAGACTGATAAATTAGGTGATCAAAGGGTCAAAATCATTGGCGTTAAAGATTGTTTTCGTTATAAAAACTTTATGTAGAGCAAAAATGCATTCAACGCTTCGGTACTTTGACTTAAAGAATTCTAGTTTCAAGCGAAATTTTATTATGCATTGCTAAAAGTTTTCCCTTGAAACGATTATCAATAAATCGCTAAATTTGCAATAGGACACCAAAGAAAATTTTCGCAAACAATGTTGTGAACCAATTACAGCTTCAATAATTATTTTATTAGTCTGGCGAACTAGATTTTGGAAACCAGTTTGTGATGTCAAGTTAACTATGGGACCGATCGATCATTGCCGAGTTTCTCTGTTTGAGTATTGCAATCGTTTAGTATTGAGAAGAATGTTAAATTAGCCTGCAATATTTCGTTGATAATTTCTAGTTATTTTTACCTAAGGAATTAGATTTTCCTTTCCCATTTTTTTATTGGACACAGGAATGTAACGAATTTGTTTTCATCAAAGAAGCCAGTTTGCAATATACAAAATACTGTTGAGTCATGTAGGGTCAGAATCATTGTAAAAATACTGTTCACGCGTTCAATTCAAAGCATGAATAATACTCATACTAGCGCGCTATTTACTAACTGATATAATTCCAATTTCACATGTCGTTGATCAAATCGACAGCAGCCCACCATCTTGGCGCGTGTAAGTACGTACACCTAACAAGCAATCGCGGCAATCCCGTCTCATAAAAGACCGATTGAGCCCACTCAAAACGTCCCACTCTCGGATTGAATCAACTTAAAAGCCCAGAATGCCACCGGGTAGCGTAACGAAAAAAATTAGCATAATTCGTGTTAACTGCCTCGCTCATGGTTTAGTCCTGTCTAATTTTTTTCCCAGTGTCACAGCCGTAAAGCTGCTTCAACTGAAAGTCCTCCTGCCTTGAGCCACTTTGCTGGAGAGATCAATCCTTAACCGAAAGGTGACACTATTTGAACGTGAAACCGGCTAGGCCAAATGTACAGAATAGATTAGCACAACTTGTATGCAAATTCGGTAGCTCCCATTTGCACTCGCCGCCGTCGTCGGGGTGCACTCTTTTAACCTTTTCGGCTTCCTGATTCGACTCCTGCCTGCTGGTGCCGAAAAGTCAACTGCGTGATTCAGCGGCACTCGTTGTGATGTAATATCCACGCGGCAACAGTGAGTTCTATGCGCCCCTCCGAACCTTTCTGAACGAAAGGGAAATTCTTATAGTTCGACTGAACCGCCGCGGTTGCGCTCCGTAAGGACCGTTTGCATAAGCCGACGAAAGCAAAAGCTTCGGGAAGACCGGGTTTCTTTCCTCGGTTGTCACGATTCATTCCACACCTCCGTGCAGGGAGGATGGCGGTTCGCCCGACTTAAGACCCATGACATGTTTTTTGTTGTTGTTGCCTTTTTTTTATTTTCCTTTGCGTTTCAAAGAAAACAATGGTTCTCTGAAAAGCTGCTTTAGTCGTGCAGTTTGTTTTTGTTTCAGCGGGATTATTTTTCAGTTGCTTCGAAGATAACAGCTGTCTGCTGTTTTGGTAGGAAAAAACATTTCGTTTATCGAGTTCTAAGATAAAACGGGCAATATTTTTCGATTGATTGAAAATATTCTTCAAATACCTCTAAATGTTTTGTTACTTTAATTATGGAATTTAAAATCTGCAACCGAACCTAATTTTGTCGAGTCTAGTTTCTTCTAGTAACAATTAGGTATTACCGATTTAGTTTAGTGTCTGAGATTCAAATATTAAATAAAAAGTTTAATTTTTTGGAATATCGGCGTCTTATTGTTGTGTCTTGAGGGTAAACATAGGCTATGCATAGTTTGCAAAATCGATTCCAAGAATACCGGATATTTCGAAACGAATTCCTCTTGTACAACTGACATAGAGTAACAAACAAACCGGAACGCACGCCGCACAGATGTCCGCCAACGATAGCGCATTCATTTGTTGCCACCAATAAACTGTTTATGAACGGAAATGGTGTATATTGCTTTCTTGATTAATAATATGAACCCTGCCAGGCAATCCTAATAAAGAAGGGATGTCAGAAATATCTTTGTTTAACATTTTATAATCGTCGAAATTAGTTTGGAGATCTTCTGCGATTATCAGGGCTGATCTTTCTCACACCTAACTGCGGGGGAATAAACAGTCTCTACTAATTGAGTCATTTCGAGATCAATTTATGCCTCATTCGGTGAAGACGCTGGCCGTTTTCCAGTTAGATAGTAAAAGTCGCCAAAGTCACTCGTTAATTGGGAGAAAAAGTCATTTATTTCTTCGTCACACGGAAGTACATTTCTGCTGCTGAACGGTTAGATGTCATTAGCTTACATTATTAAAACGGCAGGGGTTATAAAATAAAACACACTGGGCTGTTTCTATCCCAGCATGACTATGATTGGGTCAATCTGTATTCGTTTCTACTGAAGTAAAAGCGCAAAAAAAAAAATAATTAATTTTTCTTAGTTTCGAGCACTTAGTTCAATGAGTTGTATATCCAATCCGTTACTTTTATTATTTATTCCGTGATTTTTCAATTTTCAGATCGGTCACTAGATATATAAAATCATTTTGTTCACCAAAACTATTCAAATGGTGACAGTGTTCGTGGAAAATAAAACTGTTTTCTGTTCCGCAGCAATAGTAAAAGCAATATCATCTAAGAAATAGTTTCCATAATTTACAAGAAATTGTCATTACCATTAGATTTGAAATCTACATTTGTGAAAGAGGAAAACGTATATTCGATTGAGGTTCATGGTGATATTAGTAAAAGTTGTGTAATAAAATGCCATTTTCCTTTCAGTAGTTTTTTATTGTTCAAAAGCATTTGCGATTCCATTTTTTCCAGCGGAATAGGCATAGATACCTAGTTGTTTGAAAAAATGCAGATTGCATTTTTGAATATTGCAATAAATTATACCATTTCGAACTCAGCTATACCTAATAAAGTTGAAGATCTTTTATTTCTTTTAATTTGGTAAAAAAATGAAAAGCATTTTTAATATAAAGAAAAGTTAGAATGCGAAATTGAAGAGAGACTATCCTCAGGATGATGTGAAGCTTTGAAAAATACACGATCATTTATAGTCCCTAAGCAATTAAATTGTCAGGATAGACCTTTTTTGTTTTCGAGAAAAGCGTAGAAAAGTGAAAACGTGCCTTTGATCATCTCAAGAGAATTATTTCTTTCAGTGCAGTAAGTGTGACTGATATGCTTTCACGCCTACCAGCTAGTCTTACAAGCCAGTCGTCGTGTTTCCAAATCCAGGCACGAGAAATACAGTTGAATCGTAACTCTAGTCCCGCAATTGAGTGATACGCTAACCGTTTTTTTATATTTTTTTAGTTAAAACGTTTATTTGACACGGCACTACGTAATGTTTAATTGGAATCCTATACGCTAATAGATGGCCGCGACGTATGTGAAGGTTAATTTTCGGTTGTGGAATGTACTGTCCATAATCGTATAATTGTAACATTTGCAAAATTGGTTGTTCGAGCGAATGACATTTTTATATTTTGACCTCAAATGCATTGTTCCCATTATATTCGTGCAAATAGACAGTTCAACTAAACTTAGCATCATGAAGAAAGTAATTCTTTACACTATGTATACATTGAACATTACTTTTGAAGTAAAATTTGTTGGAACTTTGGCAATGATACTTTTATACCGTCACCTTCAAGCTACTTTTGAAATATATCACAGTGGAAATGAAGTTTTTCTTGTATTCAACGAGCATGATCTGAACATCAGAAACGGATCACCGGTGCTTGGTTACCGGACCAGAATATCTGCCGAGTTCCAAAGGATGCAGATGTGGATTTGGATGTAACTTTTTTGACAAAAAATTTGAAAATGTTAAGTAGTGTGACAATTATGCGGTTATTTACGCTATGTGAGAAAACAACTTGGTATTTTTTAGACTTTTTTCAAACAAACATAATCATATCTTTTCAGATGGTAAAAGTACACACTATTTAAAGCATTTCCCAATAATAAGCACGAAATCCATGAAATTTCGAATGTTACAATTATGCGATTACAGGCAGTGTAGCTCACAAGACTTTGCTTATTCTTTGAATATACTTTTTGTACATTTTTTACGCGGCATTATCAGAGTGCAGCTTGTAGCCCCAAGGATATAAAATCAGTTTTGACAAGCGAATGGTCCTGAGTTTGAATCTTAGAAGAATCAAACCGTTCGATGTCCGAAGCAGCGTAAAAGCATGGGTTAATTCCCAGGATCCTCTCGTCCCCTCCTCCACGCTAAATTTAAGGAAAAAGTCACACATAGTTGAAAGAATTCGTCTCCCGGCAGGTATAATTGCTGATAATTGGCAGGGTAACTAACGAGGCTCAGTAAACAAGAGTAGTAGATTCTATGTATACCCAATCAGCCAAATATATCACAATTTTGATAATTTGTTACAAACTCTAAACTTGGAATCGTTAACAGTTAAAATATGAAAAAAAACTATCAAATTTATTTACTGTTTATTACGAATTATAATTAGTTTTCTTAAGTTATCGGCAGAAAAATGATGAGAATTCGTTAGAATCATTCTTACAAATCTTGTTATAAATTACAGATGTTGCCTCAATCGTGTTATTTAAAAATATTTTGAACTTTTGTAACAAAATACATTTTCATGATTAAACAGGCTTTTCCCAAAATTAATTTTTGCCTTTCTCCTAGAAAGGTATATCAATCACTTGCAAAACCGAAGATATAAAAGTGCTCCAAAGGGCCGAATGGCATATATCCTTCGACTCAGCTCAACGAGCTGAGCATTTTCTGTATGTGTGTGTGTGGGTATGTGTGTGTGTGTGTATGTGCAAATTTTTATTCTCACTCACTTTTCTCAGAGATGGCTGGACCGATGTTCATGAAATTTATTGCAAATGAAAGGTCTTGTTGTCCCATAAGACCCTATTCAATTTCATTGTAATCGGATTCTTAGTTTAGAGGTTATGTATCAATATGTAAAAGTCATGAAACGTCATTATCTCGAAAACTACACAACCGATTTGAACAAAATTGATTTTAAAAGAACGAGCTACATTAAATACTTTTAATTTTGGAGTTTCATAAAGATTGAATTCGTGGTTCAAAAGCTATGAAAAGAAACGTGTTCTGAAGACTGTTTAATCTCACTCATGTTTCTCAGAGATGGCTGGACCGATTTTCTTAAATTAAAGGTCAAATGGAAGGTCTAGTTGCCCCATAAGACCCTATTGATTTGTTTTGCAATTAGATTATTAGTTTGCCTGTTATGTTTAAAAATGTAAAATCTAGCTATGAAAAGGAACATATTCCGAAGACTACTTGAACTCACTCATTTTTTTTCAGAGATGGCTGACCCGATTTCCACAAAATTAGTGTCAATTAATAAGTCTAGATGCCTCATAACACCCTATTGAATGTTATTGTAATCGGACTGTAACTTCGTCTGTAATGTACCGACATGTGAAAATCACGAAACTTCATTATCTCAGAAACTACACAACCGATTTGATCAATATTATCAGATGAGCGGGTTTGTTAAGAGTGAACTGATGAATTATGATTGAAAACGTAGTTTCAAAGTTTGGCTGCCCTATAGGTTCCCATTTCATTTGACGATAATTGAATATAAGCCACCGTTATGTATTCAATTGTTAGTAAAACAACGAAAGTCTATTATCTCAAAGATTACATGACTTATTTAAACATAACTAGTGTCATACAAACGAATTGTCTCTCAAACTTACAAATAACAAACTTCATAACAATTTGATATGTGGTTCAAAAGTTATGAAAAGAAAAGAAATTCAAAGACTATTTAAAACTATACCTGCATTGATCGATATATGTGGCCTCGACATAATTTAAATGTGGTATCGTACTATTTGAACGTTCCAAATTCATTGATTCCTTGCGATGTGTTTAGAGTCTGCAAATGCACTACGAATCAGCCATAGGATATGATCAAACTCAAATAACAAATCGTTTAAAATGGTTGGTTTTACTGGCCCTGACGACTCTGTTGATATTGGTTTGGTTTTTATTTGCGAAAGTGAAGGAGAGGAATATTTTTGCTTTTGTTTTCACACATAAATTGACAATTGCATATGAAAATTCGCGTAGGTGCGAACAGCCTCAAAAATATCATTTACTTGTGTCAGGGCCAATCGAAATCACAACATTTGGACGTTTGCCGCTGTTTTTCCGAAGCCGGAAGTCGCCATTTTTGATTTCATAATGGCATTTGGAGACAATTTATGGATTTTGAATGATTGATTGATTGGGTGGTATTTGGTCATTTTCAGCTGTTTTCAGAAACCGGAAGTCGCCATCTTAGAACTCAAAATGGTATCTGTGGTCGATTTTAGCTCCTGTGTATCATTCTAATTCCGGATATTATAATATTGGGTGGAAATCGGCCATTATTTGTTACCACTAAAAACATTCACCTGCTAAGTTTGGTTCCATTTATTTCCATTTTAGTTTCATTTATATAGAACCCCTCCCTTCCAGAAAAGGGAGGGGCGTCCAGCTATTATGGACATATTTGTTACCCCTTGAAACATCCACATGTCAAATTCGGTTTCATTTGCTTGGTTTGTTCTTGAGTTGTGCAGAAATTTATGTTTCATTTGTATAGGACCCCTTCCTTCCAGAACAGAGAGGGGTCTCAAACTATCATAGGAACCTTCATCGGCACCAAAAACCCCTACATACAAATTTTCACGTCGATCGGTTTGGTAGTTTTCGAGCCTGAATGGATCAGACAGACAGACAGACAGGCCGAACTGTATTTTCATATGTATAGATTACAACATCAATAATTTAGAGCCAAAAGAGTGAATATACATTTATTGGATTGGAGCGTTCATGTAAATCTATTTTTACAAATAAAAGTTTGAATGAGAAAGGCTGGGTCTGACCGCTAGGTGGATTAATTTAGGTTTTTTTGTTGGTCTTGGGTTGCTCTTCTCCAGTCTCCTCTTACACCCGCTGCTCTGACATCCTCGTCGACAGCACACATCCAGCGCGTGTGAGGTCTGCCTCGAAGTCGCCGGCCTCTATCCGGTTCTCTATTAAATATCATCTTTGCCGGTCGCTCATCCGTCATCCGTGCTACGTGGCCAGCCTACTGTAACCTGCCGTGTTTCATCATCTTGAAAATATCAGCGTGTATGCAAATACTTCATACAGCTCGTGATTCTTGCGCCTGCGCCACACCTCATTTTCTAGTTTACCTCCGAGTATTGATCGCAGGAATCTACGCTCGAAGACCCCAAGCGCTCGTCGATTGGCCTTCTTCCACGTCCACTATTCATATCCGTAGAGCGCTACCGGAAGGATCAAAGTCCTGTAGAGCGCAAATTTCGCACTGATCTGTAGGCTACGGGACCATAGCTGACTACGCAATCCGTAATAAGCTCGATTCGCTGTCGCAATCTCTTCACCTCGTTGTCACATGTCACGAGAGTACCAAAATAAACAAACTCGTCGACCACTTCGAAAGTATCTCCATCCATCTCCACCGCAGCACCAACACCCGCAGAACTCTCTGCCAGCCACCATGTACTTCATTCTGGAAGTGTCTATGGTGAGTCCAATTCTCACAGCTTCCCTCCTGAGAGCCGTAAAGGCCTCCTCAACAGCTCTACGGTAACACCAATTAAATCAATGTCGTCCGCAAAGCCCAGTAGCACGTGAGACTTCGTGATGATGATGCCGCTCCTCTGCACACCTGCTCTTCGTATTGCACCTTCCAAAGCTATGTTTAACAGCAAGTTCTAGAGCCCGTCACCTTGCTCCAGACCATCTAACGTCACAAATGCGACTGAAAATTCGCCCGCTGTCCTGACGCTTTATGTGAAACCGGTAAACGTTGCGCGTAACAGTTTAATCAGTTTTGTTGGAAAACCAGGTTCAAGCATTATTTGTCTTCGTTGCTTTTCACTGTATCGTACGCCGCTTTTAATTCTAAAAACAGATGGTGTGTCTGCAAGTTGTGTTCTCGCAACTTGTCGAGGATTTGTCTCAATCTGGCAGGGCCGGCGGTTCATGGGGGTAGTGTGGGTAGTAGTACCCATTCGGAAAATGTCTCTGTGGGTACTTACCCACACGGAATTATCCCCCTCCATTGCTTACTACCCACTCGGGAAAATAATGTGACGCCAGCCCTGACATCTGGTCTGTTGTAGATCGTCCCGCTCGAAACCGCATTGGTATTCTCCAACAAAGCTTCCTTTAACGGCCAGAATACGAGACAGAACTTTGTAAACGGATTGATGATGGTTATGCCGCGATAATTACTACAGTCGAATCTATGTCTTTCTTGTAGATAGGGCATATGACTCCTTCCAACCAGTCTGCAGTCTGTGGTTCTTTAGCTCTTTGTAAGCCTTCTTCACCTCTTCCAATGTTGGTGGGCCCACAGCATGTTCGTCCTCCCTAATTTCTATCCTGTTCCCCTTGACGACTCTCCTACCTTCCTCACCGTTCAACACCACTTCAATATGTTGTTTCCAACGCCTAGCCAACTGTGATTCATCGGTAATCAGATTCCCCTTCCTGTCATTACACTTGGCAGGTACTGGCAGGTACTGATTACGTTAATCATTCTATAGGAGCTCCTCGTGTCGTGCCTTGTGAAGCAATTCTCCACCTCCGCGAGGACGCCATCGTAGTGCTCAAGTTTCTTACGGTGGCGAAGCCTCCTTTCGGCAGCTCTTGCCTCCCGGTATTTCTCCCGCATCTGACGCGTCATACGATTAGCTGCTACTAACGTGTTGGCGTAGGCCCGGTGCTTCTCTTCCGTCACCTCTAGACACTCTGCATAGAACTACGCGGAATTCCCGTTGTCATGCCTATAACTTCTCGTGCTGTTTCGCAGACTGCATCATGGATGTGCTTCCACTGCTCGTTCAAATCCACGTCATCGATCCATCTATCAACTTTTCGAGTCTAGTCTGCAACAACTCCTTCCGCTGATAACCTCTGGATGTCCGCATCTTCCTCGCCGATCCCCATTTAAATACGTTGGACAGCCGGGCGCGAATCTTACCTACCGCGAGATAGTTATCCGAGTCGATGTTTGGCCCTCGAAAGGACCGCACATCTATGACGTCTGAAAAGTGGCGACCGTCGATCTGGGAGCCGGCATCTCCATTGGGGTGTCTCCAGGTGTGCTTCCGAATGTTTAGACGTGCAAAATAGGTACTACAGTTGGCTATTGCCCTGCCCTGTGAAGTTCACTAACCTCAAGCCGTTGTCGTTGGTGGTAGAGTGAGGGCTTTCTCTACCAATAACGGGACGAAAGAACTCCTCTCGTCCGACTTGTGTGTTCATATCTCCTCTCGAAAGTTATTCGGACAATGTGAACCAAATGAACAAACCTTATCTATTTTTATCCATTTGGCTGATCATTGTGATTTTGCTTTTGACGTAGGATACGTCTTACGGCAACATATACAGGGGTCCAACTTCAATATAGGGCTCCAATTTCGAAAACAGAAAACATCGAGAGCGTCACGGAAATTGTCCAATTTCAAACGCTTTAAACTCAGTCAGTGTTCAACCGATTTCCGTCTTTTATTCACTTCTGTTCGAGCGTCTTGATAGAAAATTTTCACTGCACTTTACACTTTTTATTCACTTTCACTATTTGATTCTATCACTTTTGCGATAGAAAAGTGATAGAATTAAATAGTGAAAGTGAATAAAAAGTGTAAAGTGTAGTGATTTCCGTCATTTCTGCAGCAATCGATTGGAAAACCATCTAAGCACCCGGCGCTTGCTGTCTTTCCCTAAAAAGGACGACAGAATGGAGTACCTAGTTAGCCGATAATGCACTCGTTGGGCTATATAAGAGACTGCTTCTCCTCAAGCAGCGGCGGATAATAGCAGCGACGGCAGTGGAAAAAGACGGTGTGGAGCAGCAGTGGGCAACAGTGGCGGTGGTAGTGGTTAGTTGCAGTTCCTACCTCTTTCAGTTCGGCTCCCCTTCGATCTGAGTTGAACTTCACCAGCGATAATCCTATTCAGATATCGTTGGGTGAACTGCCAGATACTGAATGAGACTCACACCGCCACCAGGTGGTTCGAGAAGCCACCATCATCCAGCGGTCAATAATTACGTAAGCATATTTTTCCACTTTTTAAACCCCCCCTCCCCTCTTATAAGACATCGTAAGATTTTTTGATACCCCTCCTCCCCCTAGTTAGATCTTACTATATATATTAGGGTGGGGAATCGTTATATGGGAAAAACGAAACTTGATAGCAGGAGGCGAGAACCAAGTTTTTTTTTGTTCTTTTTGGGGCCCCTAACAATACCAAATTTATCGAAAGTCGATTGGTTTTGTCTCTGCTTGGCGCATTGCATTTCAAATTTATATGGAGATTTGTATGGAAAACCAACTTTTTTGCATTTACATGACAGGATGTTAAAAAAAAGAAATAAAAATGGTTAGAAATCAAGTAGACAAACAATTTAACAACCAGCAAAGAAAAGACTATCGGCGCGACAAAAATTTCTTCGGCGGCGCGCCGACTCAAAATCATCGGCGGCGGCGCGGCGTGGCGGCGCACAGGACTAGTACGAATGATATTTTTTTCAACAAAATTACTACGATATTATACTCGTCGGAAATTGCGGTTTCCGTTGCCAAAAACAAACATGCACGCTTAAAGTCCAATCTCCAAATCAATCTGCTGATAACCGCAGAACTGTGATACCTAATTCGAGTTTTAAAAATGTAAATAGAGCTTGGCGACAAAATTATGAACCGATCGACCCATGATCACGTGGGCGTTCGTGTTCTAAATGCAAAGCCGATCTGATTGTTTGCAGCGCGATCGATCTATTCGAATATAGATCGTATTGAATTTGGTTGTGCTACCATTTATACCGTTGTTCAGTTTGACAACCGGCGATATCCGTTTATAACCACTAAAACTGTCGCGTTTGGATATGGGTTTGCCGGAATTTAGGGCACGTGTTCTCTGTTCAATGAATTTTTTACTAACTTTCCTTTTTTTGTTTCTCTCTTTCAGGTAAGAGTTGTTCTGTGTGGGTACAATACACAACCGTGTTTCGTTTCGAATTCTGTAAGTAGAACTCCATTCATACAGTGATACTATAATCTAACCAAGCAATTTCGCATTGTTATGAATGTGTATGTCACATCTTGCATCACACGAGGATTTCAGCAGCATAATTCCAGAACACACATTAAAGATTACCATACAATCTAAACCGAAGGCGGATTCTAAATTGTGTAACGTTTAAACAGCCACAATTACCATATCGATAGCTCCATTCTAACACGCTCACAATCGCCCATTGAATGCGATGGCGCACCTTCGTGTGCGTTCTAACGGCGCGGTATATTAATCTGTAATTTTACGACTTTGGCGTTGGGTTTCTTCCGGCAACGCATAATAGAAAGGTTGCGATCCCTTCGAATTCTTCTTGTACAGCTGGGTCTTTGCGCCACCGCTTATGGTCAGTGACTAATTGATAGCTAAATAGAATTTTTTTGCTCTTCGTGAACAAAAAGCTCGACCTGCAAAACGGCGATCAAATATATTTATTAGGGTCGGCAGACCATTTGACTCGTGCGTTTCGTTCTCGCTCTTCCAAGATCTTCAGCTGCTCTAATCCGCTGGCAATGTTTCGGTATCTTAGTGAAAGAAGCTCTCTCAACGTCATTTGCATATTGCAGAAATTGAATAAATAACACTCTCTATTTGTCTCTTTAAGTAATTCAATAACTTTTCCACATGCTTCGCTAGAGCTCCTGCTCCTTCGAACCCGACCAGTTAGCGAAACTGGCAAGGACAGGCTTTCAGAGATTTAGTCCCGTACTCGATACTTGAATGCGCTCTTTACCATTTTGGCAAACGATCAGCGTTTCGTTTGAGTAGCTGTGTGGCAGCAGCAGCAAAAATATTTGCGCAATTCAGCGTGGTGTTTTTTTTATGGAAAGAATCACGATATTTGCACTTTCGTTCCTCTTTCGTTCGTCGATCGCTGGGACCCATCAGTACCGCTGGGCCCGGTATTGGCGAGTGCCTTTTTCGTTTATCCCCATCTAATGGCGGCGGCCGCCCATGGCACAATCAGCCGAAGTCGTCCCAAAGCCCGCCGATCGGGTAGGAACACAAAGATCAGGAAATATCATAAACCATATCGAGGTGCATTTCATCATGCCAATAGCGTATAATGTGCACTTTTGGTGGCGGCGGAGTGGTGCTGTTTAGGCTGTTGAAGACATTGCTTGGTTCGCTCCCAAGAAGTTAGACCATTGATAACGTAGTCGGGATGGTGGAGGGAAGGTGAGTTGTTTTCTGTCACAATAAATTTGTCGCTCTAGATGCTATTGACCAATCATCAGCAATCGTGGCTAAAGTTATACATGCTAGAACATGTGCTATTTTTTATGATGCGATGTAGAATTTACGACAGTGAAACTTAAACCAATTTAGGCGGATATTTCAGTTTAACCAGAACATTCAATTCCGTTTGCAAACAAGACGAAATTTTCATATTTGTTGTTTACATATTTTCAAAATCTAAAACCGATATGATATACTGAATTATAAGGTCTTAAGTGTATAGAAATTGGTTTGATATTAATTTCATCTTCGAGACTGCCTATAAGTTAGTTGATGTAATAACAAGAAACAGTAAGAAAAAGGATAAATCAGTTGCTATCAACAGCGTGTCTAGCGCATGAATGAACCTGCAAAACTTAGTGTTTTCAGATCTTTTTTAGAAAAACCTAAAAAGTGAAAAGGTTTTCAGAGCATTTAGAGAAATTGTTATTATAAAAAGAATTTGTTATTGTTTTTTTAAAAAGAATTATATACTAGAGATCTAATTTTTTTTTTGCGTATTCGAGTGTAAATCAATTCTTTACTTATTCACTATTTTTGCTAAGATTTTCGACTCATCAGTCTAAATGCTGTATTTTACGAAGTACTGTTACTTCAACGAAAGAAGTAATTGCTTGCTAAAGACAAAATATACTGTCGAAACGTTGAAGTATAATTAGCAGTGCTTCGTCCAGTTCAGCATTTAAACTGATGAGCTGAATATTCAAGCAAAACGATATACACGTCACAGTCGACAGCATTCTCATGACTTATTCATTACTTTTTAGTCTTTTCACCCTTATTATAACGCTTATAAATGTATTTGTATAACAATTTACAGATATTGATTCGTTATTATATAATTACAATATACGTTCAATTGACCAAAAAGTGTTGCAGATAGTTTTTCTTGAAGCATAAATCCTTAACATGAGCGTAATGATTTGAATGAATTTGTTCTATGAGGAAGCAAAAAACGAATGCAAATTGCAGTAAACATTTTTCTCAAACAAAAATTTACTCTAAAAACTGACTGACCCTTAACCCATATGGCATCACCTGACATTTAAACTTTGATTTAGGTTTAACAATAATACTTGAAAATTTGCACGATGAAACTATTAAGTATCGTTAGAGAACAGATCGATCTTTAATATGCAATACAGTTTGTGTCAATTGTGCATATAGGAGGGAGTGCGAAGGGGCAGTTGGCTGACCAACTAGTTGCTATGCTATCGCGGGCGTGCGACGCCACCATGCCTCGGACTCGCCAACCCAGGAATGGGAAGCCACTGGTTTACTGGTAAACGGACGCGATAGCCGATCTTCGCAGTGCGTGCCTTCGTGCAAGACGGAGGATGCAGCGTGCGCGAAACGAAGAAGAGAGGACAGAGCACCGCGCAGCATTCAGTTCGGCAAGATCGATGCTAAAGAGTGCGATAAAGGCCAGCAAGAGGGCCTGCTTCGATAGGCTATGTGCGAGTGCCAATACAAATCCGTAAGGTGACGCTTACAGGATCGTAATGGCCAAGACTAAAGGCGCGCTGGCGCCTGCAGAGCGATCACCAGCAATGCTGGAGCGTATCATCGAGGGACTCTTTCCGCGCCATGATCCAAGTCCTTGGCCTCCGGCAGTCGAGTCTCACGTCCGACGTTCCCATATCTCAGACATAGACCAGGGATGGTCGGCCAACCTGCCGAGCATCCAATCCGTGAGCGACGACAACCGTGTCGAGACAGGGGAGGAGGCAAGGGTTACGAATGAGGAACTCATCGTGATCGCCAAATCCCTGAAGGTGAGCAAGGCACCGGGACCGGATGGTATCCCTAACCTGGCGATTAGGCGGGCTGTTCACTGCCGCTATTCGCATAATAGTCCTATGTAAATGTTGCGAGTCCTGTGTAAATTTTGCGAAAATGGGTCCATTTCGGCATGTTTTTCAAGAATAGCCATTAAAAAAGTGAGGTTTGATTCCCACAACCTCGATTTTAATTGCCATTTCCGCAAAAAAACAAGAAAACATAGGACTTTTACATAGGACTGTTATACGAATAGCGGCAGTTCAGGGCAGTCATGCAGAGGTGCCTGGATGACTGTCTTTTTCCGGACAGGTGGAAGCGGCAGAGACTGGTCTTATTGCCGAAGGCTGGGAAACCGCCAGGGAATTCATCGGCATATAGGCCTATCTGTCTGCTGGACACCGCGGGCAAGGTGCTTGAGAGGATCATCCTCAACAGACTGGTGAGGTACACGGAAGATGTACATGGTCTGGCAAGTAACCAGTTCGGCTTCCGGAAGGGCAGGTCCACGCTGGATGCAATCTCTTCCGTCATCAAGACGGCGGAGGTAGCAATCCAGCGCAAGATAAGAGGAATACGCTTCTGCGCAATCGTCACGCTCGACGTGAAGAATGCGTTCAATAGTGCCAGTTGGGACTCCATAGCGCTCGCGCTCAGGAGCATCCATGTACCGGTGTCGCTGTACAAGATTCTGGAAAATTATTTTCAGAATCGATTACTTGTTTACGACACGGTGGAGGGTCAGAAGTGCGTACCAATTACCGCAGAAGCTCCGCAAGGTTCTAACCTGGGTTCGGTGATGTGGAATGTCATGTATGACGGAGTGTTTAAACTCAAGTTCCCTGTAGGGGTTGTGATCGTCGGCTTTGCAGACGAAATAACGCTGGAGGTTTACGGCGAGTCTATCGAGGAGGTTGAGTTGACGGCCGCGCACTGTATACGCAAGGTCGAGGACTGGATGCGCTCCAGGAAACTGGAGCTCACGCATCATAAGACGGAGGTCACGGTTGTGAACAACCGTAAATCGGAGCAACAGGCGGTGGTCAGAGTCGGAAACTGCACCATCACCTCGAAGCGAACTCTGAAGCTCTTGGGGGTTATGGTGGACGACAAGCTCGCGTTCGGGAGTCACGTCGACTATGCCTGTAAGAGGGCCTCATCGGCTATTGCAGCACTATCTCGTATGATGTCCAATATCTCAGCGGTTTATAGCAGCAAGCGAAGTTTCTTGCCAGCGTGGTTTTGTCCATACTTAGGTATGGAGGGCCAGTGTGGTCCAGAGCGCTAGGTACTAACAGTTACCGTGGTAAACTGGAAAGTACCTACAGGCTCATGTGCCGGAGAGTTGCGAGTGCGTATCGTACGGTGTCATACGATGCGATCTGTGTCTTGTCCGGCATGATGCCTATCAGCATCGCCATCAAGGAGGACAGAGAGTGTTTCGACCAACGTGACACAAGGGGCATACGAGGTACCAGAAGGTCATTCTCGATGCTCAGATGGCAGCGGGAATGGTATAACGCCACAAAGGGTAGATGGACGCGCCGACATATATCGGAGATATCCGGCTGGGTCGGTAGGCGACATGGTGAAGTGAACCTGCCACAAATCCTGTCAGGCCATGGTTGTTTCAGGCAATATCTGCACAGGTTCGAACACGCGGGGTCCCCCATGTGTCCCGAGTGCGTGGAGGATGAGGAGACTGCCGAGTATGTCTTCTTCGTATGCCCCCGTTTCGTAAGAGCGAGGAGCGACATGATGGCTGTGAGCGGGCCTGGCACTACTCCGGACAACTATCTACCCCAGCATCTCTAGGGGACTAGGGGGGGTCTCATCCCCACACTCTGAGTTCTCTTCTCAGGTGTCTGTTTGCAGATTTCCCCGCCACCTTTACAAAAAAAAGACTTATTCTAAAATATCAGGGAGAAAAGTTTTTCTGTTTGTTTGGCGCGCAATCAGAAATCTAAGGAAATCTTGATTAATTTGGCATAATGGAAACATTGTTAGTGAGCAAACTGTAGCATGTAAACTTTGTTCTCGCTCTCCTCTAATAAGGTTTCGTTCAGTGTTGTTGGCCTCGCTCGTAAGCAGCATGCAACTCTTCATGGGAGGTTCTCGTTGCTACCGCTATCACTCAAGATATTTCTCGTTCTTTTTCGCTTTTTTACTAGCTCAAATTCGCTCCCGAGATCATATGCACACACTCCCGTCTACTCTTTTCGTGTGTACTCGTATGTACCTACTCCCCTAGCCGCGAGAATGACAAGCCGATGACAATCGTTTCAAGATGCTTCGCGATGGTTGCAGATGGACAAAAAATAGGGTATCGGATAACTTCGGCAGCGGTTTGCTTCGGCTGGTTTTGTATTAGACTGCTGTGAAAAACTTACCAAAGCAGTCCGATACCCTTCACGTTGCGATACTTTACGTATTCTCCGCCCCACTGTCGGCTTTCGGTGCATAAAGCAAAACCGGGATGAAGAAAGCATTTTCGTTTTCAAGCACAGTTTTTTTGCACTCCTCTCAGTCGAGCAATTTTAGTCGAGTACTCCGACTCGAAAGCCGGAACTCGCGTACTCTTTTGCAGTCGCTGAGCAAAATTACAAAAGAGTTTTTGCGTGTCGATGCGCACTTGCTGCTACTCAGGGGTTTGCATGAAGGTTGAGTATCTTGAAAGTGTGTGTGTAAAAG
Organism: Wyeomyia smithii; assembly: GCF_029784165.1. NCBI lineage: Eukaryota > Metazoa > Arthropoda > Insecta > Diptera > Culicidae > Wyeomyia > Wyeomyia smithii. Next base: position 106,177,398 of record NC_073695.1, read on the forward strand.
ACTTGAGAAACGTAGCATATGTCTCGTTCTCAAGCAGAAAGAAGGAGACAGGTTTTGCTTCTCGCTCGCTTTGCAACGTTGGTTTCGTTAAGTGAGTGCCTTTCAGATCAATTTTCGTTCGTTATTATTCAGACTTTTTAGTATTAATGTATAGGCTACACTTGATCAGCTAAGAGCAACAACAGGACAGAGCTTCAATGAACATTTGAATACTCAGCTTTTGGAAAGTTTCTGAAGAAAAAAAACGGGAAATAATTTTCATTGTAGGAACACTTCTGTTTGTCCGATGTTCTGGAACAATTCATTCATTCCAAATGTGAGGTTCAGAGCTAGATAAACCTACATAAATTTATCAAATTTGTAACACAAAACTCATAGAAAAACCTCGACTAAACGTGATGGCTAAAATTTGGTTTAGAGTCGGATATTTGGTTTAGAGGTTATGTATCAAAATGTAAAAATCACGAAACATCAATATCTCAGAAACTAAACAACCGATTTTAATAAAACTGATGTCAAATGAACGGACTATCTTCAGAACTCTTAACTTATAAATTTCATAAAGATTAAACATATAGTTCAAAAGTTATGTAAAGAAATGTTTTCCAGAGGCTGTTTAAACTAGTGATGGGAAACTTATCGATACCTATCGATAATATCGATAAACGCTGGTTACCGATATTATCGTTAATTTTTTGACGTTAACGATAATTATCGATATTATAAGGGTGAGCACAAGTCAGCGCGGCTGGTTACTGGAGGAGAACCAAAAGAAGGAGACCTCATCTACCCTACCCCAGGAGTTGCTTTTGCCGCTAGGTATTTGTTGGGTGCTGCTATTCGACAAGTTTTAGCATTGTTGGGGGTGGTATAAAGGTTCGCTCCGGGTGTCATTGAGTTTCTGAGAAAAAATGGTAACTAAAAAGGTAGGTATTTATAGTTTTTAGTTTCCTAAGAACAGATGAATTCGACAACTTAGTACTGGAGAACTTTAAAAAAATATCCTAACTTTTTGCACCATCTCATAAAAAGCAATGATACGAAATTGTAATAAAATGCATTTTTTTTGGCTTGCCAACTCTTATAATATGATGGACATGCATAGCGGTAGTCTATTGGTAATTCTCTGGTAATTGTTTAGTTTCACCCAACCCAACAAACAATTTTTAGTTCCACTAGAAATCCAAATGCACAAAATTGTTGCGCCAAAAAAATGTTTACATTTATACAGGGGGTGGACAAAAAAATTGAGATAAATAAAAATTTATATAGCCAGAACTTTACGAAACATAAATCAATTTTGATGACCGGTTTCATTTCACTGGAAAACTATTCTAGTTTCCTAGTATTACTTAGGAGCTTGGCGTGACCAGCCTATACCGAAAATGTTTCGGATTTCAAGAGTGTATGTCAAAGTGTACATTTTTGCAACGCATAGAAAGTTTTAGGCAACTGAACAACTGCAAGCTCAAAGAAAATTAGTACCCAACAGGGAAAAAACCGCCAGAATCAACACCCATACTTGATAAATTCATACCTCGATGATTCTTTGGCGAATTTCCAATCTTTGGCTACCAATGAACCCGAAATAAATTCTTATTTATTGACAACATATAAACCTAAGTGAAACAGAATATCATAAAAAGTTCTACGCGTTGCAAAAATGTACACTATGGCACACACTCCGGAAATCCGAAACATTTCCAGTGAACCTTGGTCACGTCCAGTTCTCAAGTAACACTAGGAAACTAGGACAGTTTTCCAGTAAAATGAAACCTTTTTTGTCAGAATTGATTCATTTTTCGTGTAGTTTTGGCCATTTAAAAATTGACAGAATTTTGCCTGCTTCAATTATTTCCCTTATTATATAACCTTCAAAATAAACTTCGGCTTGAAACTACTCCGTAGAAAGCACTCCTGGCCGAAGACTTTCCAAAACAAACTGTTAAACTCGTCCGGTTGTTTGAATTTTCATTCGCAGTAAAAGCGAATTTCTTTATTCCACCAGCTCACCTCGTTTTGACCTGGGAGCGCACAAACTGCTGTCAAAACCCTTCTTTATTCGCTCCATTTCGACCCAGTTTTGACCTGCCGTGCTGCCCGAAGCGCACTGTAAAATTTGTCAGCTTCAACCCACCACCGCACGTGCTAAGTTCGTAAACATATATCTGGCATCTCTTTCTTACTTGCGTCTTAAATGGCGATGACGTTTCATTATTCCTCGACAGTTTTGCCCGCACACAGTAGAATAAAGAAATTCGGTATAAGATTTGTCATTCAAGGCCCTAAAGGCCCAAGCACAATGGATACGTTTGCGTTGCGTTGACGTTAATTTGACAGGAAATGTATGGGCTAACTGTCAAATTGCCGCAAACGCAGCCGCAACGTATCAATTGTGTTTAAACCTTAACACAATGGATACGTTGCGGCTGCGTTTGCGGTAATTTGACAGTCAACCCATGCGAGGAAGCTAACATGATTACCTTCCACGGGAAATTTATCCAACTCAATTATTTGTCTTAGTTTTTTTTTCATCACCATCTGAAAAAAGCAGGAGTATGCTATCGCTGTCAAATCTCATATATTTGCAGTGTACCCAACATCTCAATATTCCGCTGACACTTGCGGTACCCGGAAAATGGGCAGTTTACTCTAAAGGGAAGAATTTTCGGGCAACTGCTCCATATGTTGGCCCTATCTATTGATGACAAAATAAAACTAAAAGCAATCAAATTTATCAATTTTATCACGTAATGTGTATGGAACGGTATTCAATAAGTGCACTGTTATTTATACTGCTTTTTTAATGCACAGGCTGTAGTATAAACACAAATAATGTGTAATAACTTTTGTTCTACATACATTTGTTTCAGCTGTATTCTTTCCAATAACAGAAGTGAATTCTAGTATTTTAGATAAAATGTAAAAACGATGAAACAGTATATAAATGTTTGTACACAAATGCCGCCATATTGCTAACGATGTTCGATACATGATGTCTAGTAGATATCATCCTCCTGGAAAAAAGTCCATTTTTCTACCGCAAACGTTAGCTGTCAAATTATCGATACTTATCGATAATATCGATAAAAACCCCGGAATTATCGATTGTTATCGATGTCCGCTTTGGGCGATATTTCCCATCACTAGTTTAAACTCACTCACTTTTCTCAGAGATGGCTGGAACGATTTTCACAAAACTAGTCTCGAATGAAAGGCCTAGTTGTCCCATAGGTTGCTATTGATATCCATTGTAATAGGTTTGTAACTTTGTCCGTTATGTATAAAAATGTCAAATCACGTTATAAAAGCAAAGCATATATCAAAAACTGCTTAAACTCACTTACTTTTCTCAGAAATGGCTGGACCGGTTTTCACGAGATCAGTTGGAGATGAAAGGTCTAGTGGCCTCATAACACCCTATTGAACTTCATTGTAATCGGATTTTTATTCAGGCACCATGTATCAAAATGTGAAAATCACGAAATTTCATTATCTCAGAAACTACACATCCGATTTGAACAAAACTAATTTCAATTGAACGGGTTACCTAAAAACCCTTAACTTTTGCATTTTATGAAGATTGAACTCGTGGTTCAGAAGCTATGGAAAGAAACGTGTTCTGGAGACTATTTATGTTTCTCAGAGATGGCTGGACCGATTTTCATATAATCAGTGTCATAAGGAAGGTCTAGTTGGCCCATAAGACCCTATTGATTTGTTTTGCAATCGCATTATTACTTTGCCTGTTATGTTCAAAAATGTGGAATCCAGCTATAAAAAGAAACATATTCCGAAGACTACATAAACTCACTCACTTTTCTCATAGATGGTTCCACAAAATTAGTGTCAAATGAAAGGTCTAGCTGCCTCATAACACCCTATTGAATTTTGCTGTAATCGGACTGTTACTTCGTCTGTAATGTAACTGTAATCATGAAACTTCATTATCTTAGAAACTACACAACCGATTTGAACAATATTGATATCAGATTAACAGGCTAACCCTTAACTAGCTTATGAATTATGATTAAACACGAGGTTTCAAAGTTTGGCTGCCCTATGCGTTCCCTTTTCATTCGATTATAATCCAGCTTAAGTAACCGTTATATATTGAATTGTTAAAAAAACAACGAGTCTATTATCTCAAAGATTACACGATTTATTCAACATAACTAGCGTCATACGAATGAGTTATCTCTTGAACTTACAAACAACTAACTTCATAACCACTTGATATGTGGTACAAAAGTTATGGAACGGAAAGAAATTCAAAGACTATTTAAAACTATACCTGCTTTGATCAATATACGTGGACTCAACATAATTTAAATGCGGTTTCGTACTATTTGAACGTTCCTGGTATCGCTCGTGATTAAATTGTTCGAAATTGAGAGTCATTTCTTTTATTTCGCTATTTCTTAAGCACTAACATTACGTCAAATTTCATACTTTATACTTCAATTACAACATCAATATTTTGGAACCCAAAGAGTGAATAAACCTTTATTGGATTTAAGCAGTCATGTAAATCTATTTTTACAAATAATAAGTTTGAATGAGAAAGGCTGAGTCTGACCGCTAGGTGGATTAATTTAGGGTTTTCGACTAGTTTGTACACGATCTGCATACATAAAAATACGGGGTTCTAAAGGCATTTCGCTAATGCTTTTCTCTATAGTCGAATCACTTCGATTCCACATTCAATCTCCCACAAAATGCTTCACCACAGCTCTAAAATTGCACAATATTTTTTAATCAAACTGTCATTAAACAGCACGATAGTGTGTCAGACCCGCTTCCCGCGCTGGAAATACCTAGCCAAACCCTCCACTCGCCGAAACGCTCTGATTGAGACATTTAGCGCACTTATTTTACCCGAGTATCACCAAATCCTTTCAATTACTGCAGCCCAGCTGCGGCCGATCTGCCCGAAGCACTCCCGTCCCGTTACAATGCGAACAATCGCACCCGCTGTACTAATTGTTGCCCAATAAATAAGATCCCAGCGCCCCGCAGTCGCGCTCATGACCGCGCAAAGCACACTGCTAAAAATGACACATCTGGTGGCAATCGCGTTTCGAGTGACACTCCCGCGCACAAACAAAATCGCAAAGTTTCAATTAGACTGCATGCAGCGCCTAGGAGAAGCCTAGATTAAGATAGTTGGTCCTATCTACCTACCCACCCACCCAACAATTTGGTTTAACGGTGGAACGCAACTTCTCGTCCTGATCTAGCCGTCATGTCAAGTTTGGTTATAAAGCATAGAGCAAGACTCCCCGGGGGTACCAGCTTCTAATAAATTTGTTCGACACACTCGCACCTCCCATTCCCTCCCTCTGATGCAAGCCACAAGTGATCTGCTGCAATTGTCACATTGCTTGACTAACTGACTGACGGTCGAAACTGCAGCGGGATTCATAAACAAAAGCCGCTCGGTTCGAGACATTCTGAAAAAAAATCTCACACCGCCTCGCAGGAAGGCGCGATATGGACGCTGGGGTTTGAAATGACAGCAGCTCACTTCACGAGATCTCGTTACACTTTTCGAAAGGGTTATGGAATTATGGCAGTAATTTATTACAATGACCTTTCGACGGCGATGATCGTTGGAAAATTTAATTGGTTTCCATTTGTTCGGGAACGGTTTTTTTTTCGCTTCCTCACCTCTCAGTCAGCGAAGATCAACCAGAGCTCTTGTCAACGCGTTCTCGCGCTCACGAGAGAGCTGTCCAATGACTTCGCGAGAGTTGTCAAAAAATCTATAAAACGCGTGTGATTTACGGCCGGTCCAGCGCGAATTGCCATGTTCGGCGGCTCGCCTAATTTATGAGCTCTTTGTGCCTCGCAAGCAGGGCTGTTTGTCGATGTTTTCGCAGTTGGCGGCAATCGACGATGTAGGAGGCAAATTCGGATCTGTAATGCAGCACGGCACGCCAAACGATGATTGAAAAACGTTATGGGAACTTTGAAGCTTCGGGTTTCGATGACGTGACGGAGCTAAAAAGACTTTTGGCCAGTTTTTACTGCGAAATCGATCCACTGTGGAGTATGCTGCAGTTAGACGAATATCATCGTCTGACTCACAAAGGAGTTCTGTAACCGAACCGACCGAACGACCCGGAGAACACCCGGAGTTTGCGCCCAGACACCGACTGTCACACACCAACACTGGTTCGCGGGAGAGAACTATTAGAGACTCGAATGGGCATAAATCACAGCGATAAATTAACAAATCGCCCTCCGGTACAGTTTATGATAAATTAAAACAGCTGTTGAATGTCGATCGGTCACTGCCTCGCCGGAAATCTGTGTCCGCTCAACGTCGGATCGTTTTTGCCCAATCACAAAGATGGATTACGATTGCAATGTTGTGCAATTACGAACCGCGTTCATGCCCCGGTCGACGGGGAGACCTTGACCAGTCTGCGCAGAACGTTCTAACATCCCTTAATGGAACAGATTGATCCCTTTATGGTCCCAAGCGGTCGTCGTCTCGAGTGTCGTAAAACCATAACCGAAGAGGGCGAGCAGAAAAAAATAGAGTCGCCTGCAACGTTTTACCGTTGAGATTATGACAGAATGATGTCGGAGCATAATTCACCGCATTTTGCGGGTGCGTTGACCATATCGTGCACGAGAAACTGGAACTCTTCATAGCGCAACGTCTCACTAAAATAGCATCGTATCCATTGCGGGAAAACAACAATAAATGTCGCGTTCATTCTGCGATCCTATCCTGCGGTGACGACGGGACCAGTTCGAATTATAAAGTCTTATTTGGTTGCTTGTGGCGCCACCGGTAGAATACTGCTTCCCGCTATATCGCTGCCGCAGCGTTTTAATATTTATGAGAGAATTTATTTGTTTTGATTCTCGTTAAGTGCCTCTTTAGCCTAGCCGTTTTATTACCTAGCCAATTCGCAGAATGAACGACTATTGAACCCACTGCTAAGCAAGCGGAAGAGTTTGCGAATAATCTGTAAAACGGTTAATTTTTAGGTGAATGAGCTGCAAGAAGTACACAATGAGCTGCGCAATGAAAATTTATTATGCTAAATAAATTTCGTTCCAAGATTTTTCGTTAAATAATCAAAACAATTCGTTGTTTTCGTAGCTTTACAAGGTGCTGACTTTAACTTTCAAGCTAAAACTATGGTGGGGTTTTGATATTATCGTCATAGATTTCATTAGCTTTAAATGCGCTGTATAATCTAATTATTAGTATATGGGACATACACACTATGCTTAAAAATCTGCGAACCACACTTTGACCAAAAGCACTCTGCTGATTCCAACTTATGCAGTTATTAACATGCTTTAACAAAGATAAAAATCCAAGCCAATATCAATGTCATCAGTGTTCGAAAAATTTAGGGGGTTTTGAAAAGTAAAAGTTAGCACTTTGTCAGTCCAAGTTTTAATTTTTTTCAATGCACTAGTGTCATAAAAAAACCGAACCGAACCGAAGTCGGCCATTTGTGGCTTCAACACACTTCCACCTTACGTTTTTTAGAATCCTTTGGATTGGATGCTCTCTAGTGAAGTTTTGAAATTTATGATTTATATTTTTGAGATTAAACATTTCGTTAAAATTGCTTTACTATACTAAGTACAGTGATAAATTAAAAAAAATCTATGTTAACATCATTTGACAAAATTTGCAACATTGTTTTGTTTATTTTTGTATGCTGCCTAATTTCGGTATTTTAATATTAGTTAAAATCAGTTGCTGTTCATCAATAATATACCGAGAAAAAAACGATTTTTTTGAAATTTTGCTTTTCCTCATTATATACCCACATTCTGACATGCCTCTCTTAAATAACGAATAGTTTTTGGGGTAAATTATTGGATGGATTTTTATTTGGATGCTTGTAGGTATATTGAGATATTTTTTTTTCACTTATATATTGAGATATTGACCAAGGAATATTTCTGACATAGGATGATACACTTTTTACACATTATTCTGGCCTCCTTATCAGGAGAAAATATATTTCTCTTTCTTTTTTCTCTTCTTATTTTCTAATTTCTCTCTTCTATCTCTTTATGTGTTCACTTTTTCTCTTCATTTTTACTCCCACTATCTCCCTATCACTCTCAATCTTTCTCTTTTTCTTTCATTCTGTCGTTCTCACTTACTTTTTCTCTCTCCCGTCGTTTTTCACATTGTATGTCTTTAATGGTTTTTCATTTCCATCGTTTATTCAGAGTATCGAATGAGTTTCTTTAACTCAATTATCGAATTTTAACGTATGCGACTAGACAGTTTTTATTTTTTCCTGATTTTCATCTTGATTTGCAGGTGGAAATAACGCTGCGCTTCGGAAATTTTGGCAGAAATAAAAAAAGAGTTTTTAACCTCTTTTCCGTACATTTCGAAATTTACGTTTTTTTGCGTGTTGCATATCTCTTGCGTTGAAAGTGTTGAAGTGTTCCAGCTTCGTTAGAATCCAGGATTTTTGTTTCGCTTTCTTTTCTACAAATATGTTGATTAAATATCTAAGTTTAATCTAATCATTTTGGAGTTCAAATCGTGACGATTTACAGATTTGACAATAAGGGTAGGGAACATATTCTAAGCAGCTTCAGGAACCGCCTGTGTATTGAGACGAAATACTCGAAATGTGTTGGGTGGAATTCAAAGTACATCAATCTGTTTTCTATCTTTTTCGCTGTCAGAACTTGTTTTCAAATTGTAAAACCAAGTAAGCAAACTTTAACAATAATCAATTAACGTTACAAATCGAGGGACACTATTCCAATCACCCCGAACCTATTTTAAGCAGTTTCCATCTGTTTTGCAGAAGGTTTTTTCAGCACCCGATGTGGCTCCCGAATGGCAGAAATATAGGTCGATTTGTTTCAAATGATGTTTGTTTACAGATTTCTTTGTGATTAAGGGTATTTCTTATATTCTTATATTCGACAGCTAGACAATCAAAGTTTTCGTTTTCATCATTGAAATTGTCGATATTGATCAAAGCTCAGGAGTTGAAGGCCTGTTTTCTTCGACTGATTAAAATAGCAGTGGCACCTATTTTAAGCCGTTCCGAACCCTAATTCCTGGAATCTCCAAGAGCATGTTCAAATCTGCTAATGGAATATGGAATGGAATGCTGGCGTATATTTAGATATTGATATCAAAAACTCAACGAAACGCAAACACTCTTCCTAATGACCAAAAATTGATGCAGTAAAATACTTCAAAGTTTCATGAAGATCAGTAATAATACAAAACGTCGCATTATTTTTCGACTGAACCATCAAAATCCTAATTCCTGGAAGCACACATGTTGTTTCGTTATGCTCAAGTAATTAAACAAAGATTTTATACGGTTATACATATGTCCCAATTTAGAAAATACCGGGTGTTCGGAATCAAATTGCATCACCGGAAAAAAATGACAAACATCTCCCATGTAACCAGTCACCTTAAAATTTTCAGGAAATAAAGTAAAACATATTGTTCAACTTTTACCATGTTTGTTTTATTTAATTTCATAAACATATCCAAAAGTACGAGCCTTCACTCATGAGATCTTGTAGAACGTTTGGACCACCATGTGTGGTAACCCAGGGCTTTCTTCACATTTTCGTTCACTTTTTTTGGATGCTTCCAAAGTGTCTGCTTCTTTTAGGCACAGTTCTTCTCAATTGGTTCCGGTGTGTCCACGGGGTTGAGATGCTTTAGAATTTTCAGCCTTGTATTTAGGCTCTCCGCTTTCCACACGAGCGAATTGCTTGCTAAATTTAAATTAAACTTCGACTTCTTCTGCCTTCGAACGTGCTGAGAAACATAAAACTTATGATGAGCAGCAAAGAACTGGAGGCCCGTCAAACTGCTGGCCTTCACATAAGTCTCGTCATCAATAGCGAGGGTTTCGTCAACATTTAGGTGTAGAGCTTTCGTGCACGTGATTTTGCATCCTAATCTACTGTTTATTGCGACTAGGTGACTTTTACACTATTTTTTCGTATTTTGCTCAAACTTTTGCTTAAAATTAGTTTCTCGCAACATCTCTAACAGAACTGTTCGGATTACTCTTACTACTTACTTACTTACTACTTCCCTGATGAAAGATCTTTCAAGATTTCACCTGCGTTACAATGTTACACCAGCAAACTCGGTCCATGGCAACTTGGCTCCAGTTTCTTGAGCGACTCACACTTTCAAGATATCGCTCCGCTTGGTCTAACCACCTAGCTCGTTCTGCGCTTCTACGTCTTGTAGCGGCCGGATTCGAGACTTACACCATTTTTGCCTGAATGTTTCCAGCATCGTCAGAGCATGCCTTACCCATTGTATCCTTCCAGCTTTAGCGAGTTTCTGGATACTGAGCTCGCCGTAGAGTTGGTCCAGCTCGTGGTTCACTCTTTACCTTTATACGCCATCCTCACATACTCCGCCGAAGATGGCCCTAAACACATGACGCTCGAAAACGACCAGTGCTTGCAAGTCTTCGTCGAGCATTGTACATGTTTCGTGCCCGTAGAGGATCACTGGTCCTTCAAGCGTATTGCATGGTGCACTTGTAACTGGGCGAAATTTAAAAAACCGCAAGGTCTTGTGGAATCTGTAGTAGGCCCGACTTCCAGCTATGATACTGCGGATTTCTCTGCTGCAATTGTTGTCTGACATCACCAATGATCTGAGGTACACAAATTCGTCAACCACGTAGAACTAATCTCCGTCGATTACTGCGCTACTGACTATGCGAGCCCAATCGCTCTCGGATCACCCCGCTATTGGACCTCTACCTCTGTGTCTTTCAGGTGTTCATTTTAGTGCTCTTTCCACCTGTCGATCACCTCACGTTCATCCGTCAAGATTCCTCCGTCCTTATCTCGACACATTTCCACAGACTCCAGCTTTTCCAGGCGGCACTTTTCGTCCCTAAAAAGATGGATCTGCTGTATTTGTTCCTGTTTCTATCGCATTAAGTTTTTATGATTCCTTTGCTGGAGTATCGATGTCCGCACTGCATTCTTCTCACCTTGAATCGTCTAACACTCTCCGTCGAACCAGCCGTTACGTCGACTCCTTTCGACGAACTCAATAGCACCTTCCGCTGACCTGTGAATGACTGCTTTTACATCACTCCAGCAGTCTTCTAGAGGCTATGCACGTACTCAGTGATGACTTCGGAGAGTTCAATTCGCTTCAAGTCATACCGTGGCGGGCAACAGTAGTTGATGTTGTCACAACCGAAAGTCTTTGGCGCATTTTGTCCATCAGAATCGACGTTTGTGCTACGATAGAATAAGACACAGATAATATCTGGGAAGTGCCTTTCGTCAATTGTGATTCGTCTGTTCTGGCGATACTCCAAGTGTACCGTTATGGGAGGGTATGCTGGAAGTAGGTGCCTCCCCAGCTGGTCTCGAGGTACGATGCTGGCCTAACAAGCCAGTCGTCTTAGGTTCGAGTCTTGACTCGGGAGAGACTGTTAGTGTCAGTAGGATCGTAGCGCTAGCCCCATAATTGTCCTGTACCCTTAACAGTTGGCTGCGAAGTCTGTGTATAGTAAACAGAAGGTCAAGTTCCGAATCGGAATGTAGCACCAAGGCTTTGCTTTGCTGGAAGTAGGTACTACGTATGGCCTTGTTTTTGTAGGCAACAGAGTCAACAATTTTGATGCCGTTTCCGCTCGATAGCCGGTGTGTGCTAAACTTACCAAAAACAAGTCTAAACTCCTTCTCCTGGTTGACCTGAGCGTTCAGATCTCCGATAACGATTTTGACGCATGTTTTGGGCAGCTATCGTATGCACGTTTCAGCTGCGCGTTAAAGGCGTCCTTATCGTCATCGTTACTTGCTAGTTGAGGGCTGTGCACAATAATGATGCTAACGCTAATTTTAAATGTGCTAATTCTGTTGTCCATTGACCACCATCCAATCACGCACTCAGCACAATGAAAGCTGTGCTCAGCTCGTGAGTGTTGCCGCTAGATGGTGTAACCATCTCTGTACGTATGTACCGATACTGGTTCCCACCATGCCTCCTGCAGCGCTACAATGTTAAACTTGTAGACTTGCAGCTTCATGATCCGAGTTTCAAATCGTTAGTCCACTTTCTTTGCTTGGATCTATGCCGATTGTTCCGGTCCATATTTCTATTCTTTGCCTCCTGTACTGATGATTTTTACTCCCTGTGTCGCCGGAGGCCCATCCTGACAGAGCTGGTTTAGAGTTCCACGGTGACACTAGGATGTTGAGCAGCCGCCCCTAACATAGAGAACAGACGCTGTTTGGATTTTATCTGTCGCCGAAATATGGTTTACGCGCCAATGATTGGGTCGCACCTTCGCACTTAGCTGTTGCAGAATTGACAACATTGCCCAAGTTACGCCAACCAGCCTTGTCCATGTTTCAGTTAGCAGTCTATTGTAATCATATGACTGATGACTCGTAGAGGCGTGAGATAAGAAAGTATGACGGCCGGAGCTGAGTTTGCTACTTCTTCCAGGTTGCCAACTTACCATTTGAAGCCCTGGGATTCCCCTTTAAAAGTTTAAATTACGCGCATGTGGACTATCATGCAGTAAAACGAGATCAAAAACAGTGGTTTGACGCGCTTGCGTCACTGACTCTCAAAATGGGTTACGTTGTAGTAGAGATTTGAGTGCGGGAGAATATTGTAGAGAGAAAATAATAAAATATAGATTAACATTTTGTTGGAATATTTTATGGGAATATTGATTTTGAAATCTGATTAAATTTTAAAGTTTCAGGATTATTCTTGATTTCTTGGGATCGAATCGGTTGAGTCAGTTACTACCGAGTGACCCAGTTTCAGTAAAATTTATATCTGATGTGACGAAGCGTCACATCATGTTCTAATGTTACCAGCAGGCATGTCCAAACCCACCACACCACTGCGTGTGTGTTTTAAGCGATGCCACGGAGGGTATTTTAATTGCCCTTTAGTGCTTATACAAAACGAAAACCCACCTAAGATGGCAGCCCCATTAGCAGGATGTAGGTATCGCAACCCTGGTCAGGTAGCATACCGAAACATTTCTTCAACCGCGAACAACGAATTTAGAAATACGGAACGGATCAATCGGCAAAGACCTAGGCTACGAGAACGTAAAAAGATTAAGGTAAACCATTGGGTACTTGGAACGTCCGATCTCTCAATGAATCGGTACGACTGGCTTGCTTGCTCGAGAACTACAGCGGCAGGGAGTCGAAATCGCAGCGATTCAGAAGGTTCGGTGGCCAAATTCCGGAGAAAGAGAATTCCGTGCAGAAGACCCTATTGCACGCACTTCTTTCAAGTACCACATCTACTACAGTGGCGGCAAAGCAGCGGAGCGGGGCGTCGGTTTCGTAGTGCTGGAAATCAGAAAACAAGAGTCATCCGGTTGGAGCCCGTAGATGACCGTATATGCGTGTTCAGTATTAAGGGCAAATTCTTCAACTACAGTTTAATCAACACCTACGCACCGACAAACGACAAATCCGATGAAGCCAAAGATGAGTTCTTTGACAAGCTTGGGCGAATCTATGACGAGTGCCCAAAACACGACGTAAAAGTCGTCATCGGAGACGCAACCGCACAGGTTGGGAGGGAGGAATTCTTCCGTTCGGTCATTGGAAGGCATAGCCTCCACTCTTCAACCAATGAAAATGGCCTGAGGCTGGTAAACTTTGCCGCGGCTAGAGGAATGGCCATATGTAGCTCCTATTTTTCACGTTTGAATATTCGGAAGCACACCTGGGGGCATCCAAATGGAGAAGCCTGCTCTCAGATCGATCACGTACTGATTGATGGTCGGCACTTTTCGGATGATACTGATGTTAGGTCTTTTCGGGGACCAAACATTTACTCTGACCATTTTCTCGTCGTTTGTAAGATCCGCGTACGGTTGTCGAACGGTCGGAAATCTCGCACAGAGAGGACGACGCGTTTCAACATTCAGCGGTTGAAAGCTGATGGCGTGGCAGCAGAATACGCTAGAGAGCTGGATCAACGGATCGCAGAACAGCCGGAGGAAGGAGTGGAAGACATAAATGGGCTGTGGAGCAGTATCCACGGCGCCATCGAACGACTGCGAGAGAGGTGGTAGGTATGACGTGTGGAAGACAGCCTAATGGCTAATTCGATGCCGAGTGCCAGAGAGCGACAGATGAGAAGAACCGTGCCAGGAGCCGCATGCTCACTGCGGCTACGCGTCAGAACAGAGCGAGGTACAGGGGGGCAAGAGCTACCGAAAATAGAACCCACCGTCGGAAGAAGCGCGAGTACGAGGAGCAGATGCTCGCCAGCGCAGAAGAGAGCTATGCTCAAAACGACGTGCGGAGAATCTATGGGACTGTGAACAGAGTCAGAAGCAGGAATTTCCCTGAGTCGGTCATGTGTAATGACAAGGACGGCAACCTGCTTACTGATAAACTGACGGTTGCAGCCAGGTGGAAGAAGCATTTTCAGGCGCTATTGAACGGTGAGGAGCCGGATGAGCAGAGCAGAAACAGGATTACGATTATGAGTGACGAATAAGCTGTGGAGCCACCAACATAGGAGGAGGTGAAAAAGGCGATTAGTGAGCTGAAAAATGGCAAGGCCGCTGGGAAGGACGGTATCCCTGCCGAACTTCTAAAAGCGGGATGCGAGCGGCTGAACTATGCGATCCTCCAGATAATACTAAGGATCTGGGTGGATGAACAAATGCCGAACGACTGGTTGGAAGGTCTCATATGCCCTATCTATTAGAAGGGCTATCGATTGGTTTGTGGCAACTATCGAGGCATAACGTTGCTCAAATCCGCATATAAAGTGCTCTCCCGTATTCTGTTCTTCAGATTGAGACCGTTAACGGTATCCTTTGTTGGCGAATACCAGGCTGGTTTTCGACTGGGGCGTTCCACGACGGATCTAATCTTCACCCTGCGACAGACCCTCGATAAGTTCCGGGTGTACAACTTACCGACTCACCATCTGTTTTTGGACTTCAGGGCGGCATACGACTCAGTGAAAAGAAACGGGCTGTGGCAGATCATGCTGGAACACGGTTTCCCTAAGGAACTAATTAAACTGAGTCGTATGACGCTGGAGGGATCAAAATCGTGCGTGCGGATAAATGGCGAGACATCAGCCGCGTTCGTAACGTTAGATGGATTGAAGCAGGGGAATGCGCTCTCCAACTTACTGTTCAATATCGCTCTTGAGGGTGCAGTACGAAGAGCAAACGTGGAAAGAAACGGTACGATCATCACGAAATCTCACCTGCTTCTTGGTTTTGCGGATGACATCGATATCATCGGTATCAACCATAAGGCCGTGGAGGAGGCCTTCGTACCTTTTAAGAGGGAAGCAACGAGATTGGGGCTTGTCATCCCTCTGCCAAAACAAAGCACATGGTAGCTGGTAGGGTGCGTGGGAGTTTCCGTGGTATTGGTACTGAGGTGGAGATAGATGGGGAACGATTTGAAGTGGTTGAGGAATTTGTTTATCTTGGTACACTTGTGACATGTGACAACGATATGAGCCGTGAAGTGATACGACGAGTTGCAGCTGCGAACAGGGCCTTCTACGGACTACGTAACCAGATAAGGAACCGTAGTTTGCAAACTCGCACAAAACTAGCGCTGTATAGGACGCTGATACTCCCGGTGGCTCTTTACGGACATGGAGCATGGACGCTGAAGGAAGCTGATCGACGAGTGCTCGGAGTTTTTGAGCGTAAATGGAAGATGGAGTGTGGCGCAGACGCATGAATCACGAGTTGTACCAGGTATACAAACATGCTGATATAGTGAAGGTAATACAGCGGGGCAGGTTTCAGTGGGCTGGACATGTAGCCAGAATGCCTTACTATCTTCAGTAGAGAACCGTGCCCAAGACAGAAGAAGCTGGACATCTCTAATTCGTTCGGCCCTTGACCGGTGAACGGTCCGTTAGCCAACAAAGTGAAGTAAAGTAAAGTAAAGTATGATGGCCCTGAAAATTGGCAATTTTTAAAAGAAAAATGCATTTTTTCGTCATGTGACCATGCGTTTTGGAGTACTCTTAGTGTAGAATAATACCACATTTTTTTAGAAAAATCCATTAGGAGTTATTGCACTTTTTAGTGTTTGGACGTTTTTGGACATATCATTTTCAAGGTCCGTTTTACCCCACTTAACCTAAATGGAAAAAGTTTAAATTTGGCAAAACTTCCTACCTTGATTAGACAAACAAGCGCTGAAAAGCCCAGTCGGAGAACATCAAAACAACATGCGGTTGCGCCTCTCACGAACTGGCTCTTAATCGTTGACTGTCATGATGTGAACTTGAAGCCTTCAGAAGGCCATAAAATATTTTTTTCCGTTTTTGTTTAACAACTGTGTATTTAAGAAACCATTTTCAGTGTACGTGCCCTTAACCAGTTAATAGTCTCTATCAGTGGCGGGCACCGCTAACTGAAAATTTAGCGACGCTAATCGTTAATTTGCTAACTGCAAAAATTAGTTCGATATTCGTTAATCGTTAAACGCTAAATCCATATTAGCGGAACTTTCGCTAATCACTAATCGCTAACTTATTAATACGTAAATTGTCGTATGGTTATGTTTTATGCTCATAAAAACAAACGAAAGTAATTACTTTTTCTTGCTCTTTACAATGAAAGGTTCAATATATAGAGCAACAAAAGTGATTCTGCTTATATGCAAAACAAATGCTTTTAGCAATGTTTTTGAAAACTCAAATATCTGAATCGAGAAAGTTGAACCAAAGCTGTCGTAACTTCTAGCGCATATGCAGAAATTGTTGGCGTTTCAAAATTCCAATTTAGATCATCTTGAGCTTGTTCTCCTGTGGCTTATACGATGACTGGAACCACATTCTAGAGTAAAAAGACCGACTTGCACTTGAGTAGTAAAGAGAGGGATTCTAGACAATAGGGTAATTGAACGTTGTTTAGATGGAACATATGTTTCCAAAGTAACTTTTTCATTAAGGTATGTTCCTATGTTTTTCATTAAGGTAGGTTCATATGTTCATTCGAAGCAATTTATGTACGCCATAAGCGACTGACAGTTTTTGGAAATAGTTTTTGTCGCTTCTCTACAAACTAAGCGAATTAGCGATTAGCGTTTCGAGGGCCAAAATTTAAGCGACTCTAACAGTCTGCTATCCTAATGGAAAATTAGCGAGATCGCTAAACCACTAACTGAATATTGGCGTCACTAATGAGCGATTGGCGAATTGGCGGAATAGTGCCCACCACTGCTTATCTGTGATTTAAACAAACATTTTCTGGCTGAAGCATACGAGTTAAAAAACTCTCCGCTGAAATGCAATTGAATGTTATGTTGATGTATCAGGTTTAAATTTTTTAATGTCCTCAATCGTAAGGCTTAAATAAGATTTACAGTCCGTTTAATTTCGTATTCTCATGATGACAGAAAACTTCATAAAGAACTAATAAACAATTTTTGATAGCCGTTAGTCGAAAACTACGTTTGCACCGTAAAACTGTTGAATCTTCAAGACAGTAAACAGATATTGAGAGTAAAAGAGATCGGAGTTTTTTCGAATAACTTTCAATATGTGAGTTTGACATGCAATCCATTAAATGTTCATTTTATACGCATTTTTAAGACTTTCAAGAGTTTTCGAGAGTTACAGGGCTTCAATGCACTTTGCTGATTTATTTTTTAAACATTTTGTTGACATTGAGTTCAATTAGTGGTTGAAATTCCGTTGACAAAAAGTAAGTCTGTAGGTATCCAAATTGCCCGGCTTTTCTCTCTCTCACATACAATTATAGCCCAATTAATTGCCTCATTTTACAGCTCACTCAGGCACAGCCATAAAATAGTTGATGCAAATTTCGCGTTCTGCAGTTCTAATTACTGTTCTAAACTATCAACCGATTCTTCAGAACCACATATTCAAGAACAAGCCAACTCGCAGTAGTAAAATAAAATAATAAAACCGAATTAAATAAAACTCAAACGAATGATGAACCCGAATCGAGAGCTGCTTACTACACATACCCACACAACATGCTAGTCTGAATACCAAACAAAAGGTAAATTTTGTGCTGTCCAAGCCATCATTGCCGACAATTCAAATCGGTTGAATGCCCTCTACTCTTCGCGAACGAAAACACAGAAAAAAAATCGGCTCCTGTATTTGGGCCCAAATAACCTCGGGGTGCTTGGCAAACCGCGATGGCAAACTCCTCGCGAACCGGCCCGAAAGTTCTTTAATCGGGCGGCTTCTGGTTCTGGCCGGGCGTGGCTCTGTAGTGAAGGGTCCGGAATGTTACGTCTTGTCCCAGCGATGATTGCTTCCAAAGACGCGCGAGTCTTTTCTTCCTCACCATGGCAGAAACCATATGCCGGGGTAATTGAGGGCAATGGAAGAGATTACAATAAGAGGGTGCCAATGGAATGTTTTCCGATTTATGCTTATGACCAGAAATTTTGCGCATTTTGCCCCGGCTGGCTTCGGGAGACAAAAGAACCGCGCTTGGCTCGAAGTGAACTGATGGAGCTACATTGTTTGCAACGGTCGCGCTGGAGAGGTGAAAAGTGCGCGGTGTCTAGCGGAGAGTAAAGAATCGCTCCGAGCGTAACAATGCAACATTAAAGGTTAAGTATTAAGTTTTAAGCAAACGGACGCGTGAGACATATATTAAATTGCGACCATTCCGGCCTCTAAACCAGCTGCATAAAGAACGGTCGACGAGAATATCAAATAACTTTTTTTAATTGATTGACATTTGTGTGTTCTTTTTTGTAATGGTCACAATCGTACGAGGACAACGAACACTTCGTGGATTCACTCGAAGAGTAATATGACTTATACAAAAAGCCATTGATATAACTTTAAAAGATTTTGTTATCGTTAGGTACATTCAATCTAGAAAAACCTATCGATTTATTAGAGCGGAAAACCAAAATTCTAGTGGTTCAATTGCATTGGAAACACTTCGATCAACAGATTACATTCAAACCAAATTTTCCAGATTTAAGAGCTCAAGCGAGATTCACGTTTATTCTAGCCTATAAATTGTATAAAGTTGCTGCCCTTTTCTTTGAATTCATGTCATTTCAACGTTAATATTCCCTAAATTTTTAGGGTAAATGTTCTCACCTTTCTATTGGACAAATAAGAGTGATGAGATAAATATACATAAGTGTTGAGATAAATAAAGGAGCGATTACCCTATGTATTAGGTTATTTTTATATTTTTATTGCAATGCAACATTATTTTGAAATAATAGTTCTCTACTTAAGTTGACATTTAGCAAGTGGCTTTAGGTTGGGTAATAAATACATGCGATAACATGTGATCGGAGATTGAAAGAAAAATTATCATATAATTGTCGGAAGCCAAACAGCATTTAGAGTTCAATGCCCGGAGAATGCTTATTGAGTGATTACTAACTTCAGTCTCTTGATTGACAATAATATTCAGAAAGTTTATGAAAACCACACGTACTGATATTATTCAATCATCTCAAATAAACAGAAAATAAGCGATGAATAATGTGCCCAATTTTGTTGTGATAACTATCAGTTTCCTGCGAATAAATGCGCTTTAAATATTAAATAGCCCATACAAAACACACGCAAATCCCAACAAGTCTCGCAACCGCTGTACAACGAAAAAATGTCGTAATTTTTGATAGTTGTTTTTTTCAAGCAAGGAAAGTACATTCGGTTCGCATTCCAATCAACATAACTATGCGTAAGTAATTGCATTATTTCATCAGCCGGTGTTATTTGCTTTCGTTCGTTATCCGCTTTTTTCGCCACTGCGTATTTATCCAACAGCATCATTCCCTGACAACCGAAGAGCAGCAAAGATTCACTGTTAATTCGTCTTAATTCCACCTCTTTCCTTTTTTTTACATGCTCATCAAATATACCGAGTGCCTCAACAACGGAGTCCGTTCATGAGGTCCCCGAAAAGGAACACTTCGCCACCACAATTCTTTTTTTGCGCATTTACCTTTCTGGTTAAGCTGAAAATTTATCCTGCTCACGTTTTTTTGTTTGTTACCTGCTGCTGCCTTCGACGGTATTTTGCTTTGCGTTCGAACTGCTGCGCGCCGGTTTTCAAAAAACGCGACTATCATGATTGAGATGTTGTTTTTCATACAGAGCATCGGTTTAAGCGATTCCTCCCAGGAGTAATTTGTCCCTAATCCATTATTCATTGTGAGCCCCGCGTTTGGCGGTTTCGCGGTTCCTTATTGATGGGCTTCCCATTCAGTATATCCTGGCACTGGGAAATAAAACAAAAAAATGCCACGAAACACAATCTCTCCAAAATAAGACGTTGGTATCGTCACAGTCAGATTTTGGATGAAGGTTCCACCGCAAGTACATTCCTCCCGAGGGTTATTCCGGCGATAACAATGGAAGAAGTGAAGGGTATCACAAGTGTAAGTCTGCTCAAGGATACATATCGTTCAATCATTTACCGTGGCTCGGGCATGAAAAGCCACCACCAGATCACAATACCAGTCTGCAGTTGAGGTGTAAGAGGAAGCACTTGATCAAACTCCACTTCACTGCGGTTTCACCACGCCACCGCACTGTGCGGGACGGTTTACCGGGTTACGTTTCCTTGACTTTCACGGGTTTCGCCACCAGTTCCGTGTTTGCTTTTCTTTACTGGCTACGCGTTGATCCAATTCTGAATGGTACCCGTGTGTGACTGTTGTATAAACTTTTATTCATAATCTTTACACCCTTTATAGGGTGCCAAATGAGGTTCTAAAATTTTAAAGAATTTTTAGGAACAAGTGAAACTGAAATCAGAAATATTAAATTTGAGTTAAATGCAAGATTTAATCTCGAAACAGTACCTTGAAATATATAAAATATTGCTTATAGTTTTTCAGAGACTTAAATGAGTTTTGCCATTAGTCAACGTAGAAGTGACGAACCCGGCGAGAACTTACTGTGCGGCCTTTAGACGCATTTCTGTTTACACTAAGGACACCAAAATTAACCTTTTTCCGTTGCACATAATGAAAATAATACCAATCGATTTATTGACCAATTTTACATAAGAAATGCTTTATTTCAGGTTGCCATCCCAGCGGCTTCTACTTAATGGGGATTTGGGTTCATTTTTCCCAGTGTGGAATGGTTGAAAAGCTAGAATAAATCCAGTGTAATTAGTGAATGTGTACTGGATGAAACAAGAATAATTTTCAAAAGCTTTTTTTCTCATTCCTGACGAAGAAAAGGATATTAGTAGCTTAGCCGAAATATTAACTATTTATAGTTGAATATAAAATATCTGTTTCTGTTTGCCCAGCTGCTTGATTAAAACTGGAATTTTAAAATTAGAAAAATATGTTATAATTGAAATTAAAGACTCCAGTGGCAGGCACTATTCCGCTAATTCGCTAATCGCTCATTAGCGACGCTAATATTCAGTTAGCGGTTTAGCGATCTCGTTAATTTTTGATTAGGATAGCAGATTATTTGCGTCGCTAAAATTTTGGCCTTCGAAACGCAAATCGCCAATTCGCTAATTTTGTAGAGAAGCGACAAAAAAAAACTATTTTCAAAAACTGTTAGTCGCTGATGGCGTACATAAATGGCTTCGAATGATGAACATACCTTACTGAAAAGGTTACTTTGGGAACATAAGTTCCATCCAAACAACGTTCAATTGCCTTATTGTCTAGAATCGCACTCTTTACGACACAAGTGCAAGTCGGTCTTTTTACTCTAGAATGTGGTTCCAGTCATCGTATAAGCCACGGGAGAACAAGCTCAAGATGATCCAAATTGAAATTTTGAAACGCCAACAATTTCTGCATATTAAGCCGTTGAGAGCAAAAGTGGTTAATGTGCCATTAGGTAAATTTTTCAGGAGACGCGATAAACGAAAACACTTAAATAGTAAATTATTAAATATAAATAAATTATTATAGTCGGAAGCGGCGGCCTCTCGCATGCAAATAACTGATCTACTGGATTGCCCGGATTACTGAAGCATAGGGGCAATCCCCTAGTTTACGTCCGAACGAGCGGTAGCGAGTAAGGACAGCATGCACCCCGGACAATCGAGTTGGCCGAAGGCCACGAGTGTGTTGCATTAAGTCTTTAACAAAATCAATTTCCAATTAGGAAACGGAAACAAATAACAAGGAAACAAAATTAATATTTTCGAAACCCTCTTTGTATAAATTCTAAGAATTTTTCGCATGGGTGGTAACACTTTATCGAATCAAATAGCCAAAATTCTCCTCAAGCATTACGTATTTTATGGTCGTTTTCTTACAAAATTTCAGCTCATATTTAAAATAATGGAAATATATGATTTCGTAAACCCTTGGCTGTCTGAAGATTAATTTGCTACTAATGACAATTATGTCAAATCGGTGGATAATAATAAGCGTTTAACTAAACTATCAATGTATACATTCACCCCTAACCTCGAAGCATAAAATAGTAAAATTGCTATATAAATAATCTAAAAAGTCAACTGATAAAATACAATTTAAACTAAAAAGTCGGTAAATCATAACAGCCACAGCTCTTATTAGCTCTAAAAATTCATACCTGTAGCATAATCCATTATCGACCCGCAACATCTAACAGATGTATCCCAGGGTCTCCCTTCCCTACTAAAATTTCCCATCTCATGTAACATTTATGAGAGCACATAGAGTTCTCTGCGGTTCTCTTAAGTAAATGTTGGACTAACATTCCTTTTCCGTTCCCCAACAGTTGCAAGGACGTGGCCAGGGCGGTAACAGTTGTCTGGAGACATCTGACCTTTGTTTAGTAACATTTAATTTGATCCTAAATTTCATGTTACTGCTCAGGAACGATGGTAATTTGTTCTCGTAAACAGAGTATTGTTGCTAGCACCAACTACGATGTTGTGCAGCTGTTTATGCTATGATATGCTATGCTATGCGCTAGAAATTACAACAGCTTCGGTTCTTCTTTTTCGATTCAGATATTTAGTTTTTTTAAAACATTCCTAGAAGCATTTGTTTTGCATATAAGCAGAATCGCTTTTGTTGCTCTATATTTTCACAAAATACTCAAGTATGGCCATTTTGCGAATTTTGAACCTTTTATTGTTAATAGCACGAAAAAGGAATTACTTTCGTTTGTTTTTATGAGCATTAAACATAACCATATGACAATCTACGTATTAATAAGTTAGCGATTAGCGATTAGCGAAAGCGCCGCTAATATGGGTTTAGCGTTTAGCGATAAGCGATTATCGAACTGATTTTTGCAGTTAGCGGATTAGCGATTAGCGTCGCTAAACTTTCAATTAGCGGTGTCCACCACTGAAGATAAGTATATTAAATCAGGAACACGCAAACTTAAGTTCTGCATAACTCAAGAACTAATCAAGTAAAGGGAACTAAAACTGGAATGTGAGGACTCTAAAGTTCAAGAAATGTTTCCATAAAACTTTGAGTTTCCTCCCGCTTCTGAAAGAAAAGGAGGGTTCAATACAATTATTCTATATTTATAAATGCCAACGTATGTCAGTGTATCTGTTACTTATAGAATCGAAAACTACTGAACATATTAGCGTGAAAAGAAACCAATTCGAACCCTTTAAACATAAACACGTCTTCCACGACTACCAAACTGAATATCGAGCATTTTTTATATGAGGCAAATTTTTCCGACGTTACTGTGTCGTTTGAGGCTCCTCCTGGACAGATTTTAAACGATTTTAACCCCCCCCCTTGCCCCCCGTGGACTACTCATAGAAACTCTGCAAATTTTGTATGGACCGTGGACATTACACATACACCCCCTCCCCCCCCAAAGCTGCCCACGTGGTATGTGGATGGCCCCTTTGGTATTTTCGGCTCTTCAGTCAGCAAGCATTGGAAAAACGAGAGCGTCGCTACTTCTTCTTCTTCAACGTTACGTTGCCTCATTGGATGTGATCTCACTTTTCACCTGCATTCCGAAATATTTAGTGTGCCACGATGTGATATGTTGCTGGGATGAAATTAACCACACGTGAGAGATATCTCCTTGGACCCCTTTTTTGAACCAGTAGAAATCTGTGTCGACGCTAGTTTTTTCAAATTTGACGAACGGTTTTTCAACAGATATGAGGAACAGCTATGGGCAATCCGCTTTCTCCAAAAGTAGCGGATCTTGTCACAGAAAAACTGCTTTTCTGTGTTTTTAAAACAATTGAACATCAAATTGTTCATCAGAAAATATGTCGATGATTTGGTCACAGCCATTCCACTCGACTAACTTGACCACGTACTCGAAACATTTAACAAGTATAATTCCAACATCCACTTTAACTGCGAGGTGGGAGGAAACAAACAGCTATTATGTCTTGATATGCTACTGGTTAGACATGACGACCAACACATCACAACGGAATGGTATCTGAAACCGATTGCAAGCGGCTGACTTGTAAACAATTTATCAACGCATCCTCCACATCATAATATAAATATGGCTATGAATTTTATAAAAAGGAGGGACCGGTTATTTCCAGGTTTGTCAGAATGTACAAAAGTGGAAATCATGAACCGACATCTAAAAATTAATGACTATCCAAAATCACTGCGACACCGTCTAATCAATCGAAGAAACAACAGAAATAACAGCAACTCTCAGCAGAATGTAGCTGATCAATCGAACCTGCAACATATCTACCGTTCAATGCCATACATTCCATACCTCACCGAAAAAATTAGTAAGTCCTGAAAAAAGACTACAGAACAGTGAAAATAGCAACAATTCACAACACTGCGAAAAGACGGCACTGTTGAACCACTGTATTAAAAACAAACACACATTTAACCTACACGATGTCAAAATACTTGACCAACACAAAAACGCAACCGCACTACCAATTTTAGAAATCTGTCACATAACAACAAAGGAAAACACAGTAAACAAACGAAGTAATACCGACGGACTTAGTTAGGCTGGTTTATTCCATACCACAACCAACAATAACAAACAACATGAAACGCATAGAAGTCAGGTAGCAGACAACACGAACTGCACGAATGTAGTAGAAGAGCTTTCTGAGTAGCCATATTAGTTGGAGGTTTAGGCGGGATACTGTAATGCAATAAGATCTTTGAATGTACACGTCTAAAAAACCGAACAACGTAATCTACAACAGTTTTCAAAAAGACTTGCAATTAATTATAACAAGTGATAATCTCCGCTTCTAATTGAAAATCATTGTTTTCATTTTCAAGCCCTTCAACTGACGGAATCATAGCAAAAGCTTTTGAATAGTTTTCATGTGACTCACAAAGTTCTCGAAAGTAATTCAAATGCTTTTCAATTGAAAGCGACGGGTCAAAGCCGGGAGCTCCGTAGCCGCTAGGTTATAGAGTCCGCCTTGGTAAGCAGATGGTCGTGGGTTAGAATCTTAGTAGAATCAGGCCATTTGGTTGCCGAAGGACTTAAGCATGGGTTTATTCTCAGGCTTCCCACCAAGTACCTTTCCTTTAATCTGAATTCTACAGTACCTCTGTTGACTCTCCTTCTAACAAAAATAAGTCCCTGTTATAATAAAACTGGTGTGAGTAACGTATGAATGTTCTCTCCAGGGAATTGTAATTAGGCGATATTGTTAGAAGGGACAGAGGCTCGGTATAGTAGAGTAGTAAGTTTGAAACGGAAAAGTAAGACTTACACACAAGCACGGATATGAATGAAAAGCGTATCACTTACTTCAATAGTGATACTGCCAATAATATGAAGTGCGGAATACAGAAAACACTTGGGCAGTATCACAATAGATCTAATCTCTGGTCGCAGTGATGAGCCCACACAGGAAAAAAAAGCATCACTAAACCTGATAATTGTTAATTTAAAATAACTGTAACAGGCTCTGGTCCCAACATCACCGCTTCTCTCCTAAAGATCTTGAAGGACTCTTTCACAGCTTTACGGATTATCGCGATCATATCAATGTCATCCGCGAAGTCAAGAAGCATGTGAGATTTTGTAATAATGGTGCCGTTTCTGTCTACGTTTGCTTTTCGTACTGCACCATCCAAAGCAATGTCCAACAGAAGGTTTCAAATCACGTCCCCTCGCTTTAGCTTATCCTACGTCACGAAAGCGACTAATGTCTCGCCTTTTGATATGCGTACGATGATCTCTTCAGTGATATTCGAGCACAATCAGTTTCGTTGGTGAAACATTTTCTAGCATTAGCTGTCAAAGCTCATTTTGCTTGGCTGAATCCTCCGCCACCTTTAAATCCAAAACCAGATGATGAGTCTGCAGGTTGTATTCCCGGAACTTATCTAAAATTTATTCAACGTACAAATTTGTAAAAATTTAAGACAAAGACACGTTTTTATTACTCAAAACAGAAAAGAAATCATGCCGTTAACTTTTTCACTATAAAATCTAAATACCGACACGAAAAAAGCAAACTTCAAAAATCATTAATTAAACTTTAATATCATTCTGGAGATAGTTTTTTGTTTTGAAAATTTCCTGTATCGCTAAAATTTTGACGTAGTTCGGCTACACAGGGAAATCTGAAACCGGAAAAAGTTGAAAATATGTCCAATTTCAAACGCTAATAAATCGGTTAGTTTTCGATGGATTTTCCTCGTTCTTGCAGCAATCGATTGAGAAATCTGCTAAGAATCCTTCCAAATACAGAAACTTGTAATTTTATTATTTTAACTATTCAAACTTTGTCAAAACCAAAATTAGACCTCCGATTGGTCGTAATATGATTGCTTTCCCAAGCACGGTCGACAGAATTAGAGACCTAGTACAGGTCGGACTCGATTATCCGGAGACTCAATTTTCCGGAAACTCGATTATCCGGAACTCGATTATCCGGAATTTTAGACTCGATTATCCGGAATTTTGTTTTTTAGTGTCCGTTTTTAATTTTTATGCCGAAATTTTGCCTTTATCATCCCTTCTAGCATATTTGTTACAATTTAAGTCACTTCCGGCATGTTTGGGACATGTTCGAATTAAGTGAAAATAATCAATGTCCAATTTATTTATATATTTTGCTTCACAAGATTTTACCCCTTTTCGCCTCAGAAATGATTTCTGGTTACGCCACTGCATCATACAAGTAAAATGGAGAAAAGAAATATTTATTTTATGTTCATTAAAAGCAAAATTCCAGTGTTTTTTGAATGATTCGATTATCCTGAAAACTCGATTATCCGGAAAGAAATTTTTTTTGATGTTCCGGATAATCGAGTCCGACCTGTAATTAGGAATTTACTATTTGGCCTATATTGGGGCGAATGACCAACACATGGTTAAAGCCTAGTTAAAGAAATAAGTAAATAAATAAATAAATAAACAAAATTTAGTCCATATAAGAGTCTGTTTCAGCCGAAACTGCTCATCCGGAGACGAGTGAATGGAGAGATTCAAAGTCTTCGTTAACAAATAAAAATTAATAGTAATAAAAACTGCTCATATTGGTGCTAGACAGCGACTAGAAAAATCCTTACTTAGCAGCAGCAGCAGTGGCAGCGGATAGCAGCAGTTGTTGAGACAGCGAATAGCATCAGCATCAGCAGTGGTATCAGCAGTGATGGGTGCAGGACAAGCTGGTACAACGGCACTTCTTTCAGTAAAAAGCTGACTTTGTGCAGTAGCGGGCAGCATCAGTAGTAGGTACATTGACTGGCACTTTCTCTAAAGAAAAGTTGCCGTATTTTGACAACACACAAACGTTTTGGGATGCTGGCATTCAAAATATATGGGCCGTCAAATTTTCAATGTAAAAACAGCTTTCAACTGTGTTATAAGAAAAAATCCTTAATTCCCTTTGTCGGGGTAGCACATAGATGCGATCAACATTATATCCGATATAAAATTAAACAACGATTGTCTTCATGAAGACACCAAACAAATTATTAAAGAATTAATATTTTCTCGTTTTGCGCAAATGTTAAAAGTGAAATGTTATTTTAATCTGCATGCACTCTGACTGTTGAAACTGCGTTGTTTAGTTTTTGTTCCATTTTTGTTCTATGACGTATGTGTAAACGGAAATTTGTTAGCCCTTCAACCCTTCTTTTGCACAAATTCAATACAAGTAATGTAACAAACAACTTTATGTAATTCTACGTCAACTATGCGGTCGTGGCTTTGCATACAACCCTTGTGATTTTATTGAAATATTTTCGTCAAATTTGTGTACTTTGATCTCGGAAAGCATAACACATCTTTTCGTTATTGAACAATATTCTACAAAAGGGTTAAAAAATCTACTGTAGCACCCGTAATAGCTTCGAAGCTAGGGATGACATTTTCATTGCTGACCAACAAAAATGGTAATAGCTCAGTTGGAGCTGTTTCTTCGTTCATAAACAATGACTTTTGGGCCAAATACATTTTTCAGAATAGGGAACCCACTGAGTGAAAGTCCCATAAACTTGAAACGCTTACAAACATGGGGTGATTAGTTCCGTTCCACGATTAACCAACTAACCTCGAAGTGACTCTAAAATATCACAATTCGTAAGGTTGTTCAACAACTTGACTAAACCGTATCGGTCTCCAACAGTGCGAATGCTTTGTTTTTAAATTATTTGTTGTCCCCTCTCGCGTGGCGAAGACCTCATCTCATTTCAATCATGTGTGGCCTATCCAGTTCTGTGAATCGCAGGAATGACACATATTTAATATCCCAGCGAGCGTGCCTGATTGTGGCCGTAAAATATGTTCGATTCAGCGGAACCCAGCACACAGTAGTTGTATAAACTATAAAATTTGAACCGGTTACAAATGCGGAACGCCACCAGCTCACGAATAGCATGTTTAACAAATGAGCAACTATCCATTCTACGGCCGCCCGTGGCACCAAACTGATCCCAAGCTTGACAGCGGTTCCACCGAGTTTCATCAGTTTTCAGCGAGAGGTGAACGTTCGGCTGCAGTGCATCAATAATATGAACTGTGCACTCGAAAGTTGGCTATTCCAGCTGTCCGGCGTCAGAGCTTTTCCCGCCGCAAGAACGTGACGCAGTAATGAAAGTGTAGCAAACTTCTCAGAACCTTTTGAACCTTCTGGCATGCGGCGGTAAGGGCCGCACTGCCCGGGGATGTAGCTTGCAATTTCCAGAACACAACCGATCACGATCTCTGATCGCGCCTAACACAACCGCTTTCGGAGCAGACGAAGAAGCAAGCGAGGAGCTTTCTTTCGTTCCCACCGATTCGGTTCTATTCCGATCGCGGGGCAGGGAAAGAATCACAATTTTCGTGATGGGAAAAGTGGCCTCGACTGTGGTCTATGACAAACTGTATCGGATGTGAAATCAGCTCATACCTATCATGATATGTAAGAGCTTTGTGCATTAATCTCGCCGAGGGGGGGGAGTAGTAATGGGCTTGAATTAATTGATAATGGGTTCTGATATGCATTTCAACTATTTTTCACGGTTTTTTTCTGCTGTTTACTTGCTCAACAAGCGATCATGGTTCTATGGATACGAATCAAACTGAGAGCAACCAGTTAGCTTTGTTTAACAGAAGATCAGCTCTGCGGCTCATATAATTTATTTTTAAATTTTTTTTTTCTATGACCTTATTCTCCAGATAACAAACAACCGTGGACGAACTCGAATGATCGGCCATTTTAAACAAAAACTATCATGATTTTTCTCTTATTTTGAACTGACTAACTCGCTTTATGGCCACACCAGTGGAATCAATGATAATAGTAAAAAAGTAATGATAATATCTATATTAGTATTCATCTATTTGGTAAATAATAAATTACACAAACGAAGTCGGAGGTCGGAAGTCGGTCATCGCTATTTATCAGAAATCATGTTTACTTCCATGTAGATTGTATCCGTCATCCTTGTTTATATGGAGAGGTATACACATCATTAACACCCATTTTGATAAGCGTTCCTATATTCATAAAAACCCGCCAGGAAACCTTCACCGATCCAAAAACTGAACGCGTAGACTTTCTCTCCCATTCCACCTCTATTCCTCGCATACAGTACCTCACATCGGATGAAAGGGTCGACCAGTTACGTGTTGACTCATCAGCAGTGTTGCACCGATTTCAGGTCAACAGGTAACCTAGTTTCATTTTTCGCTTTGCACCGTGCCATCAAAAGCGTCGAAGTTCAATATTGACACCTAATTGAGAAATGCTCGATTAGATACGCATTTGAGCCGTACGTAAATCACTACTCCGACGTCTATCCTTCAATGTGGCGGTAAGCCTTCCAGACGCGAGGATCTCACTACTCTTACTTTCCGCGACTGAAATCCATTTGGGATTAGGAAAGTGAAAGATGCTCTTTCGGTGATTTATTTCCCTTTTAACGGTTTAATTCGTACTAAACACTTTCTTGTACCTACTGGCATTCAGTTCAATCTTCCGGATGTATTAGGAACTTTACTGGAGATCACTCTCTTTGTACAACCCAAGCGAAGCTAAAGAAATTTATGGCATCCAGCCGTGTTTCGAATTGTAGAGATGTACCATGTATGGAGAAGGAATTCCCATCTAGCTAATACGCCATTTCGAAAACAGAAAGAAAGAAATTGAAACAATATCTACCAAGCAATTTGGTAATCAGTTTCCACTCATCTGAAAGTCCCACGAGCTATCGCTTAAGGTTACCAGGTGGAAGTATTAATCAAACCAAGCTTATGCATGTTCTACCACTGATTCGCTGCTGTCGCTGCCGTGTTCACATGTTAAAACGAAAGAGCTAAAATATGTCGCTTTCCGCAGTCTGTAATCAGCCGCGTTTCGACAAGAGCTGGCCTTGTTCTCGTATCTGCCATGAAATTAAATTTAATGAGATGACTGCCCTCAAAAACGTCGGCTGTCGCCAACATCGGACACACGAAGAATGCGATCTTGAAATCCAGACGATATATACGAACTGCCGGGATTGCGACAAACAGTTGTTTGGTCGTTTTTTTTCTTGAAATTGGTATGTAGTTTTTAAACTGTTATGAGAGAGGTAAAAGACAACGTGACATTATTATTCAGAATCTCATCTATAGACAGAAAAATCGTGGTTTTATATATATAAATGATAATCATGACGAAACTCAATCTAAATTTAGCTGTTAGCTTAGTCGAAAGTAGCCGTAAAAGTGAAAAAAATCGAGAAAAATAATTCAAATTATCCTATGAAAACTTGTCCTCAAAATGTATGAAAAATCTTTCCGAAAAAACGCAAAGGGCACAAATAAAATGATTTCAACAACTCTAAACATCAGAATATCTGTAGAAATTTTTAATTTTTTTGGAACAAAACGTGTTCAGGTGAACATCATCATTATTCCCTTCCTCTTTCCGTGGATAAACGTGGACATTAGCGTACCATCTACCCCCCACAATTTGTCCACGTGGAATGTGGACGCCCCCTTAACTAGTTTCAATTAGTATCAAAATAAAATGATAGTAAAAATCAAAAGTCAAATATTGCTGAAAAAATATTTTATTCCTTTTGTCATTTTAGGGAGTTTGAACCGAACTTATTTGTCTATAATTTTATGATCCTTCAGTAGAGATTATATTTCAATATGTATCTTTTAGGATACAAAGTTTTACTGTGTGAAGCGAAACAAAGGGTTTGTTTGATCATTATCGTACCGTTAAACCAAATGCGATTATATTCATAAAAATTGGAGTATGAATCAATAAAGCATGAATGATTCATATAAGCTGTTTCAAAGCAAAAGTTTAATAGAAGTAACTTATTTTTATTTATTACTTTTCTTTTTTCAGGTGAGTGCCACGAGCGACTGTTTACTATTTTAATGATGTTTTATGAATCGTGAGTAAATAATACAGTACATACTTTTTCTTATTCTTCAAGGCACTACTCATGTCAGATGTAATACAGAAAATACAAATACTAGGGTAAATGACCCAATAGTGGAGGAGCTAAGCACGAGTTATGCATGTTTAGCCATGTTTTGGCTAAGAAAAACGAATCTAGCTGGTCCGTTTCACTATTTTATGTTGAAATGGGTTCTATTTGATAATTTTGCACCTTAAAATTGACTTTGAACCCGATTTGAGGGTTTAAATTAACTAAAATAAGTTGCACGCTTTTGTTCCAATAGTTGCGGTAGAGTTCCTATAGTTGTGAGTGGGTGTTCCTGTAGTTGTGGTATATAAAACATTCGTGTTTGCTTGGTTAAATGAAGGTATTTGCCTCGCTTGAAGTGGTTTTTGATTGCTTTACTATTTATCATATTGTTTTTAATAGGTTGACAAGTCGGTTTGCAAGTAAATACAAAAATGCACGAAGTTAACTAAGAGACGGATTTTGCGCCAATTTGGTCAGATGTTGGCAAAATTCAGTGAGGGTATGTAGGTTTTATTTAAATAAAACAAATTTTGCATACTTTTTATAAAATGTCTTTAGACTAACATTTGAAAAGGGCTGAAATTGGCTGAAGAGAAAGACCAATGGCGCTCATTTTGAAATATTCAGAAGAATTTTTTTTTTCACAAATGGTGACACTGGAACACTGGAAGTTAGAGTCTATTACCTCTGCTTAGTATCATGTTTGCGCTTACATTTTTGACGTTATTTTTTTTTATACCGCACGCTTAGCCTGGGGGCTAATAGCGGTCTCGATCAACTAGATTAGTTGAGAGAATTCGTTATCGATATTGTTTTTGGCACATTTTGCATGTGTAGGATAAGTACAACGATACACCGTGCCCCAGTGCTGAGTCGAGAAAATTTCCAGCTCGAAAAGATCCTCGACTCGACCGGGAATCGAACCCGATATCACAACCGTTTGGGAGAGCTAGCCGACCGACATCGCTAACCACAGAGCCACGGGGACCATATTTTTGACGTTGGTTTACTAAAAGAGCGACTGAAGCTGTGAAAGGCTCGTTAAAAGAATTACAAGACCAAAAGCAGTGGGTTAGCATCGATTAAGAGGTCATAAATGCATAATACAGCATTTTAGGAGTGAGAGCGATAGCTTTTGTGGCCGATCATGTATGAAGTATCGGTGAATACACGGTGGCAGGGGAAGGTGGGGTTCAAAAATTGAATAGTAACAAGTTACATCATTTAGGTATGTCCCCTAGTACCTGCTTGTCCCTAATATACACAAGTAGTCCCACATACATATGTTCTGATAAACGTAAATCAGAATTACGAAACATACCGCAACTAAAAGAGCATAGTGTATCCTGTGATCCAATAGTGGAGGAAGTAATTTATAAATAATATGATCATCTATTAACGAACTTTACCTGTGCAACAGTTTCCATAATAAACTGTTATCTGGGAAAACAATTATATGAGTAATAATCGTACTAAAACCAAACACATATCTTGAAACAATCGTGGACAAAATAAGAAAATGGGTTGTGAGTGGTGCCTTCCGGGTAAGTTTCTGAAAAATACAGTATTCTTCAGTAATTTGGATATTTTCAGTATATATTGTTGTAGTAACATATGTACTTATGTTTAATCTATTATTTCTTCAACATGTAGCATAAGCAATTCGGTTCTAATTAGTTTACACGATGAATTTAAAAGCGATGCCGCAACTATTGGTGCTACCACAACTATTGGATCATCTACCCTAATAGGTATGATTATTGAAACTGAAACACACTGCCATATTCACTAGGGCGTCACACTTCGTTTTGAAGAATAATTTTTTTTTATATAATTTAATCATTTTTATTTTGTTCTAATATATCGAAAACTGCCAAAATCTGTTTGAGACTTCTATTTAATGTAATAATGTACCCAAGTAACACACAAAACATGTTAGAAAAGAATTCACAATGATAGTAGTCATATAAGAGTACTATAAGCGCAATTGAAAACTTGTGTTGTTATATTCTTATTCTCGAGATGTTCTTTTATAGCATAATTGTATTATATAGATTATTGAATATAAACTGCCGCTGCTTGTCTGTAACTTGTGTTTATGATATTATCAAAATTGCACAGAAAACAACTTAAAATACATCATTAGCGAGAAGTTGATTTTTATCAGTGATTCAACCACATTTCGAAAACAAGCTGGGTTTTTCCTGGTTTTGGAGATGTTTTTCAATAGCATGGGTTAAGCGAACAATAACTATTACATGAATGGCACTTGTTTTCAAGTTGTCTTTCAGATGTTTACATTATTAGAAAAACTGTGTATGAAATGCCCAGCTGGGGCAGCCGCACCAGTTCAATATTACACGCCTAATAACAATACTACGTACCTGCAAAGTGCTTTGCTTGTGGTTGGTCTTAGTATTCAGCAGCCCACGCTTAATTACTTGATCAAATTGTTATTAGAATTATTTTACCGATTTCAATAAAACTATTCGAGGTGGGTCGAAATGTGTCATGAAAAGATAAACATATTTTTCGGTGATTATTCGAAACGCCATAATCACTATATTTTTATTGTTTCTAATATAAATCAGCGTTGTTCTGCCATCTTTTAATTTTGAAATTTTATGCTTGCATCAACGATGTTTTGAATAGTTAGCATTTACAACTTAAAAAATAACCTGTTTTGAACGTTTTCTTACCGTATTGGTACTCGAGATGTATTTTGCAGCTTCAGTCTAACAAGTTGGCTTGCTTTCATGAAGTTATATAATACTTCATATAGCACCATTACTTGTTATAGTAACCTTCAATTTTTGCGCTTTTCTGTTGATAGAGATGTCATGGAAAAGGTAATGTCAACTGAAATCTATAACTGGAGGTTGTATAAGAGGAGTTATCCCAACTATTCTATAGCAACGTGTGTTACTTGGGTAGTGTTCCCCTACCGGACCTTGTCATATTTCGAATTGAAACGCGACTGAGTTTCGTATGTACGGTCATTCGAACTTAGGCTCTGTCTAATTAGGAGCATTTATTCGCCAGATAAACTATCACTCTTCGCTCTCTCCACAGCAGATGGTATGATGCATATTGAATGTGAACTCACAGTTGCTGAGAGGCGAGATTGCATTACCTTCAACCGGTGGAAGATCGTCGTTTTTCGGGATCTGAACACGTCCAACAAGTGACGAAACCCTGTAGGGTAACGAGAGGAATTGAGTTACCGTTACATCCGGCCCCACATCTATAAGGTGTGATTCTTCTTGAAAAGACAGAATTACCTCGGTAAGTCATACTGGCCTCTAG
The DNA here is from genome assembly GCF_029784165.1 of Wyeomyia smithii. Classification (NCBI taxonomy): domain Eukaryota; kingdom Metazoa; phylum Arthropoda; class Insecta; order Diptera; family Culicidae; genus Wyeomyia; species Wyeomyia smithii. Next base: position 106,212,504 of record NC_073695.1, read on the forward strand.
GTGGGAATCACATGCTTGTAACTCTATATAAATTTGAATTTTATTTTGGTTTTGTGTGTTAGTTCAGAGTTCCCTGTGAATATTTAACTTTTTCATAACATTGGATAGCTGCTACGTCCTCGGACAAATCTATACTAACTTGAAATGATTTTCTCTATCAAGCGACATCTATTGGTATTCATAAAAGTGTTGCCAAATTTCCACTGTCCTGAATTTTGTTTTAAGTTGAGAAAGGTTCAATGTGTAAAATGATGCCATACGAAAGCATTGGTTTGGTTCGATTTAATCCAAGCTCGTGTAATTTCCGCTCCCGGTTGGTCGTCATCCGTCATCGATGGACTATTATGCTTTAAACGTTGTGTGTTGTTTGACGTGAAAAATCAAATTTGGTGCCTCTAGCCATTGTCAAAACACGTCAGCTTACGTCAATGTATCGCATAGTCATTACTCGCCGGGCTTGTTATACATATTTACGAGAAAATTCATTTAAGTCTCTGAGAAAATGTTGGTGGCTAGTGACTCCGAAAATCACAGTGGTTAGAAATCTATAGTTTTTCATTTTTTTCTAGTTTGAGCCGCACCTATATTGACCAGCGTGATTGAGTCAATGCTCTTGACCATCTTTGCAGGGTTTCAATTAATGTAAAATGCATGACTGTGAATGTGAGTAATTCGGAAGCCGAGATAGCTAAGCTCCCGGACACCGGGATAGTAGAAGGCTCTTCTAGGTTGCAACTAGCGATCTCTCTTGCCAGCATAATGGCGGGTGGAAAATTTATAAGAAGCGCGGGAGAGAGATTCTAGGGCACATTTATACAGTGTTGGGTATTTTCGTCACTGCGGCCAATTTTTTATATATTTTGTAACATTCTATGGTACACGCTGGGAGCTAATGTCATTAGTCAACTCCATCCACCTGTGTCTAGGCTAATCAGAACCTAGCCACGCGATTGACCGCAATTAAAAATAAATTCATTGCGAATTTTTTTAAGGCAAACTGAGTAGGGCAGAGTGTATAGTCTGTATTAGATGTAGAACATTCTCAAGCCCGGCCTTGAATAGTATGAATTATGTCTTTTATTCTTTGCCAATGAATATGTTCCTTAAGCAGGTATTAGACGAAGCGAATATTTGCTATTTTGCAATACAGATTTAATTTTGTGCAAATAAAAATCGTACCAAAAATAGCAAACATTTGCATCGTCTAATACCTGCTTGGTAATCAATTTATACAGTACGTGTTTATATCAAGTAAATGGGCTGGGAAGCTGGGATATTCCATGATACCTTGATGAAGGCCCATGACTGCTGTTTCTTAAGGTCCTATCAAATGTGACTGATGAGTAAATAGTATAGTAATAATGATTTAATACATGTCTTGTGTCTAAACGGCTAGTTTGATCGGTCTAGTGTCTTCGGAAAAGTTTAGGATAATGATTTTATCCTTCCAAATAAACGAACATTGTAAAACTAATTTGAAAAAAAAAATTGTTTTTTTCTTCGAAAAATCAAAAAAAAAAATCCGATTACAGTAAATTTCGAAAAAGTGTTATGAGGCAGCTAGTTCTTTCATTTGACACTAATTCTGTGGCAATCGGTTCAGCCATCTCTGAGCAAAATGAGTAAGTTTGAGTAGCCATCGGAATATGTTTCTTTTCATAGCTGGATTTCACATTTTCAAACACAACAGGCAAAGTAATAGTCCGATTGCGAAAAAAATCAAAAGGGTCTAATGGGGCACCTAGACCTTCCATATGGCACTGATTTTTCTTAAAATCAGTCCAGCCATCTCTGAGAAACATGAGTGAGAATAAATAGCCTCCAGAACACTTTTCTTTTTATAACTTTTGAACCATACGTTCAATCTTGATAAAACTCAAAAGTGAATGGTTTTTTGGGAAGCCCGTTCATTTGAAACTAATTTTGTTCAAATCGGTTGTGTGGTTTTTAAGATAATGAACTTTCGTGATTTTCACAAACTACGATTGCAATAAAATTGAAAAGGGTTTTATGGGGCAGCTCGACCTTTCATTTGTGAATAATTTTGTGAAAATCGGTCCAGCCATCTCTGAGAAAATCGAGTGAGATTGAAAAGTTGCACACACACAAACACATATAGAAACAACTCGACGAACTGAGTCGAGTGGTATAAGACATTCGGCCTCCCTCTGGACCACTTTTATACCCTCGGTTTTGCCAGTGATTGCTGTGCCTTTCTAGGAGAAAGGCAAAAATGTTTGATTAAATTTTTGCGAATCTCCAAACTTTTTGGCATGGAAATGCTCTGAAGTTTCTGAATCTTTGTACAAATAATTGCAAACAATCCAAATGCAAAAATCTGTAAAATCCTTTTTGTAATTCAAAATACAGATTAAAATGCTGTATCGCTGTGTGTGATGTTGTTCTCCATTCGTTGCGTGCCGAGTCGAAGACGAGCATCAAACACCGATTGCTTGATGCTCGCTATTAACTCGATTCGGTGAAGCACGCACCGCTCTTGGAGCTGTGTTCGGTTTACTAAACTCACTGTTGCCTTAACCAGCATGTTTTCCTTCAAGACATCAGTTTTAATAACGTTTTTACAGCAGATTACACAGTGAAACTTTTTTTTGCCTTCGCTTCTATATATGATGTTTTTATGTATTTTGATACAAATACAAATTTTCCCGAGTTTGAACCTATTTCACTTTAAGAGGCAACAATGGCGCTATTTTGAATTTTCGAGAAATCGATAATTTCCAATGTTTTTTCGACGCCATTTTTAAAGTGGAATATTAAAATTCTGAGAGTTCGTCCACATAACAGCATTCTCTTTCCCATCTTTAAAAAAACAGATCTACAATCGGACGAAAACTGATTTTAAAACGGTGATTCTACGAAAGCAGTTTGGGCATGGTTTCAATATTTTTCACAGAGCATAATAATGTTAAGTATGTAGAGCATTATCGCTAATATCTTAATGTGCAAATCAAATATTGAGGAAAACAGTTTCAGAAATCGATTGGTAGTAATCGGGTCCACAGTAAAATGTGAACAGCATGTCAATTTTGCCCCAAATTCCCCTACTGAAATAGGATTATCTCGACGTAGGACTAACTGTTCAAAATCTATTGTAAAACCAAGAGTGTAGGTGATACTCGAAGATACAATAGCAACACAATCAACATGATCCTCCCCCTCTTGCGGGGGAAGAATCTCATTTTGCGGTAAAAAAAGGACAAAAATTGCCGATTTTTCATGGGTTTACCTTTAATCGCACTGACGAAACTATTCAGTCATCATCAATCATAGTAACCCATGAGTTAACAAAAAAAAAATATTGACAGCTCTATCAGTCAAACCCTAACTGTGATGGCTAAAAAAGTGAAGCTACTCCGTTCAGAAGTGTGCGTGTTCGAAAAACGGTACCCCGCTGCGTCAAAAACGGACATCGTGCGGCACTTTGTGGACGCCGGGTTTGCTCGTTCCGGCGTCTACAATATCTTGACACTATTGGAAAACGATCCGAATATCGAAAGAAAGCCCGATTCCGGACGGCCAACGACCCTGAGCGTCAAGAAGCTTCAAAGTATGCTGAAGCGGAAGATCGAGGTAAAAGTGGCTAAATCGCTGCGTGCACATGGCCGGGAGGTTGGTGCATGCGGTAAAACAGTGAAAAGGTATCTGGAGAACATGGACATACATGTCAGGAAGCGGCAGTCCCGTCCACTGATCTCGGAGCTACAGGAAATGATGCGGCGATAGCGGCTGAATTTTTTCGATTTTTTCGGTGAATCGCGACGTGGCAGTGGGGATAGATGACGAGACCTTTCTCACCCTGGATGGCAACGATTAGCAGGGCACTTCGTATTTCACTTCTTCCACGAAGGAAGTGAGCTCCGAGGTGAAATTTAATTCACACACCAAGTTCCCCAGAAGGTGCTGCTGTGGCTGACAATTAGCGAGAAGGGGATGTCAAAGCCGCTCTTCCTTCGCTCTGGGCTGGCCGTGAACGGGGAAATTTATAGTACGAAGTGCCTGCCAGAAGTTGCGTCGTTCATCAAGAAATACCATAAGGGCGAAGACACGGTGTTCTGGCCAGATTTGGCGTCGGTCAACTACTCGAAGCGGTCGTTAGAGGAGATGGAGCGGCTGAATATCGATGTGGTACCGAAGTCGGCGAATCCGCCCAACGTCCCCCAGCTGCGTCCCATCGAGAATTTCTGGGCAAACTTGAAGCGCAAGATCTGTTCCAACAATTTTGTCGCGAAAACGGAGGAGGAATTAATAAAAAAAACAACGAAAGAGCTTGAAAAAATGCCTACACGCATGTTTTCGTCCGCCATGGCGAATGTTCCGGTTGACTGCCGGAAGGCCGCTCGCAAGGGCGGAGATTTTTTTTGCAAATAAGATCAAATAAATGCTATTAATGTGAAATTTATCCAACTCAATTATCTGTCTCAGTTTTTTTCCATCACTATCTGAAAAACTCCATTTTTTACCGCAAAAGTTTAGTAATCTTTTGTAGTTTTTATAAAAAAAAATGTAGATTTTTTTAAAAATGAGCTGTTTTAGATTAATAATTTTCAATTTTTCTTTTTACTGTTTCCAAAAAATAAATTTGTTTTACAGTCTATAATTTTTTGAAAAGACTAAATTGTGATCCCAAATCGAAAATAGTCGATTAAATTGGTTGCCCGTTTTTTGTGGAATTGCTCAGTATTCACTGTTTGAAATCTAACTTAATATTTGACCGGTTTAATTTTTGACTCTGACAAAATGTACCACAGAATAGAATACAAAGACGTTAAAAAAAATCATCATTTGTCATCATCCTGAGGATAGCTTTATCTCGAAAATTGTGCTATGAATTCTCTCCCTGCTCTTTTAATTTTTTAAATTTTAAATTCATATTCCATCATTGATTGTACACATTAAATGACTTATGAATATTTGAAGCAAGTGATGCCATAGTAAAATGGAATATTTAACTTAGATTCTACTGAGAAAGTAAATGTCCCGCATATATTTTATTTTTATTCTCGTGCATTAATGAAAAAACTTTACACATGCTCTGCCACCTATTTTACAATTTTTCCCAACAAAAAATAATGTCTTACCTCGTGTGACTCATGTTATATTCAGTTTCTTTAATTATAAACAATTATAAACACTAGTTGGTTTAATAAAATAAAAGAGAATTATTTACTCATTTTCTAATATCCATTTAAAACTATATCTCAAATGTAACTAACACTCTTTCATGACTGACAAATTTCGATACTGAGCTCCGTGTTGAACGTCAGAATGGAGTCAGATCGGACTGGACTTTTGAGGATATTTCATTTTTCGATCAAGACCGATCGTATCGGAAACGGCGAAAATGGGTAACATACGATGTATGAAAAACAAGTGTTTCATATTATTTTCTTGTGCAAGCACATGAAAATAGTAACCTTTTATTGGAGTGTGTTAGAATGACGTTGAAATAGTTTCCTGATAAAGTATTCTTTTTATTTAATTGATTCTAACTTAGTTAATCATTCATAGTTAGCAAGTTCTTCTACCAAACATCCAGCTGCTGTGTTTGTATAATATTCCCGTGATAGGAATGCAACAATCACTTCCAGTCATCAAAAATTATACATTAAAAATCACAATAATTTAAGTAGCAAAACTGTTTGAGTAAACGAACTACTTGTGAAACCTCCAAGTGCACAAACGTGTCAAGTCAAACAAAGAAATTTGATATCACAACCACTGAAGAAGATCATCCTCTAACGATTGCCTTGCTTAATCAGAACCATCTGGACCGTCACTGTGGTGTGATAGTCTGCACTCTACAAGACCACTCGGAGAAATCAGAAGTGAGGGTGTCATTTCACGCCCAAGTCGGCACCAAGCACAAAAAGACTTCAGCACCGCTTACATGCCGCGACTAGAAACTGAGAAGACCGAAAGATCATCAGACTTGTTAGTTACAACATAGCCGCGCACTGTTTGAACTTGATCCCTCGAAGAAAAAAAAACAACACTCATTCGACATGACTTCGATGCCGCCCGACCTGCGAATCCTGAACCAAGCAACGGCGGAGAATAGCTCGATTAAATCGTCGTCGTCGTCTTGGCGGACCTCGTCGTTTTCGCCAGAGAGCTGTCGCCTGTAGCTGTTGACGATAGAACTTTAAAGAAAACATTCTATTTACACGAGATGTTGGCAGTTTGTTCTTCTCCCCTTCATGATCTATAGGTGCTTCACATGTGATGACTAAGGTGTTCTATGATCCGGTCAATTTCCGCTGGTGTACGTTATGCTGGAAGGAAGCATTTGATGGGGCAAATTGTGGAAAGCGGGAAGAACTTGTTACAATACACTGAAGAGAGGGAGATACAGAAAGAAAGGCGCCGGGAAAAAAGTATTGCCGCCCCTGAGTGCTCGAAACTGCACATGCAGACATTGTTCAAACAAATAAGTGATGTGACTTGTACTTGACACCTGAAAGGAATGATAGAGCAGCACTTGGGTTGCAGTTTGCAACAGAGAAAAAAACGTGCTTAGAGTCGATCAATTTTTGTTGCAGTACTCTTGTGCTTGGAGTACCCGTTTACTTTGTTGCAGTTCAATATTTGAAAAAGAAAATGAAGAAAAAGCTTCTATTTGGTTTGAAAAGTGATGAAGAATATTATTGTTTATTCTAATTAGATGCATTTCGATACAGCTTCAATTACATCCTCACACGCTATCGGCAGCTTGCCAACATTGTAACCGTTTCATTCATCCTAGAAAAGCGCAAATTAAGAAGCATTTTCTACCGCAAATGTAGCAAATTACCACCCATCATTTCTGCAGTATATCCCTTCGTGTTCCAAAACGATCATTAGTCCATCAAGGAAACCATTCAAATGAGCGAACCTAGTTTTATTCAATCTGTAATCTTGTCTGGTTGCTAAATTGCCCCATTGAACGGTAGTCTCGGGTTTGCCAGGAAGGGTAATAGCCGAGAAAAGTAGCATCAAAACGCTATCATCATTGGTAATGCAGATGGTCTTCATGAAACCCCCAGCAGCAGCAAAAACGCACTCTGTCGGGACGGTGTTCATTTCTTATACAAAAAGCAGGGGGGATCATCATCAACCCTTTACCACTGTTAACGATCGACTACGTAACTTGGAAATGCGAATTGCAGTCCTTGCGCGCGGCCACGGGAACAAATAAACTTATAAATCACTCTTTAACGATCGTTTCAGCCGGTCGGGTTGCTTGCGGTACGGTTTAGTGGGTAGTTCAGGTTCAGGTTTTCGGCCGCAATCAACAAACACCTCCCGCTCTCTGTGGAAAACTGTGAACTTAGCTTTCCTACCACGCCTGCTAGCTGAATTAAAGTAAGCTGCTTAGCGTATGAAACGGGTCGGTTATGTGATTTTGAGAATAAATGCGCTAGCAAATATTAAAATAGTATCATTACTATAGAGACTAGACCGGTAGTTTGTGGGAATAATATAAAACTAGGTTTGAGTTCGCTTTGCCCAAATAACTTGCCGCGACTGACAATCATACCGTTTTGCTTCAAAAACAGTCTCACACTTCTAACACTTGAGAGAAAATTTAATTATTATAGGTTGCTAGTGTGATGAAAAAGTATGATTATTATACTGCCTATAATCGCATACCAGTCCCATATGGATTTTTATCGTTTTTGGGTTAAATATCAGATTCCATCTATTTCTTGCCCTGCCATCGATTAAGGAAACAAAAAAGTATGTTTTATTTGAAAAAAGTCAGAAAAAAATGCGAGGTCGAATTGTCCCATCTGAAAAATAATCGCATATTAGTCCCACCAACTGTTTTTCCTGAGTATGACCATATTTTTTTCTTCAATCCATACAGCAAACACTTGGTGCTGTTTTTCAAGCTTTTTACTGTTAAAAAATCGTCAAATAATCAATAAATGCAAGGTTATTTCAAATGAATTCTACACAAATGTTAATTTCAATTAGACATTGAAACTGCTACTTTTTCTGAAAGTTCGTTCACGAAAGGTTATTGGTTTCGTCAATCACAGGGAAATAGCCTCGAGCAAGGCTGCTTTCTGTAAGGGGTTAATTTCCTGTGGACGATCTGCTCACTTCAAATGATTATTCGAGTTGAAACTGTCAGGACTCAGAAGAAATCGTTTTTAGTTGCTTAGCTAAAAACAGCTTGTGTCTCTTTTCATTGCTGTCGTCATCCGTCAAGTCACTGTTGTAATGAAATTGAAAACTTCCCTTTCTCAATACCACTTTTCCAATATGCTAAATGCAAGGGCTAATGCGGAATAATTTTATTCAGCACGTATTGCAAAACACTGAATACGTAAGAAAGAAAATTGTTCAGTAGCAAATCCAAGACTTCAACCTTTTTCAACGACGACCTTAAAGTCGGGGTAAATATTGGGTGGACGTCTCCGCTATTCTCCATGCAGCATATTTAGAAGCTGTCTGCGGCCGTAAACGTCTGCCCATATTCAAAATACTTGAGAAAAATATGACTACTCCTACACCGAGCGGTTAATAGTGGGACTGGTATGCGATTATTTTGCAACTCGATGGCCTAAATAATCGCATATCAGTCTCTTCCTTATTTTTTATTGTAATTTTCACGAAAAAGGCAATTCTTTCATGAAGAAGTTATGATTAAGGTCTATTTCATTACATTATATCGAAAAAATAAGAATAACTCACCTCAAACAGGTGAAACGCCCAAAACAAGAAAAATATGTTCAATCGCTGTTTTCTCAACTCGATGATTTGCCAGATGGGACTGATATGCGATTATAGGCAGTATACATCATTTCGTTTATTGAAATATCCTTTATCTGTGACGTATAGGTTTTTACTGTAGGACCATTTGCAGGGAATCAGTAGGCATTGAAAAAAGTAACAGTCAGTATTTAGACGTTCTAACCCTCTCTCTCTCACTCTCTTAGCGAAATTGTTCGAGATTTGTTCATTGTCAAAACACAAACAGAATCTAAATAAATAGCAATAATATTAAAATCTTGTATAATTTTTATAAATCATGAACGCAATTGTATTTATTATAAAACAGGTCAAGGCTAAACCATAACCATAAACCATGTAGTAATATTTTATTCAATTGTTATAACCACACTCCCACCATTCCCTTGTGTGGCTAATCGTGGTCTTCTGATGGCGACTTCCGGTTTCTGTAAAACATTGCAAAATTGCTAAATGCCATCCAGTAAGGGCATATCCGGAACCGGAAGATCGGGAAAACCGAAAATTTACACAAGATGTTATGTTGCATTCCTAGATCGTAACTTCAAGTTTCTGTAATACAATTTTAAATGGCCAAACACCTCCCAATGCTGGAATCTCCGGAATCGTAATGATGCGCTGAGTATAGAAATCAACTCCAGGCACAATTTTTATATTGAACGTATAATAATGTTTTTAGAAACGATATACGTACTGAGGAATAATAGTACGCAATTCATTGATATACGTATTTATATACGATAATATCCGGTTGATACACATCACACAGTCTTACAATTCTAAGCCCACAATCGGTTAGTCATCGGTTTTCATACATGGATATACGATTTGTGGTTGACTGGGTCTTTTTGTTCATTACAGCGCTCCTAGTTGTCACATTGAGTAACTATAGATAGTGTTGTGATCAGGTCCGGACGAAGGGTGATTCGAGCTGCAATCAAAAATTGATTTGGCGCTTATACATATTTTGAGCATTTCTAAATAAGTAGGCTCTGCCAAGCAGAATTTGGTATGCGTCCATGGAAAAGGCGTAAAGGCGTTTTTCAAGAAAATATTCCTTGTCCGTTAACATTTTTCTGAGTTCGTCTTCGCCTGTCCGAGTCTAAGTCCGCCCCTGGTTGTGTTTCAAATCTATACCTATAAAAATGCAGTCCGGTCTGTCTGTCTGTCTGTCTGATCCATATAGGCTCGGAAACTACCGAACCGATCGACGGGAAAATTTGTATGTAGGGGTTTTAGGGGCCGAGAAAGGTTCCCATGATGGTTTGAGACCCCTCCCTCTTTTGGAAGGGAGGGGTCCCATACAAATGAAACACAAATTTCTGCACATCTCAAAAACTAACCAAGCAGATGGAACCAAATTTGGCATGCGGATGTTTTTAGGAGTAACAAATACGTCCATATTGTTTCGACACCCCTCCCTCTTCTGGAAGGGAGGGGTTCCATACAAATGAAACACAAATTTCTGCACATCTCGAGAACTAACCAACTAAATGGAACCAAATTTGGCAGGTGAATATTTTTAAGGGTAACCAATATATCCATAATTGTTTGACACCCCTCCCTCTTCTATAAGGGAGGGGTCCCATTCAAATGAAACTCAAATTTCGCACAGCTCGGGAACCAATCAAGCAAATATAACCAAATTTGGTAAGTGAATGTTTTTAGGTGTAACAAACATGTCCATAATGTTTCGAAATCTTTTTTCTCTTCTGGCATGTCTCCAAACACCATTTCGAAATCTAAGATGGCGACTTCCGGTTTCTGAAAACCAGCGGCAAATGACCTAATACCACTCAATATGCGTATTTCCGGAGTTGTTATGATGCACTGAAGCCACAAATCGACCTCAGACAACATTTCGAATTGTAAGATGGCGACTTCCGGTGTCTGGAAAACAGCCGAGAATGACCAAATAACACCCAATATGAGCGTTTCTTCAACCAGATTGACGCACGGAGGCCAGAAATTGTTCCCAAATGCCATTTCAAAATCCAAGTTGGCGACTTCCAGTTTCTGAAAAACAGCGGCAAATGATCAGATACCACCCAATATGGGTATTTCCGGAATTGTTATGACGCACTGAATCCACAAATCGACCTCAGACAACATTTTGAATTGTAAGATGGCGACTTCAGATGTCTGGCAAACAGCCTAAAATGACCAAATACCACCCAATTTGATTTTTTAACCAGAATGTCGCACATGGGCCAGAAATTGTCTCCAAATGCCATTTTGAAATCCAAGATGGCGACTTCTGGTTCTGGAAAACAGACTGAAATGACCAAATACCACCCAATATGAGTGTTTCTTCAACCAGATTGACGCTCAGAAGCCAAAAATTGTTTCCTAATGCCATTTCATTTTGAAATTCAAGATGGCGACTTCCGGTTTCTGAAAAACAGCGGCAAATGATCAGATACCACCCAATATTGGTATTTCCGGAATTGTTATGATGCACTGAAGCAACAAATCGACCTCAGACAACATTTTGAATTGTAAGGTGGCGACTTCCGGAAGGATAATGTCTAAAGGTAGTTTGTAGAGAATAGTGTTGTAGGTACATGATGTAACATGGTATACGGCTACCTATAGTATGTCGAAGCAGAAAACCCCAAAAATCTCGAATTTCACGAGTCAAATATCTCAAACATAGTTTAGGAATGCGAAACGGCTATTAAAATTTGAGTTATTCGAATTCAATTTTTATGAGTGACGCTCTAAGCTATCATTGCTTGCTAGAAAATGGCCATTTGCGCGTCACGCTCTCGTTCTTGTTCTTGATATTGTAAGTGTTCAGGAGAAAATTCAACAAAAAACTTCTATGTTCCTGTCTCTATGAACACGAGGGAGCATTATAGTTCTTGGATGAGCGCGGGATCGGCAGGGATACTAATTAAAACTCTACTTAAAGTTGGAGTGCCATGTATTTTAACATACTTATTTTGTGGAGGGCTTATTTCCATAAAACAACTCAAAAAATGATATCTGAAGTTGTTAGAATGCTACAATAAGGCCATATCATCAATTCGAAACAATTGTAACATTTATTACTACTTCTGCATTCTGTAATATATCACCTGTATAAACAACGTGAAAATAAAGAATTTGTGAGTACACAAGAAACCTACTTTTTCAATTATTATTATTATGGTGTATTTTCACATAGTTCAAACCATGCGGAATGATACCCGAAGAGTGCCTGCTTTCTTGTACACTAAAATCCGCACATTTCAAATTTTGTTCCATATGCCGGACTAGTTCTCGAGTTAAATAAAAATTTGTGTTTCATTTGCATTGGAGCCTTTTCTTTCTGAGGAGGGAGGGATGTCAAACCACGATAAAAATTTGTCTTGTCCCCTAAAACCTCCTAGTCTCAAATGGTTCCATTTGCTTGATTAGTTCTCGAGCTAGGCGAAAATTTGTGTTTCATTTCTGTGGAAGCCCTCCTCTTACCAAGGAGGGAGTGGTCTCGAAATACCAAAAAACTATTTTTTGCTCTCATAAATCCCCACAAATCAAATTTGGTTCCATTCACTTGATTAGCTCTCGAGTAATGCTCTTTCAGGGAAGAGAGGGGTATTAACCCATCTTAGAAATATATCATGCTTCCAAGCACTTCCTCATGCCTAGTCCTATTTGCTTGATTAGTTCTTGAGTAATGAAGAAATTTGTGTTTTATTGGTATGGAACCCCTCACTCACAGGAGAGGGAGGGGTATTTAATCACCATAAAAATATTTTATGTTTCCAAAAACCTTCACATGCCAAATTTGGTTCTATTTGCTTGATTCGTTTCAAAATTATGCAGAAATTTGTGTTTCGTTTGTATGACAGCCCTCCCTTCCGGAGAAGGGAGAGATCTCTAACCAGTATAATAATCTTTCCTGGTACCGGAAACCCTTACTTACAAATTTTTACGCCGATCCGGTGATTCGTTCTTAAGTTAAATCGTGATTACAGAAGAAGATGTGTATTTAAACATATAAAAATGCAATTATGTTTGTCTGTCTGTCTGATCCACATAAATCTGGAAGCTATTGAACCGATCTGCGTAAAACTTTGTATATAGAATTTTTGAGGCTCGGGAAGGTTATTATGATCGTTCAAGACCTCTCCTTCCTATTCAAATGAAACACAAATTTTTGCATAACTCGTGAGGCATGTGGAGGTTTTTGGAGGCCAGAAATGTTTTTCTGATGGTATGACACCACTCCCTACTCTGGAAAGAGAACGGGATACCACACATATGGAACACATATTCCAACCACTTTTTCTGGTATACAGCTCAAAATGATTGGAATGATGCATAAAGGCCAGAAATCAATCGGAAATTTACTACAGGTGTCATTTTTAAATCTCTAATGGCGACTTAGTTATAGGTAAGTAACTAAAATCGAGCTTAGGTATTGTTTGTTTTTGCTATAGAGAAACAATTAGAAAAAAAAATCATGCTAGTAACCTGAACCAACCAAGGCTATGTAATGGGACATAATAAAACGTAAAGTTTCTAGAAACCAATGATGTATTCGAGCAACGATACCTCAAAGTGAATTCGAAGGCGAGGATTCGTCATGTATTTGCAGAATATAAATAAATCGCAAAGTCAGTCTTTGGAAGTATGCGGAATCAAACGAGAATGTTGAAAATAATTAAATTGAGAAAAAAAAATAGGCGGGATGACGTTTACCTGGTCAGCTAGCTTCATGCTCATTTCAGTTTTCACAGACTGCATATCAAGAACGACATAGTACTACGGCAAAAGTCATGTTTACAAAACCAACCTCATCCGCCTCATCATGTAAACGTTAGGTTTAATCGCAACAAATGTTTTGTAGTCTTGTTGGAATTTTTTGCATAGCTAAAATAATGTTTCACTGTTGCACCTAGAAATTCTCGTGAATGTTTTTGATAATTTGGTGGCAGGCTACATTTGCGACGAACGACAAGTTGAAAGCTATATGTTGTGAGGTAAAAATTATCACAAGGGCCATCCACATACCCAGTGGTGGGCACCATTCCGCTAATTCGCTAATTCGCTAATTAGCGACGCTAAAATTCAGTTAGCGATTTAGCGATTTCGCTAATTTTTGAGCTGGTTAGCGAAACTGTTAGCGTCGCTAAAATTTTGGCCTTCGAAACGCTAATCGCTAATTCGCTAAATTTTGTGGAGAAGCGACAATAGAAATATATAGAAAAACTGTGGATTGCTGATGGCGTACGTAAATTGCTTCGAAAGATGAACATACTTTACTGCGAAAGTTACTTTTTGTCAGTTTTTTTACCCTAGAATGGAGTTCCAGTTATCGTACAAGCCACAGGAGCATTTTGAAGAACAAGCACAAGGTCCCCGATCAGAAAGACAAAACAAAAATGTAACAGAAGCTGTTAGTTTGTTATACAAAAAATTTTTCAGGTTGTGTTTCAAATTAGATCCCGTTAGGTGTTAAAATAACAGAAATTATAACTATAAATATTCTACTAATATCAAACCCATATCAAGTTTTGTTACTAACGTATCAGCTTTCTAACAAAATGAGATAGCATATGGAACAGTATAATAACAACCATTGTTATAAACTACAGGTTTTGATAGAGACGAAAAAAACTGTAAGATTTGTCTCAAAACAACTTTGTTTCAGGATTTGTTTTTAAAACTCATTCAGATTATATTTTGATATCAAAAGCATATGGAAAAATACAAAATCGTATCAAATTATATTATTTGTATCTCGTGTTGATAGAATTTTGTAATTTTCTTGTTATGCTCTTCTGATCGCGTCTAGATTGAATTTTTGGCACACCAAGAACTTTGGTAAATTGCAATGCGTTTGGTTCTACTTTTTCGATTCAGATAATAATTGAATTTTCATGAAAACATTCCTAAGAGTATCTATTTTTAATGCAAGCTAAATAACTTTTGTTATTCTTGTTCTTACAAAATCAAATATGAATACCGTTTCGTGAACCTCTTACTGTAAATAGCTTTAAAAAGTAATTGTTTTCGTTTGTTTAACCAAAACAGATCAAAGTGGTCCAAATCTTACAAAACATGAGCAATAAATATAGTGATAAGACTATTTACATATTAAAAAGTTAGCGATTAGCGATTAGCGAAAGTTCCGCTAATGTGGGTTTAGCGTTTAGCGTTTAGCGATTATCGAGCTAAATTTTCCGGTTAGCGACTTATCGATTAGCGTCGCTAAAATTTCGGTTAGCGGTGCCCACCACTGCACATACCACGTGGACAGATTTTTGACGATTTTGACGATTTTTAAGATTAAACCTTCGTTTTTTCACTAACTTGTGCTGAATACATTGAAGTTTGATGTTGAAAATATATTTTCGTTCTTACACAACTTATTCAAGCAAAAATTCACAAAATGGTATGCTCTTCCGATTCCCACTATTATGGGCCACTTTTTGACTCTCCCAGTCAGAGCTGCGATTAATCCAAGCAACATGCTGACTATGACGAGGGAGAAAATATCATCGCACTCGTTTTTTTCTGTCATGAATAGCCAGCAACCATCACAGTAAGCGTGGAGATCCGACAAGTGATTCAATATCTTGTCTCTTTTGTTGCCATTTTCGGGTTCGCATTGTCAATCGTCGTGAATATACAGAGTTCACTGGGAAATATCACTGCACGCAAATCAAGGTGATTTTTGGAATATCAAAAATCGTTTTAGTAGCGTGATTATGTCAGTGCCAGCTTGAAGTTTGTTGCTATCAGGATTTTTTTAATTTGATCTGCTTTGCGGTCCGTGACGATCCCAACTCAAGATATGGCCACAATGAACTAGGTTTATAATTTCAAACCAGTGGTTATAGGTGTCGCTTGGTGGGCTGGCACAACAACCCCGAGTATTCGGGACACAACCGGAACAGGTCCGCATTTTTACATTTTTCAATGAGAGGCATGGTGGGATTTTAAGCACTTCTAAGCACTGCTTTAATCATCGTTACCATGTTACTGAAACATATTCCGGCCAAATATCCGAAACCAGTCGATTAACTCCGGCCATCCTCTTCGTTAAAAGAAAATATGAATGAAAACTAGGAGAAGCAAAACCGTTCCGAACCGAAATTGAACAGTTTCAAAGTTGAACCGTGCCAAAATTTAACAGGATCTGTATATAAATATACATATCCGTACATATTTAAAAGTATCCTGTTTTGCCAACCGCGATTCATTTTTTGCCGCGAACTGACACTGTCTTTAGTTTAACCTACAACAAGCACAATATTCAAGAATTAAATTAATAAACTCATACTGTCAAAAAACAAATAAAAATGCAATATTATTTTTCAGATATGAGATCATTTGAAAAATATTAATAGAATTCTTTTTATTACAATTGGTGTTATGAAGAAGCATATTCTCTACTAAGAATAAAAATAAATGATAATACAGATTCAAAATGTACCAAACTAAAATACGCTCAGTTACAAAACGAAGTAATAGTTGTTTATTGACAATGCTTCTAGTCGGCGTGCAGCCAAACCGAAACCAAGCGTTGAAAAACATTTACCGCCGCAATTGCTGTGTACAAGCTGTTACAGAGAATTTTTTGTTATAATATCATTATCAAATGCTCAAACGATTCGCTACTTCATAACAGATAGATTATTACTTCTCATACCCACTGGGTGTCAATAACTCAATCTGAGAAAACGGCGCTTAGTGCGGTCTGATCGCACGCCGACCATATATCAATATCATACATATCAATTGAAGAAAAATCATTGATTTTATGTTTGCTATCCTCATAACATCATGCTGTCAAAATGAACTTGATATTTCTGTTAGTTCAATCTCAGTACAGCCATACCCGAATGATCGAGAAAGATGCCAAGAAAAAAATGAGAGTGAGAGTTGACGCCAAGAGAATCATTGTAACATCGCAAACTCTTTTGTAATGAACCATGCATCGTAGTTGGCTGATTCTGGTGTTGCATCATTTTGGCGTATTGTCAGTAGTATGATATTGACTTTCCGCAGCTCTGCTCCCAGTATTATGGGCCAATGCTCCCAGTATTGAGCCAGACGAATTTTTTTTGTTTCAAAGACAGAGACATTATTTTAAAGAGTAATTCCGACAGTGAGGTTAACACCGAGAGAAAGGTTAGAATATCATAAAAATGTTGCATAAATTTCGATAATTCATTATTGTAATATTTTGATCAGGCTTTTTCCAAAGTTTGTTTTTCTCATGTTTCAAATACTCATATGTTTGGACAACTTCGTCGGAAAGAGCTCAGCAGTCTAAGCTAGAAGGTGAGAGGTCGATTACCGATACAGTCACCTGTCTTTTCGATTCGTAGATTCGTTGGCTGTTTCAAAGCTCAAGCGTAATTGATAACTGTGAAAATGCGGGCTGAACGATCAGCAAGTGCTTATAAACCCAAGAAGAAAATCGAATTTCCAAACTGGGTACAGTAATCCAAGTTTAGAAATCACTGTTTTGCAAGGTTAATATTGACTTTTAAGCAAGATCATGAAAATTCAGGATAAACGAACATTAGTAACTGGGGTGACTTTGATCACTTTTTCAATATATCTTAAATATTTATATATATTAAGAATATACTGAATACAAAATTGTTTGACATTTTTGAAATGAGTACTGGCATGCATTGAGCCAGATCCAATTATAACTCCAATAGTTAGGTGATAATTCTGCTGTTTTTAGACATGTTCTAAAAATTTCCATCAACCATCATTCCGGGGTGACTTTGATCACCTTATTGTTTGGATGAATTTAAAGTGAAATTTTGCTGATTTAACAAATTTGAAGTCTGAAACGTCTTGAATGGGTTTATTAATATGTGAAGCAATTTGGTGGGGCGTTCACATTCAACGTGAACGAATATCCAAGATTCATAAAAATATTTAAGAATATATATGGACGATTGTCCACAGAGAGGGAAGGGGTCTCAAATCACCAAAAACTAGTCCACGTAGAATATGACTTGAATAATAGTCCAAAGTTGCATGTTACTTGACGTCTTGCCATTAAGAAGAAAACATGTAATACGCTGTTGAGATATTAAGACTCAACATTGCCTTTGAGGAAAAATTTGGCAAAACAATAATGAAAATCGCTGTGATAATACTCTTTTGTCTTGAGAACTAATCTGGGAACAAAATTAGAAAAACTTTACTCATCGCACGTTGTGGTTTTGTATTTCCTTAAACCGATTGTTTGTAGGCAATAAAAATCGCTCGAAATCGCTTAAAATGAAAAACACTTTCAAATAGAAGGAAATGCATGAATAGTATTAATGAACACATATCTAAACACAATCAGTTGAAATTACAACAAATTCTCAAACTATACGAGCACTTTTTAATCACAAATTCGAAAAAAGGGTGAGTAATCAAAGTCATCACGCTGATCAAAGCCACCCCAGCTTCCAGTACCAGTTTCTTTAATAATTAAAATGCCGATACATAAAAATATTCAAGAGTTATGCTCACTAGTGCACTAAACTACATTTTGACTATCAAAAGTCACCAATACAAAATTAAGCCTAGCCGATATCACTGAGTGGCCCATAATACTGGGAAAGCCAAACTTCGTGACCAGTATTATGGGCCAATATTTAGCATCGTATAAAAATAGTAAAAATGCGAAATTCAGAGCGTATACCTCATAGTTTAATAAATACATACCAATTAATTATAGTTCCTTTCATTTTGTGGAAAAAACGACGTTTTCACGAATTCTAGCCTTGTTTTCCACGACTGACTTTTTGCGACTGTGGTGATAACAACAACAAATTATGAGCAGATGAGAGTCTACCGACATTTATTTGAAAACTTAAGAGTTCAGCTCATTAGTGCAGGGGATTCGCACAGCACGCATATAGAGAAATGTTGTACACGTCCATTAACCTTCAATTTGACTATTAAAAGTTATTGACATACGATAAAAAGCAATACAAAGGGCAGACTTGCCCATAATACTGGTTGACCCATAATATTGGGATGACTGTATACTCGCGCCGTCATTTCGATTCGAACAGTTTCATTTTCACTTGATTCCTTTCGGCTACTGTCAACGAATCACTTCTTTCTCTCTTTCCCTCTTTCTTCCTTCGGATCATTTCAAATGAAACTAATGACTATTTCAATCGACGGAGAGAGTGACGGAGAGAGAGACTCTTTCTTTTTCTTCAGCGTCTCAATTGAAACTAGCACCGCATCGCGTCTTTTGATGGTAGTTTTCAAATACCGCAAGCCGTAGTTAGAACGGCAAAGGCATCGAATAAATACGTTACGCAAGTTTCGATTAATATTTCCTACCTCTTTCCTACAGAAGCGCTCATTGTCATTTTCAATTGAGAGTGATTGAGAGTGAGTGATTGTCATTTTCATTTGAGAGTGATTGTGATAATCTCCGCTTTCAATTGAAAAGCGTTTGTATCATTTCCAAGCTCTTCAGTTGCCAGAATCACAACAAGAGTTTTCGACTGGGTGTCAGGTGGCTCACGAAGTGCTCGAAAATGATACAAAAGCTTTTCAATTGAAGGCAACGGGTCAAAGCGTCACTATAACCTGATAATTGTCAATTGATAATGACTTTGTCAGGCTCTGCTCTCCATTCCTCTTTGAGATTTTTCGTTACTTACTACCTTTTTCAAACGTAATAAATTTAAAAAAAAGCAGTTTTAACCATATACTTTTATTACGGACCATGATACAGTCTGTGCAAACATCCTTTAAATATAATTTATAAGTGCAGTAGAAAATAAATTAATATATTTTTCAATATTTAATATGTTATTTGCATGTATATTTGAAATAAATTGATCAGCGTTGCATATTTAATCTTTCCTAACAAATGAATCAGTAACATTGCTGTAATAAACATAAGTTCCACAACTTCGCGTTTAAAAAACGTTTAAGAATTACAAATCGCCTTTTTATCACTCTACCCATGGTGAACACCAAATAATTATGCATTCACATAATTAACACAAACACAATCTTTGTTTTGCAATCAGCGTTGTCTTCTAAAGAGCTCTTTTGCTGTTTTGGACCGTCTTACGTATAAATATATTAGTGACTAATATCCATAAGGAAATTTTACAATCTGAAATGTATTATAGATGAAAATCGCTTGGTCATATCTTCAACCCACAAGCTGATTAAATATTGGGATTCAACAATTCTTGAACTGTTGGACAAACAGTTTTTGAATTGAGAACACTGGTCAACACAAGAAAAAAATGGAAGTTTATTGATTTTCAACCATTGAACTAGTAAAGATAGAAGTGCGTCAAAAGGTCATAGAGTAATTGCTCTCCGGGCTCGTCGCTTGTACGTTTGCTTACGGGAAAACTTCATTTAGGTTTCTGAAGATTTTGCGCACTCCCGAGTCCACTAGGAGCACCAAAGTTCACAGCCATTGTTAATATCTAATACATAGATTCAAAATTTATAATTTTTCATTTTTTCTAGTTTGAGTTTTAAGACAATTTTTATTGTACCGTGTACATATAAAGAGCTGGAATGTTTTCGTGAACTACAACAGTTGGACGTTCAGCTGGATCAAAGGACGCGTTATAGTGGAACTTGCAATCGGAAGCTGAGGTCGAGGGGACAATTGGGTTGTTTACCTATTCACGGATTTCGATATATATATATATATATATATATATATATATATATATATATATATATATATATATATATATATATATATATATATATATATATATATATATATATATATATATATATATATATATATATATATATATATATATATATATATACATATATATATGTATATATATATATATATATATATATATATATAAATATATATATATATATATATATATATATATATATATATATATGTATATATATATATATATATATATATATATATATATATATATATATTTATATATATATATATATATATATATATATATATATATATATATATATATATATATATATATATACATATATATATATATATATATATATATATATATATATATATATATATATATATATATATATATATATATATATATATATATATATATATATATATATATATACATACATATCAGCTAAAAGAGTGTAGTTTTCTGAGCAAAACGTGATTTTTACAAATTTCATATCATTGTCTTTCGATTTTTAAATGAAGAATAAAAACCGCTCCAAAATCGCTACAATGTCAGTTGGTATATGGGCGAACTGTCATTGTAGTGATTTCGAGCAGATATCGAGCAATTTTAATTTTTGGTTTACAAATTGAAGGGCAGCGATAGAAATTTTTCTAAAATCACGTTTCGCTTAGAAAATGTAGCTCTTTCAGATGATATAAAAAAACTAATATAGCTAAACAACCCAATTACGGTGAACCCAGAACTGTCGGTCTACGACATCGTCGGAAAACGCAACTCTAACCAAGGTACCATACGGAGCATCCGCATGCGAAAAAGTTGTCGTTATTTCTTATGGCTAAAAGACGCGTCCGAAAGCTGTATAACGAAATTTTGAAGACATACGAAGGACGCATACTGATGAATAGCGAAATGTGGGTGAATATGGGTTTCCCAGGACAGTTACATGTCCCATATACAGGTTTGTTTTAGCTGATAAATTTGCCAGGAAGTTCTCGATTTGGCAAGGGCATTTACAACGGTAGACAGAAAAGTTGCCACTACAATCGAAAGATACTTTAGTGGTACCGTGACAGGGTCAGTTACATTCAAAAAGACCTCAATCCTTCCAATTGCCCCAAGTTCCGCTCGAAAAATGTCTTTAAAAATTCTGCTTTTAATATGAGGAACATTATTACTTTGATTATCATTATTTATTTTCGTCATGTCTAAACTAAAAGATATTTGAACTAAGAAAAGCCAGACTAAACGTTGAGAAGATCTCACGATAGCAAACTAGACTAGGTTCCTTGTTTTCTAAGCTTAGGAAGCAATATTTCAGAATCTACACGATCAAATGGTGCTCTAAGGTCCGGACATCAATATGGTTACCCTCCAAAAAGTTGGCTGTAATCAATCGGTTTGGATTGATTCTACGTTTTAGGGTGTTGTGAAGTATTTAATTTTCATTCGAAACTACCAGTAATTGGTTCAACTGTAGTGCTGCACATATTGCTCGGTACTTTACAAGAGTTAGCTTGCATCAAGAATAACGTCAGGTGAAGGAAAAAAATACTAAATGAAAGATTCGGCAGTGAATTACAAACTTTAGGGCAAAATCTTGACAAATAACGCTGAATCGTCAACGGATGCTACGAATTTACTTGATCAGTTTTATTAAAGAACCGTGTTTCAACACCTCGTGCACTCAACATAATCCTACGCATTCTTACTTACCTTACCAATCAGACGAGAGCCGTGGTGGCTCGTGCTGTATCAAGAATTTGTCGCCATGTTGCTCGGTTTTGGGCTGTGTTTCGCCAGTTCCCCAGGCGTCTCATCACCCGCAAGTCTCCTTCGATCTGGTCGAGCCATCGTGCACGCTGCGCCCCTCTATTTCTGGTGCCGGTAGGGTTGCTGAAGAGAAGTGATTTCACAGGGTTGCCGTCCGGCATCCTTACGACATGACCGGCCCACCGCAACCTATTAACTTTCGCCAGGTGTGCAATGGGATTCTCTCCAAGCAGCGCGTGCAGTTCCTGGTTCATGCGCCGTCGCCATTCTCCGTCGTCCGTCTGTACACCACCGTAGATAGTCCGTAGCACCTTCCGTTCAAAAACTCCAAGAGCGCTAAGCTCCTCCACGAGAAGCGTTGTTGTCTCGATTTCGTAGAGGACTACCGGTCTTATCAGGTTTTTTTACAGCGTCAACTTCGTGCGTCGTCGCACTCGATTCGATCGAAGTGTCTTCCGGAGTGAAAAGTAGGCACGATTTCCTGCCTGGATGCGTCTCTGGATCTCTTTGCTGGTGTTATTGTCGGCGGTCACCAGTGACCCCAAATACACGAACTCATCGACCACCTCAAGCTCATCACCGTCTACAGAGACTTGAGTTGGGAGGCTGATGTTGTTCTCCTTGGAGCCTCTCGCTCGCATGTATTTTGTTTTCGACGCAGTCCGATCCGTCCAGCTTCTGCTTTCAGTCGGGCGTAAGTTTCCTCCGCCGTCGCAAAGTTACGTGATATGATGTCGAAGTCATCCCTCAAGGGCAATGTTTAACAGCAAACAGGAAAGTCCATCACCTTGTCTCAACCCTCTGCGCGATTCAAAGGGACTCGAGAGTATCCCCGAAAAACGTACGTAGCACATCACACGTAGCACAGTCAGTTTATCCGGAAATCCGTTGTCGTGCATGATCTGCCATAGCTGTTCTCGATCGACTGTAACATAGGCCGCCGTGATGTCAATGAAGATGTTGGCACGTTGTATTCGCGACATTTCTGTAAGATCTGTCGGATTGAGAAGATCTGGTCTGTGGTGGCACGGGCTCCCATGGAACCCGCTTGGTACTGACCCACGAACCTCCTGGTTAAAGGTGATAGACGACGGAACAGGATCTGTGAGAGTATTTTGTAGGCGGCATTGATATGCGAGATACCGCGGTAGTTGCGGCACTCCAGCTTGTCACCCTTCTTGTAGATGAGACGGATGACTCCCTCCATCCACTCGTCTGGCAGTTTTTCCTCCTCCCAAATCCCGGAAATGACCCAGTGCAGCGCTCTCTTCCATGTTTCAAGAGCTCGCTCGGCAGTCCGTCTTTGCCTGCGGCTTTATTGTTTCTCAGCTTCCCGATCTCACAAAAAACTTCGTGAATATCGGGGGCTGGTACTCGGTCATCCGCTGCTGGTGCTCATAGGTCAGTTCCTGCTCCGCTTCTGTTTACTGTTTCGCCATTCAGGTGAACATCGAAGTTCTTCTTCCACCTGTCGACCATCTCGCTGGCATCCGGGAGAAGGTCCCCATCCGCGTCGTTGCACATGTCGGCTTGCGGCACATAGCTTCTGCGGGACTGGTTTACCTTCTCATAGAGTTTCCGCGTTTCACTGGCACGGTATAGCTGCTCCAGCTCCTCATGCTCACGATCCTCTTGCTGGCGCTTCTTTCGTCTGAGAATCGTGGTCATGTCGTTCCGTGCCCGTTTGTAATTGGCCTTGTTCTCTCTCGTTGACCTGCCCAGGTATATCGCCCAGGTCCGGTTCTTCTCATTCACCGCTGCCTTGCACTCCCCGTCATACCAGTCGTTTCTGCCACTCGGTGCTTCCACTCCTTGTGTCGCCGTTGCGGTCTCCACGATAGCTGTGCGAACGCTGCACCAGCCGTCTTCGAGAGGCAATGCGCCCAGCCCCTCCGCCGTGGGTAGCACCGCTTCGAGCTGTTGCGCGTATTCCTCCGCAGCCTGGGAGTTCCGGAGCTGCTTAATGTTGAGCCGCGGGGTTCGGCGATGTCGCGCGTGGTATACGGTCGACAGTTTTGAGCGCAATGATACCGCAACAAGATAGTGGTCCGAGCCAATATCCGCACCGCGATAGGTACGTACGTTTGTAATGTCTGAGAATAACCGGCCGTCGATGAGAACATGGTCAATTTGATTTGCTATACGTTGGTCAGGTGATCTCCAGGTGGTTTTGTGGATTTCCTTACGGGGAAAGAAGGTGTTTCGGACTGCCAGTCCTCGGGAAGCTGCGAAGTCGACGCATCTCTGGCCGTTGTCGTTCGTCACGGTGTGCAGGCTTTGCGGGCCGATCACCGGCTTGTATATTTCTTCCCTACCGATCTGCGCGTTCATGTCCCCGATAACGATCTTGATGTCTCTACGCGAGCAGCTATCGTAGAGTTTCTCCAGCTCACATAGGAGTAAATCAAGTAAAAACCTGATCAAAAGTCAAAAAAGCAAAAGTTTATCAACCATGTTCTGTATAGTTTCATTTTAAAGTGTGATGCCTACTGAATCTTTTGACAGCTCATGAACATCCAGAAGTATTGTTAACCTTTGTTACAGCTGGTTGAAATCGATCAAATTTTGGCTTTTTGTTGTTGCATTCGATGCTTCCATACCGTTCATGATTTATCATTAAACCAACCAATCATTATGGAGAATGTCAAAGAAGATTAGTTTAATCAATCTGTAAACTTGAAAAACTTATAAATAATCTCTATATTTCCAGGGAACATTCTAATAAACACAATAATTCTGTAAGTGAGATTTTTGATATGTCATATTATATAAAGTAAGTTAAGTATCAATGAGTTTCAATGTAAACAGTCAATTGCAAATCAAAGCTGTATGTTTCAAACTGGTGGTTTTAGATCATCCGAACCAATCCGAACTCATGATGTTACATCATTGTGAAAATCATCTAAAAATTTCAACTTTTCAGCTTCCGGTAGTGTTGTTGCCTTAGTTTCAAGAAAATATCTCTTTCATGTAATGGATGAGTGTTCTGAGACATTCTCAACAGATTGCTATTAAATTCCGGTTCTTTGATTTCGAGCTCTAGGCCAAAATCCAAGAAAAACGGTCAAGCTTTTTCGCCCGAAGCAATGCAAATGTTGCGAGTGAAATGTTCGTACACGGACAATGGTAGTGACTCTTCAGATTCTTCTGAGTGCTCAAATTGATTCATAAACAAAACAGTGTAAGCCCCGAACCTCACTGACCTAAAAAAAATATATTTGTTTCATTCATAAAGCCTCAGTCATTTATTGTAGAAAATAAACTACTATTGAATCCGAACTACATAATAAAAGTCACTCGAAGGTGTGTTATTCCATGAAATTTTTAGTCACAACTATTTATTATACTATATTTTCGATCCATGATACGTTTCCAGTCCAAAAACCCTTAAAAATAATTTTGATCAGGTTTGATATTCTAAGTGCTCCACCGTGCAGCTGTGCGTAGAACTCTTCTTTCTCTACATCGGGTCTTCCTTCGTGAGGACAGTGTACATTGAGGATAGTGTAGTTGTAGAACCAGCTTTTTATTCTCAACAAACACAACCTGTCGCTGATCGCCTGCCACTTGATCACAAGACTCTGCTTCCTGCCCAGCACTATAAAGCCGGTACCCAGCTCATTGGTTGTGCCGCCGCTCTGGTATTACTGTGCCCTGCGGCCACAAATCCTCCATACCTTCTCTCCTTTCCGGTAAAGCTCCTGGAGCGCAACGATGTCGAAGTGGCGGGGTTCTAGCTGATCCAGCAGAATCCGGTCGCCACCCGGGGCGTTCAGCTATCTACAGTTCCATGTACCGAGCTTCCAATCGTCGTCCTTATTTCGTCGCCTAGGTCGTTGCCAATTGTTCCGGTCCGTATTCAATTCTTGATTGTTCGTAGTATTTTAATGTTTCGGCTCCCCCTTCCCTGTCAGCATACGACCAAGTTCCCACCGGTTCACCGATCTTCCCTTGGTTGCTCGTATCCCAGTCGGTACCACGTGGAGGTAGGGATAGGAGTTGCTGGGCTTTGGACCACACTGGGGTCTATTTTATGCCAACTAGTACGGGTGTACTGCTGGTACGCACTGCCCAGCCGTTTACCAACCGATACGCATCCTACAAGTCAATAAACAGATGGTTAGTCTGCGGGCTGGATTCTATATCCACATTGATTAATGTATTGTGGACTGCTCCTCGCCAATAAAAGCTTCCTGATTCGTGGTTTGACATCAAAGCCATTAATTACAGCTACTTTACAATATTTCAGTTCTCTACAAGATATCTCCAACTCATCAAAGCTATGCGAATCGATATCAGTTTTCCAACTCTGTTGAACGCTTCGTACAAATTTTTATTGACTTAGGGGGAATTCCGGATTGCTTGTTGTGAAGTTTATGCGATGAGAGGCAATTAATTTTTTATATTGGTTTCTGCATACTAAAATCCGCTTTGCATTTGGATAGATATTCAAATTAATTTTATTTGTTACTTGTAAAGTAGCGACGAATGCTGGATGCGAACCACTAAACTTACACCTTCATAGCTAAATTCCGCCACCCAGAAGTCAGTTTTCGACACAGCATTTATTGATTTTCTCTGCATTCTTTGATGACCATTGATTCAACTAATTTTGAGACTAAATCGCAAAATTGCTTAGGAATTTGTTAAACAACAAAAAAGCCCATTTTCTCAACCTTATACCAAACTAATTTCTCCTCGGATGCAAAACTATGATATAAAACATCGTATAAGGTTGCAAAATTTGTTACAGTAAACCACTTGAATATTCAAATCAATGTGTCCACTTATCCTTTCCAATATAAATAACAATTCAAAACTTCTCAATTCAGAAAGATTAGCACGTCAAAATCTTTGGATAAATATGTTACCCAGTGGGTTTGTCCAATTTGCATAACTAACAAACATTAAACTTAATGAAAACAACACACCATCGGTTAGTGTGCAGTTCGAATTGGATGCTAAATTCCATTAAATTTTAATATGCAATATCATGAATCGCCAATAAGCCGTTCAAGCTTTGCGCAAACAAATTTAACTAACCAGAAACGTGAAGATAATTTGAATTGGCCACTTCAGTTTTCAATGGATTGTTGTTTTCTCACCTCAAAAAGCCGAACGGTTTATCTCGAGGAAGAGAAGAAAAGAGCAATTTATGACCAAGTTTTTGCGCGATCTAAAGGTGACTTGTGATAACTCAATCGAATGGATTTTTTTTCGTTGTAACTGGTGAAGGGGCCCATTAAACTAAGGTTGCTTGTTTTCTGCCCGCGCAGCTCATTTCGCAACGGATGATGAACGAAAACGGTTATTTGTTTAGCATATCAATGAAAACTAGCTTTCGGAATGGGAAATTTCTCTAGAAGGGAGACGGTCAGCGGTATCGAACAATGATTCCCCATTAGCCAAATTATGAAAGTTGAGTTGAAGAGGTAAAAATTTCTCACGATTTATGGGTCTTCCATTGTGGAAGCCACACGCACAGGCTGCATTGGGCGGCGTCAACCATAAGATTTTTTTTTTCGAGTGGTTCTATAGGACGAAACATATGCATGCGGCATCGAGACGAGTTGGACGTGAAGCAGAAACATTTCCTTATTTAGAAGGGTGCGGGTCTGCCATCAATCATCTGCACGAAAGTGCGGCTCGCATAGCAAAGTAGCCGCTGAAGTTTGAGTAATGATTTTTGGAACTGATTCATTGCAATGCTGGATGGGAATCTGAAATCTACATCTGTTTATTTGTTGGTTTTGTTCTTTTTGAAGACAGTAAACCAGCATATTACACGATTTATATGTTAAAATAAGCCTCATTCGACAAGACAGTTGATTTATTTTACTCAACAATTTTTACAAGTAACAGGGCGACCTTTATTTTTTAACAAGCAAAGATTTTCCTGTTTCCCGAACGAATTGAAATTACTCCCCATTACAGTTTTCCAGTCATCGATACAACACTTGTTTCCTAAGCCTTAAGCCAAATACCTATTGGAAATGTTGCATAGAATTTATCTTTGTTTGAGTTTGACAACCTCCATTATTATGTCAAATCTATTCGCGATTACCACTGGATTTTCCTGCATTACTTTTCCATGCCTAAACCGATATCTACTAAAGTTAACGTAAATGTTCTTTTGAAAAGGACACAGGGGCACGAAATTTTGAAAAGATGGAAGGAGAAGCCCTGAAAAAACTTTATTAGATAAGAAAACAAGGATTTTTCATGCCTAATGGGAACATTTTGAATGATGTTCAGAACCCCAAATATTATTTTTAAATCCAAGATGTCAGATGTCAGCAGCGTGGTTCAAAACAGAATATGAATTTTCAAGTTTACCTAATCAAACCTCAGTGACTTCTAAGCCATCATAACAACAAGGGCTGATATGAAATCCTGAGCAAAACGGAAACTCAGCTAGTAATTTATACTTTAAATGTTTTTTTTTGGAAAACTGTCTTCTGGGAGACTCCATTCCGGATCCTTTTTAAGCTAAAATTTAATATTCAGAGTCCATACCGTTTGAAATTTGGGCAGCAGTTAGCTTATTAACCCAAGTCCCAATGAGGAAACCCGACTATCTCTAAAATCTGAATCGTAAATCTATTCTAAATTAAACTAACCGTAATCCTTATGATTAAGCTCTCGCTCGTCTACTCAAATTTCATTTTCTAAGCTAATTTTTTAATCGACGATCGACACCTGCTACCGATACCCAATCTGGCCTTATGGTAAACATGTCAATTCATTAGGATTTGCTTTCCCAACAGAATAATAGTACTTGGCGGTAGAGAAAAAAAATCTCCCCGTCCGAGCAACCATTCTTGAAAAGCAGCCGGCCTGAGAACTTTTTGCTTTGTGTGCTTGTTTCGGCAGAATTTCCGACAGCGCGGCATAGGGAAACTCACCAAAACAGATGGACGATCGAGAACTTGTAGCGCTGGGCGAGCATCTTAATTTCCATTTCATATCGGGCGTTGGGGGGCCGGCTAAAATCACAACTCACAGACGAATTATGCAGATAAAAATGATGATGATGATGATGAACCGTCTAACCCCGCTCTGCTCTTTCGCTTCTACGATAAGCGCTGAAGCAAATCGAAAGCGCAGACCGTGAAAGATGAATAAAACATTCGTGTCCAACCAACTATTGAGGCAATGTTCGATGTACATTTTTTCCGGGGAAATGCTTTTTATTCGACCAGTAATCAAATTAATTTATTCAGCTTTTACAATTCTGGGAGATAGTCAGACCGGCTTTGGATAGTTGGGCCGGCCGATTCTTCCGGGCAAGTGCGATTTCAATTCAACCGCCTGGCACTATCCCGTTGTGAAAGAGAGTGAAATCCCGAGCCCATTACTTCGAATCTCTAAGTGGACTCGAGTGATAAGAAGTGCTCCACTTCTGTTTCGAGATGGCAGCATCCAAGAAGCGGTCTCAAGTGTTGAAGAGTCGTGTAACATTAAATGCTATAATGTTCCGAAACACGCTGATATGACTTCGTAAAAAACGAACGATCGTTTTTAAGCGTAGTCGTAATTACGACTGTAAGTTTTCGCTGGTGTCAGCAAACAAACTATAGAACGAGGCTAAATACGTTTGTCGTTGCTCGAACGCCTGGAGACATGGTTGCATAAAACATCTATCATAATCTACGCAATCAACACCGCCTTGTCGCTATGTAGTTTACACATTTCTTGTCGACAGTAAAAGCAAACAATCTTTTCAACCACACACTAAACCATTTAGCGTGAAATAATCGCTCATCTCAACTGCTCCTACGACGAATGGCTGCTAATGCTTACTGCTGCCAACGCCACTTAATCTGGGCACTTTTTGTCAATGAGCACAACATCTTCATTCATGCTACAATTATCTCAACCTCCAGCAATTCGCTCAATATCAGCTTCGAAACGATCACATTTCAGTTCTTTACAGTGTATATCAAAACCTGTACGACATTAGTCGGCTGGGCGCTTACATTAGCTTCGAACGAATTGCCCGTGGGCGCGCCTTGAAGATGCGTGGTTTTTCCCTCTCTACTAGCTGCTACCGGAGTTAATTGTATCGCTTACCTATCTAGGCCGTTCCGATTCGAGGCGGCGTGCGTACCTGCACTTAAAATTACCGTTTACGGCAAACAGGGGGAAAAGTGTGGATCTGGGGTTCTACTACCGAACAAGTTGGGACCCTACAGCGTAGGCATCAGTGAGCTATTAGTAAGAACAAACGCAAAAAAGGATCGAGCTGGAAACGGTGAATGACTCTCCGAGAGTATATGGGTTAGGGTGCCAACTAAAATGGTCATTTTGAGAAACCCTATACAAAATACAGATGGCTTTAAAATGCGTGAAATGTCGAGATCTTGTTTCATTTGAAGAAAAAGTTCACGGTTTTGGTGATTTTTCGATTTTTTTAAGGTCAAACTTCAACCGCTTTGCGCCACCCCATTTTAAATCCGATCGAGCTAAAATTTTGCTCAGGGTGGTTTTTTCGGGAAGGTGGACATTTGGTGCAGTTTTTTTTTTAATTCTCTGGTCACCTTTTTCCCATATAAGTGATTGGTACCCTAATATGGGTACATATTGGTAGATATAATAAGTAGGTGTCGAAAGTGTTGAAAAAATGACGATTTTTTGCGCAAGAATTGATCCTGTTTTTTTTTGTCTTCACATAAACGTACATTGTGAGACCTATTGTGCCGTACTTTGTACTTTACTTGAATAATTACACGTACTGATGCATAAGGTTTCCTATGGACTGGAAAATTCATAAGAAAAAAAATATAGTTCTTATTGGGCTTTGACAGTACAGAAAGTTAGCTTTTGTCTTATTGATAAAGGGTGATTTTTTTTTGCTTTGGTTGTTCGTGTATTAAGATTTGACAGTTCACGCGAGAATTCTGACAGCTGTCAAAGTCTAATGTACTCAGTTTGGTTTGCCATTTCGCCATGAACAGACTTACGCCCGAACAACACTTACAAATAATCGAATTTTATTACTAAAATTCGTCCTCTGTGAAAAATCTTTTTCGCGCATTACGACCATTTTATTTGTGTTCAGTGACGAAGCTCATTTCTGGTTAAATGGGTAAGTTAATAAGCAAAATTGCCGCATTTGGATTAAAGAGCAAGCAGAGGCAATACAAGAATCGCCAATGCACCCGAAAAATGCACGGTTTGGTGCGGTTTACGCGCTGAAGGCATCATTGGTCCGTACTTCTTCAAAGATGATCAAAATCGCAACGTTACGGTCAATGGCGCTCGCTATCGCGCGATGATTTCTAATTTTTTTTTGCCGGAAGAGCTGGGTCTCGTTGACATGTGGTTTCAGCAAGACGGGGCAACGTGCCACACATCGCGCGAATCAATGGACATATTGCGGAATGAGTTCGGTGAGCAATTCATCTCACGAAATGGACGGTGAATTAGCCGCCTAGATCATTCGATTTAACACCGCTAGATTATTTTTTGTGGGGCTACGTTAAGTCTCTCTTCTATGCGTATAAGCCAACAACAATTCCAGCCTTGGAAGACATTACATTACACGCGTTTTTCGCGAGATACCAGCTGAAATGCTGTGAAAGAAAGAAAGAAAGTGACCCAAAATTGGACTTTTCGTATGGACCATTTAAAACGTAGCCGTGGCCAACATTTGAATGAAATTATCTTTTAAAAGTATATGGCATAAACCAATTTATCGGCTCAAATAAAGATTTCATACAATTTTGTAATTTTTATGCGTTTTTTTTTTAAAGAAAAACCAAATTCTTAAAAAATCACCCTTTAGCCTTTTTTTACAAATTGTGAAGTAAACTTCTTTGAACTCGTATTGTGATTCTTTTGTTCGTTTACGTATGTTTCTACGTGTTTGGGGATGTATAAAGGCTCAAATACACACACGGCGTAATGACGCCTTCTCCATACAAAATGGAAGGCGGGATAGCGATCACGCCTTCTATTTTGTATGGAGAAGGTGTCATTGCGCCGTGTGTGTATTTGGGCCTTAATTGTACTTAGACTACGTGTCAAAAAGAAGAGAGTAAATAGTAACTAAATCATCATAATAAGGTTTGCAGAATAAAAACAATGACAAACGGGTGTCATAACGAAACTAAAATAAAGGCAAAGATAGAACTCTAAACAACAGAGAATACAAAAAATATAACATACCCAAAACAATACAACGGCGCAAAAAACTAGCAAAGTCTTCGTCAATAGATGGCGCCAGCAGTAGGTTCTAGTAGATTTTGACATATCTAAAACGTGATAAAGATAGCTGAAACATATGGTAAACAAACCGCTTTGAAACGTTAGTGATTTTACTGTGGTGTCATATACTTTTGGTTGTGTGAATAATAAATGGAACCACCAAAAAGTGCTCAAAAAGGTAAAGACCGACGAAAAGCAATACAAATCGGCTAAAATGAGAACACAGCAGTTATACACGACGATATTGCCCGAATTCGACTGTATCGTTATGGATGACGAAACATATGTCAAAACCGACTTTATCCAGCTTCCGGGACACAAATTCTACACGGCGACGGGAAGGGGGAAAAAAAGAAATATTTAAAAATAAATATAAATAAATTTTCGAAATACGCAAAGAAATATCTGGTTTGGCAGGCGACATGCTCGTGTGGAGAGAAGAGCAGTATTTTTTTAGCAACCGGCACCATCAATCAGGAAGTTTACGTCAACGAGTGACTCCAAAAACAACTCTGTCGTTCATGCAGCAGCATGGACCATGGCACTACGGCAAAAAGGCCTTGGAGTGGTATGCGGCCAACAACGTCCAATTCGTGCCTGAGAATAAGAACCTGCCCACCACCCCAGATCATACCCGATCGAACAATACTGAGCTATCGTGAAGCGGAACTTACGGAAGACAAAAAAGGCGTTGGGAGCGAGCAGCAATTCAAGGCGAACTGGCGTGTAGCAGCTGAGAAGGTCGCCAAATCGACTGTACAAAGTCGGATGCAGCATGTGAGAAGGAAGGCCCGTGCATTTGTTTTTTCGCCGAAGAACTAACCTTTTTTTTTTGAAGTAATGTATAAAGTAATGTACTTCAAAAAGAAACAAAACATGCATTTTTAAATGAAGAATTAACATACTCTAAACGTCATTTTATCTTACCACTTTTTGGTCGTTCTCTTAATGTCTCTTAAAACTCTTAATGTCTGATTTTGTACCTATTCTTATTTCATTCAATGAAAGAGAAGAGGCCTAGGTGCATCGAGTGTTCTCAAAAGTTAAGGTGATCGCCTCGAAGATAGTGATCTCGATCTTGACGACTTTTCGCGTGATGGGAGTCCAGAAACCTTTCAAGACGCTGAATTGGAGGAGCTGCCCCACGCCAAACGCAGGACCAGCGGTAGTAAGGGTTGCAGGCTTTGGGTATGATTAAAATCTATCTAACTTGGGCTTCTTATGATTTTAAGCCAGGATACACAAAGAAAAGAAAGTGATACGGACTACCCGGTGATGCATTTACATCGTCGGCTCGGCTACATATACAAGCTGCGCAGGTTATGCTGTGTATTTGGTGGAACTAGGTCGGCGTTATTTATTATGAGCTGTTGAAACCGAACGAAATCATCGATGGGGAACGGTAACAACTTCAATTGATGCCATTTAGTCGAGCACTGCACGAAAAACGGTCACAATACAACCTTACTTTACCTGTGGGCAGTCTGGCCTGTATATCCGTTGCAGTATCTCAAAGCCGACGCCATTGTACTCCATCCATGGCTATTCGTCGCCTCTCTTACTAGCTCCTGTTGGGCCGCTATCCAGAAATATTT
Organism: Wyeomyia smithii; assembly: GCF_029784165.1. NCBI lineage: Eukaryota > Metazoa > Arthropoda > Insecta > Diptera > Culicidae > Wyeomyia > Wyeomyia smithii. Next base: position 106,246,492 of record NC_073695.1, read on the forward strand.
TGACGGGGATTCGGTCGACATTCTTATGACATACCCAGTCCAACGTAGCCTACCGATTTCAGCCGTATACTATGGTGGGTTGCTCCAGCAACTGATGCAACTCGTGGTTCATTCGTCGTCTCCATGTCTCATCTTCCATCTGCACCCAACCGTAGATCGTACGCAGCACCTTCCGTTCAAAACCCCAAGGACACGTTGGTCCTCCACGAGCAAGGTCCATGTTCCATGGCCGTAGAGGACTACCGGTCGAATAAATTTTTTGTATATGGTCAACATAGTGGAGCGACGAATTTTGTTTGATCGGAGTGTTTTTTTGCAGTCGAAAATAAGCGCGATTTCCGGCCATAAATAATGTGCCTTTTTTCTCTTTGCTAGCGTCTCTGCCGGAAGTCACTAGTTAGCCCAAATAAACAGACTTATATATCACTTCGATTCCGTCACCGTCAATTAGAATCCATGGTGGAAGGCTAACAGAGTCTTCTTTCGAGTCTCTACTTATCATGTATTTTGTGTTATTGTCTGTCCCGATTGGCCTCTAGCTTGAGCTTGCTGTACGTTTCCGTCAACGTCTCGAAGTTGCGAGCCATAGTGTCAATATCGTTATAATGTAATATCGTAACTGGACGGACTTCCTGAAGCTCATACCACTTGTGTCCATCTCCACTTTTTTAATAGCATCTTCCATGGCAATTCCGAACAGTAGACATGAGAGCCCATCATCCTGCCGCAACTTCGAAAGGATTATAGAGCGTCCCCGAAACTCGCACTGTACACATCACTCTGTCCATCGTTGCTATGACCAATTGTGTAAGTTTATACGGAATCCCGTGTTCGTGCATAATTTGTCATAACTGATCTCGTTCAATAGTGTCATACGCTGCTTTGAAGTCGATGAATAAGTGGTGCGTGGTTACATTTTATTCGCGGCATTTCAAATTCTGATCCGTGGTGGCGCGGCCTACTCTGAACTTTACCAGGTGTTGCCGAATTCCTTTGCAATACGTGATAGGCGGCGGCATAGAAGTTTAAAAGGTACCTTGTAGGCAACGCTTAAGTAGCATCGTTATTGCACGATAGTTGCTACAATTCAGCATTTTTTGTAGATGGGACACATGATTCCTCGGTTACATCTCATCCTCCCTGATCCTGATAATAACCTATTGTAACGCTCCAGCTGGTACCCCACCGTCATTTTTAAAAACTCTATTGATAATTGCCAGCGGTTCCACTGCCAGCGGTTTTGTTGCTTTTCAACCTACTGAATTCTCACCTTCGTTTTCTGTAACATTGTCATTTAGATGCTCGCCATAGAATTGTTTCCTTCTATCGATCACCTCACACTCGCTCGTCAAAAGGTTTCCTTCCAGGTCGTGGAACATACCGGTTTATGGTACGCAGCCTATGCGCGAGCTGTTCAGTTTCTCGTAGAACTTACGGGTGTCACAGGTGTTCCATTGCTTTGCGATCTCATTTCTTCTGTTGACGCTTTTTCCTTCGAAAGACCGAATTCTTCCTGTTCCGCGCATGTTTATATCGTTCCACATTCGCTCTCGTGCTGTGCATTTGCATTCGTCGTAAAACCAGTTCTTTTTCGCTTTGGGGCTGCTGTACCTAGTGCCGCTATAGCCGTGCCAGTTATGGCGGATCGTATGTCCCTCCAGCTATCTTCATGATAGTCGAGCGCCGAGCTGCTTATCCGTTCGCTGCTGCGTGTTTCCCTAGGCAACTCTGGGATCCCGTTGTGATACAACACCCCGCGAAAATTACCCAATTACCCCCAAACTCTAATATAAACTGGAGCAACTAACGTTTACTCAACATGTAGAAAACATCTTACAATAATAGAGCATTCTAGAGCATTCTCATTATGAATCGTTGTCCAAACCGAAAAATGACAAAACATCCTTATTATGAATCGTTTAGAACATTAACCAAGCATCCTGGTTATACGCTGTCGAACGACCGGTGGCTCACGAAATGTAAATATCCTAACGATCATGATACACCATGTATACCTCTTCAATTTATGGTCGATTGCGGGAGAATTTATCTCCCAGTTCGACGGCAGTGCCACAGTTCTGTTAAAAGGTAGCCGCCCGATGCTCGCTCATCAGCCCCTTCTGCCCTTCAAATATCTGCAGGAGCTGATAATAGACGATAAAATTGGTAGAAGGCACCGAGGTTCGAGTCAGTAAGCATGAAAAAGAAGGTAAAAAGGCATACACACAAGCACGGATAATGATATAAGCTTGTCACTTACCCTCAATAGTGCTAATAGTAGAAGTGTGGAATATAGCATACACCCGGGCGATATCATATAAGATCAATGTTTCTGTTTGCAGTGTTCACTCAAGACACTTTTACATGAAACACACATATCGCTCAGAGGAATTTTATGCAATACTGGAGTTTTAGAGGAATAAAAAAATTATTCTGATTTTCTTACAATTTCTACAGGGCGTTCAATATCTTCGAATACAACTACTCATCGTTATGAAGGTATGCACCATGTGGATTCTGTGTATTGGTATTGATGATAGCTTTAGCCTCATACGTAGGCTAACGGATGAGCACGGTGTCGACTTGCTGACATTTATTGTTTGTTACCGCGAACGATGAAAGAATACCGCAACGTCGTACTAAAGCTGTTTGCGAGAGGTGAGCGACCTGGCGACATATTTTAGCGGTTGAAATTCTACAGAATGAAGCGGAAACTTATCTGTAGCACCATCCGTCGGTACCAGGTGACAGGCTTGACAAAAAATCACATGAAATTCAAAAGGCCACGTTTAGCGAGGACGCCATCAAGGTGGTGAGGAAGCGGGCACATCGAAAGGAGAACCGCTGAATCCGGAAAACCGCTGCTAACCTAGATGTGTCGCTCGGGAATGCCTACACCTACATGACGAAGTACCTTGGAAACAAGCCGTACAAGAAACGCAAGGTTCTAGGGGTAACGAAGGCTACCGCGAAACGTATGCCAGGAATTTGTGTTTTCGGATGAGAAACCATTTATTGCATCAACCGAAAAAAAACATAGCAAAGCCTTGGTGCTACATTTCGATACGAATACTTGACCTTCTGTTTATTACATACAGACTTCATAGCCAACTGTTCAATGTACAGTACAATTGCGAGGCTAGCACTTCGATCCTACTGACACCAAAAGTCTCTCCCTAGTCGAGACTCCAACCTACGACGACTGGCTCGTTAGGCCAGCATTCTACCTCGATAGCAACTGGAAAGTGCAAAAGCCGCACGATACCCAAAATGACTCCCCGTCCTATATAAACATTCCGCAGCTTCATATCCAGACGTAGGAAGCTCCCACTGGTTTTTATCGAGAAAAACCGGAACAAATCAACGCTGCGTACTATAAAAGAGGGGTTCTGAAGAATATTGCGCCTTCGAATCTTCAGGACCTCTATGGGAATGATTATTACGTGACAGGACGGCCCACCAGTCGAGTCCACACAACGAATACATATCTAGCAAGCGTAGTGTCAGGGGAATTTGACAGATTTTCTTACTTGTTTGGTGGTCTTCCAGTTCCCTAGACCATAATTCTCTAGACTTTTATGTCAGATCGTAGATTCTGACCCTGCAGAACAATCAATAAATGCCGCTTGTAGCATTAGCCCCGCAATTGCCCTGTACACTTAAGGAAAATTATGGCAGAGTTTCCTATGACAGACGTAATAGATTTCTATGCCATAGTTTTTATGTAATTTAGCAAACAATTTGAAAATACTACAAGGGTATTCAGTCCTAGGGGTTGCATGAAATGGTGATAAACTGTTCATAGGAAACACTACCGTTTATATTTGATGGTCGTTATTTTAAAAATAACGACGCATGAATACATGAAAATTTCACACTAGTAGTAGCTGCGAAAACTCTCATAACTCTTATTTTTAAGCATTTATAGTTCTGAAAAGAACTGATTCCATAATCTTCAGTTCAAAATGTGTGCTACAGAACGTTGATGTACGCACCACCACCGGTAGCATTGAATATTTTGCTTGGCCGCGCATAATAAAATATGGTTTCCGCTGTGCTCTCAAAATATCCTGCAGTGTACAATGCACACTAGGGAGGGACAAAAAATAAATGTTAGCTCCCATGCACTTTTCGTGTTCCTTATGGGTCCCATAACAACTGTGTAACTTTTCAGATCGATCGGTGAAACGCCCGATTTGCACCCGATTTTTATAGTTTCCATACGATTTTATATGGGAAAATTCACTTTTTCAAAACTTATTCTCTATAAATTCCCAGTTGGGTCCTAAAAATATATCGATACATGATATTTATAGGAAAATTTCCTGGAAAAAACTCTTCTGAAGACCGTAAGGCGCTACGATGCTTGTAAAAACAGCTATTCACCCCAAACTGATTGAATGTCTGACGGACGGCTCACAATTGAAATTTTCCAGCAACACTGCTACAGCATGCTGCTATTGCAGATTTGTTTAAGTATGAGAAATAATTTCGCTTGGAATTAATTTTCAAAGTGTGATTTTTGCTCATAGTATCTTCGGGGAAGCCTACAAGATAAATTTAAGCGATATCATTTCTCATCACATGGTTGAATTTGCAACAGCAGCATGCTGCAGCAGTGTTGCTGGAAAAATTCAATGTTGAGCCGTTCGTCAGACATTCGATCAGTTTAAGGTGAATAACTTTTTTTAAAAATTTTGTAGAGCCTTACAGTCTTCAGAAGAATTATTCCCAGGAAAATTTCCTACAAATATCATGTATTGGTATATTTTTAGGAGCCAACTGGAAATTTCTAGAGGATAAGTTTTGAAAAAGTAGATTTTCCCATATAAAATCGTATGGAAACTTTAAAAATCGGGCGCAAATCAGGGGTTCCACCGATCGATCTGAAAAGTTACACAGTTGTTACAGGACCCATAAGGAACACGAAAAGTGCATGGGAGCGAAAAAATTACACCAACGCTTTTTTCCCATACAACTGTGTCCCAGTCTAATGCACACTGGGCCAGAAATGGAATCTAGCGGAACGAAATTAATAGCGCTCTTAGGGTTTGACCAATCGGTTTCCGACCTTCTACAAAGTTTCTTGGTATATATAGTGCTTCATCTTGGACGTTTGAATTAGTTCCTAATTTAACCGCGAAGGTGTCGTTGTGATGCTAACTTGTTTCCTTTACACGCTAGAGCTTTGAGGTTCTCGACAAAGTTATAGATCTCTAAATTTTATGAAACTTCACAGAATATACAAAATTTCTTACTCTTCAAGTTTCAGAGATCCACGAGATTTTGTAAAATTTGTCTGAATTTCACGTTTTATTGTGATAATTTTATGAGTTAACCCGGATTAATTTCTTACAAATTTTTTCTCGATAGAACTTAAATAATTACGTCGTTTTCATCCGAGTAGAGAAGTTTTTGAAGTACTTAAGTGAAAATATTACACAAAAAATGAAAAATAAAAATACATAATTTTGTGAATTAGATATCACATAGGTTAGCAAGTATTAGCAAACCATGATTTTTTATAAAAAATGTCCATCAAAAAATCTTCATTTTCTGAAATTTTGAAAGATGTGTTTTTTTGTGTTTTTGTGATATTTCAATTTGAATATAACCATAGGTTTCATGTAAAAATATAATTGGTATTTATTTATTGCATGGAATACACGGTTCAGTACTCGGATACTCTATCCAACCTATTTGCAGGCTTCACAAAAGTATCTCAGTGTAATAAGAGCTTCAACTTAACGTTCAGTTTAATTCAGTTTAACGTTAGAGCTCTTCAGTTTTTGACAAAGTTGTAGATCAGCATATTTTATGTAACTTCGTATAAGAAACAAAATTTCTGTCTCTTAATTTTTTTTTTTTTTGAAAATTTGCGAGTTTTTGATGAATTCGTTTGAGTTTCACGTTTTTTGTAATAGGTTTGTGATTCCAAACATTAAAATCACCAAAGAATGTGCAATTTTCTGAATCAGCATACTTCGGATCGTTTTCGGTTTTAGTTAGTAAGGCTAGTAGATCCGTTGCTATTGGAACAAATGTTATTTTGTTTGTTCCGTAGCCAAATCCAATAGTAACGACAAATTGTTCTTTTTCTCTACGTGCCGAAAACGATCCGAAGTATGCTGATTCAGAAAATTGCATATTCTTTGGTGATTTTGAGGTTTCGAATCACAAACCTATTACAAAAGACGTGAATCGTCTTTTGTATCGAGTTCAGCGTCGATTTTTGCCATGAGGGCGTGGCCACGCAGCTTAGAGAAAAACAAACGGAACAAAACACTTTGTTGAGTCAGAATATGTAGGCACTGCCTACTACTAGGCAGTGGAATTTATTCCGTTCATGTTATTGTCATCCGTGCTCGGGAAACAAGGGAATAGCAAGGAAAATGTATGGGAACGCTTAACCTTGGACCTTTTCACCTTTTTTGACCATTTAGCAGTGAAGCAACAATGTTAAACATTATATCAAACAATTGTTACACATTTTATCGATCCACCGACATATAAATGACTAAAATGCATTAAGTCGTTCGCTTGCTATAATCGTTTAAAACATTTTCCAGTTTTATTTTCAATTTCACAAAATGTAATCTAGTATAGAAAACAAAGACGTAGTCCTACGTCAAAAGTAAGAACTATGACGTTAAAGAAGCGAGAGCGCCTGAAAGTAGACTGCTAAAAAAAACTATAACATAAAGACTGTTACGTCCTGACGAAATAATTCATAGTCACCAAGTTATAGTTTTTTGACAGTCTACTTTTTAGAGCTCTCACTTCCTTAAAGTTACAATTCACAATTTTTAAAAATAGTTTCCCAAATTTCACAGAAAGCTTGTCATAGAAATCTATCACGTCTGTCATAGGGAACTATGCCATAGTTTTCGTGCACCGTGCACCATTATAGTTGGCCACGAAGTGTGTGTATAATAAATAGAAGTTTGATTCCGATGACAAAACACATGATTTTTATTAAACTTTTGATCCTTTTTACAAAAAATTCATGGTAATCATGAAACTTTGGATCTTAACCAGAGTATTGTCAAGCCACTGATGATAGGTAGTGCAGTAGTCACATACCGTAAGGCATCCCATTTGGTGTGTTCTCTTTCCTTATTTCGTCATCGACGAAGCAAGTACAAAGTGTGCAATTAACGATTACATCGCATTTCTTGGTTTCATTCGCACACAAGCTATCGAACTTCCGAATGAACAAATAGCGCAAAACCAATAATCAAGCGTCCATTTCATGGCCACTTCTAATACCATTGATTTGGTCACAGAATTATGCTAACTTGGCTTCGAATGGTGTAACATGAGCACACGATGCTAACACCGAGCGGCCGAGAATCATGAGAAGCTGAACTTTATTGGCTACCTACATGGCCGAGGCACACACGAACGGTTCTGAGTGATCTTTCTCATCGGAAGAGTGTTCCACTAAGCCCCCGGATGCCTTGAGCATGCTGAACCTTGTGTTAAGATTTCGCATGTGGGAACAATGCATGTACCACGTCTTTCTCTATCTCTCTCTCTCTCTCTCTCTCTGGGCCTGCTAGTGTTGTCTCGTGAACATGAACTTACAACCAATTACCAGTAATGATGGCTTCTCTACGTCTTTCTTCGTCAGATTGAAGTCAAACTGTTGCATAACATCTTTCTAAAATGTTTGTTTCAACACGTATCAATTACGTTTGCCATGTTCTGTGCTATTAGCCGAAGAATGCAACTCTCGCACAACCGGTCCTACTGCCAGCTCCAGGAAGCCTCAGCGAATGAACTAGGCGTACAACAATAAACAAATAATGAACGTACGTTACGGTATAAAACGCTTTTCCAAGAATCTAAAAATTAAGCACGTTTTAACTGAACGACCGCCTGTCAACCAACGCTAACGAGAATTTTTCGATCGTGTGTTTGGTGGGGTACAACCTGTTTACAAATTACCCGTTCTATCCTGTGTGCAAAGTCACATCAACATCTTTCCGGTGGCAATTTTGAGTGTCACACTAGAAAAAATAAGTTTACTGGTAAAGCACCCACAATTACGGTTAAAGTAATTACCCCAAAACGTAGAAGTATAACTTTTTGTAATTAAAATTACATTTTATTTAATATTGAAACCCAACATCTTTGCATAAGTACCATCAGAATATTGCTAGTAAGATTCCTAACGCCGAAAAAATAAAAAAACACAGTTCCGGGAAAAGTTTATAATTTTAACATTTTCCTCTGGCGTTCTCCGCTAGGAAAGGAAAGTTTTCAGAATAAGCAACGATGGGTATAATAAATCTCAGTTTTCTGATGTGCCTAATCTTGATGTATCTGGAACCAAGTGCTTAAACGATGCTTCGCAGTTGTTTCATAAAATTATACACTCTCTAACCTGCTTTCGTGGTGGAAATCAACACCAAAGAGATTGTACCTCCTAGCCAGCGGCTGAATCTTCTCTAATCAAATTAGACGACTAGTCCGGTACCGGAGACTGGTTGATTAGATGCAAATTAGTACCTTTCATGCACTTCCACTAGAATGTATCCAGCGCAGGCAGTGCACGAAGTTTATGAGGATGTACCCGTGACTAATCACTTCGAGGGTACAGCTCATCCTGTCGACCATTCGCGTCAGTTTTATGTGTGTTCCTAATGTGTCACCTTTTTTACCACCAGTACCAGCAACCAGCAAACCTGTTCCCTGTTTATCCAGCTGAACCGGGACTTGCGGCTTGCTGCAGATGGTATGCGGTAGATAACAACAGTTGGTTTGCTGCGTGGCGGTTGATTGGCAGTTACTTAGAGTGGTCACAGCGACGAACTGCCACCGGCGCAATTAGAGCGTGATTATAAATTAGGTTTCGCAGGTGGCGCGTTCGCGGAGCAGATTGACCGTATGTCAGTCGGGTTGTTTTCAGGGGCGGGGAAAAAGGCCTGTGTAATTAGAGTTGTGTCCCTTGTTTGTTTTTATGTTTGATGAATCCTTACAACGAAAAACTTTATGTACAGTTATTTAAATACATTTTTTTTCTTCTTTTATTCCAGGTGAGTCATTCTTACAAACAGCGCAAGCGTAAGTTTTTGAGATTAAGGGTACAAAGTTTCTGGTACTATATGACGATTACTCTAAAATTGGTATGTTCACAAATCTATAGCAGCTCAGACTACTTCTATGATAAATCTCTTTGTATGCCATATTTGCGAGTAATTTCGAGTGATACATTATTCCAGTATTCGCAATATTTTTTAATATAGGGGGGGATGTGTTGTTTTTTTTTGTTCATCTATAATTTATTTGCACGGCACAAATACAATTTAATGTTTAACGGCGCCAATTATATCTGGTAGCTTACTTTCTAAAGTATCTTAATAACTAAAAGCAAATTTTTTATCCTCGCTACCGACTACGAGCTGAAACTAAATGTAACTTAAAGCTATAATATTTTGCATTAAAAGCACTGGTTTACTGTATGATGGTTTTCATTGCCATAGGTAAGCACATGTTCCGCTGCTGGGCCAAGATATTACGGACTGGCATATTGGGTTGTCTCCCTCGGGCCTTGAGAGTATCGTGCGGGTCTGATTGCTGTTTCCGGATCCGGGGTCTTAACGTGTTCTTGTCGTTAGGCCGGATGCAGGCGGAAGGGGGTAGGACTAAACTGGGGCGTGGATGGATTTCAGGAAAACGTATATAAGGGACATGTAGGATAGGTCACGGCTCGCCAAGACATCACGAGCAGGAACAGCCGACTGCCTACCTTCGGCCTGCAGGGAAGCTATTAATTTAGACCTGGCGTCACGGTGTACAGGGCATGACCAAACAACGTGCTCTATGTCGTGATTACCTTCACCACAGGCACAGATACCACTCTCCCCGAGCCCAACACGACGGAGATGCGCGTCAAATCTATAGTGATTGGACATCACGCAAATGAAATCCCGACCTACATCCAACCCCTTGAACCACGGGTTCGTCGACACCTTGGGGATTATTGAATGTAACCACCTTCCCAGTTCCCCTCTGGTCCAAGCATTTTGCCAACTGATGATCGTATTCTGACGTACAAATGAGAAAAATTCATTATAGGCAATTGGTCTTTCATAAATTCCACCGTTTGTTGCCCCCACCTTAGCCAAAGAGTCCGCTTTCTCATTGCCCGGTATCGAGCAGTGAGAAGGGACCCACGCTAAGGTAATCTGAGTAGATTTTTCGGATAAAGCACTCAGATGTTCCCGTATTTTCCCCAGGAAATACGGAGAGTGCTTAACATCTTTCATCGATCGGAGAGCCTCAATGGAACTGAGACTGTCCGTAAAGATGAAATAATGGTCCGTGGACATTTTTTCGATAATCCCTAGGGTGTACTGAATTGCAGCCAATTCTGCGACGTAAACAGAAGCAGGATTATCAAGCTTATGGGAGACGGTTAAATTGTTATTGAAAATACCGAAGCCAGTGGACCCATCAAGAAGTGATCCGTCAGTGTAGTACATATTGTCGCAGTTGATGTTTCGATATTTATTGGAAAAAATTTTAGGGATCTGCCGCACGCGTAAATGATCCGGGATTCCACGAGTTTCTTCTATCATGGATGTATCGAAAAACACAGTAGAATCAAAAGTATTTGATAAGTCGACACGATTTGGAATATTCGAAGAAGGGTTAATATTTTGGGACATGTGATTGAAATACAATGTCATAAAACGGGTTTGAGAATTAAGTTCGATTAACCTTTCAAAATTTTCAATCACAGAACGGTTCAAGACCTCACATTTGATAAGAATGCGAGGAGACAGGCTCCAGAAGCGGTTTTTCAATGGTAGTACTCCAGCTAAGACCTCCAAACTCATCGTATGGGTCGACTGCATGCAACCCAAGGCGATACGCAAACAACGATATTGTATTCGCTCCAGTTTGATCAAATGTGTGTTTGCTGCGGAGCGGAAGCAGAAACACCCGTACTCAATGACAGACAATATCGTTGTTTGGTAAAGCCTTATAAGGTCTCCTGGGTGGGCTCCCCACCATTGTCCGGTTATTGTACGAAGAAAATTCACTCTTTGTTGACATTTTTTCATCAGATACCTCACGTGACAACCCCAGGTGTCTTTAGAGTCGAACCAGACACCAAGATATTTGTGTACCAAAACCTGAGAAATCGTTTTACCCATTAATTGTGTTTGAAGCTGAGCAGGTTCATGCTTCCTAGAAAAAACTACTATCTCAGTCTTCTCCGGAGAGAATTCGATACCTAGCTGTAAAGCCCAAGCAGACAAATTGTCCAAGGTATCTTGCAATGGTCCTTGCAAATCGGCAGCTTTGGCTCCTGTAACAGAGATTACACTGTCGTCTGCAAGTTGTCTTATCGTGCATGAATTTGCCAGACATTCGTCGATGTCATTTACATAAAAGTTGTAAAGAAGGGGGCTTAAACATGAGCCCTGGGGAAGACCCATGTAGCTAATGCTAAAAGTTGCCAAATCGCCGTGCGTAAAATGCATGTGCTTTTCGGACAGCAAATTGTGCAAAAAATTGTTCAATATTGGAGAAAATCCTTGTCGGTGAAGTTTACCCGAAAGAATGTCAATAGAAACGGAATCAAAAGCCCCCTTAATGTCCAAGAACGCAGACGCCATTTGTTTTTTGCGAGCATACGCCAGCTGAATATCTGTTGAGAGCAACGCAAGACAATCATTCGTCCCTTTGGCATGGCGGAAGCCAAATTGAGTATCTGATAGTAGACCATTTGATTCGACCCAGTGGTCTAAACGACGGAGTATCATTTTTTCCATCAATTTCCGGATACAGGATAGCATTGCAATCGGCCTATAAGAGTTGTGATCGGAAGCTGGTTTCCCTGGTTTTTGGATGGCGATCATCTTCACTTGCCTCCAATCCTGCGGTACAATGTTTTGCTCCAGGAACTTATTTAACAAGTTCAACAAGCGCCTCTTGGCATTGCCGGGTAGATTCTTCAACAAGTTGAATTTGATTTCATCTAACCCAGGCGCGTTATTGTTACAGGACAGGAGGGCAACTGAAAATTCTGCCATCGTAAAAGGTGATTTTATCGCGTCGTGGCCCGGAGACGCATCACGAACAATATTTTGCTCAGGAACAGAGTCCGGACATACTTTCCTGGCAAAATCAAATATCCACCGACTTGAAGACTCCTCGCTTTCGTTGACCGTTACGCGATTCCGCATTCTTCGGGCTGTGTTCCAAAGAGTGCTTATCGATGTCTCCCTCGACGTCTCGTTCACGAACCGACGCCAATATCCGCGTTTCTTTGCTTTAGCCAAGCTTTTAAGCTTGGTATTAAGCTCCGAATACCGTATATAGTCGCCAGGTATACCTTTCTTCTTATAGGCCTAAAACGCGTCGGATCTTTGCGTGTAGACATCGGAGCACTCTTGGTCCCACCACGGAGTGGGAGCCGGTTCTTTAATCGCTACGCCGGGATATTACTTCGTTTGGGCTTGCAACGCGGCGTCGAGGATTAAGCTCGCGAGGAGGTTGTATTCTTCAAGTGGTGGGTGATGTTGAATCGACTCGACTGCTTTTGAAATCATTTCCTCGTATAACTTCCAATCGACATTCCGTGTGAGGTCATACGGAATGTCAATTGGTCGCATGCGAGTTGAACCGTTAGTAATTGAAATAAGAATAGGCAGATGGTCGCTACCGTGAGGATCGAGGATTACCTTCCATGTGCAATCCAACCGTAGCGACGTCGAACATAAGGATAGATCCAAAGCGCTTGGGCGCGCTGGAGGTTTCGGGATACGTGTCATTTCACCGTTGTTTAAAATAGTCATGTCGAAGTCATCGCAAAGGTTGTAGATTAAAGAGGAGCGGTTATCATTGTAGGGGGAACCCCAAGCCACACCATGAGAGTTGAAGTCTCCCAAAATCAAACGTGGCGAGGGAAGAAGTTCTATTAAATCAAAGAGCAACCGTTGCCCAACCTGTGCTCTGGGAGGAATATATATTAAGGCAATACAAAGCTCTTTACCTTGTATTGTCATTTGACATGCGACAACTTCGATGCCTGGAATCGAGGGGAGGTTAATACGATAGAAAGAATAGCACTTTTTAATCCCTAAAAGTACTTCCCCACATGGGGTGTCTCGATCAAGGCGAATAATATTAAAATCATGGAAGTTGAGATCAATATTTGAAGTAAGCCAAGTTTCACAAAGGGAAAATGCATCGCATTTGTTTCTATTTATTAAAACTACAAATGAATCCATTTTTGGTAAAATACTTCTACAATTCCACTGTAAGACAGAGATAGAATCCTTCGTATACACAGATGAATTAGGCATCGAAGGATACAATCGCTGCAAGGAGGGGCCATTAGGCAGTCAACTGCTTCAAAAGTGATCTAACTGTTGGGAGGAATGCTGTAAGAAAAATTTTAATTGGATCGGGTACATTGAAAGTTTCAAAAATCCAGTCCACAATGTCAGAAAATTTCACTAATCCAGAGTTTGTTTCATCAACTGAGAGTGCAAAAGGAACAACAGGGGTTTTAGATGTTCCTGGCAGTGCTGCGAACTCCTTCTGGGACTTTAAATTTGCAAGCCCAGGAGGAGTTTGCTTCGGTTTTTCCGCAGCACTGTTTGGTTTGTTTGTAACTTTCATTTCACTTTGGGAAATCTTAGGACCTTTTCGGGGAAGTTTAGGAGAGGAAATATTTTTCCTCTTTCTAGACGCCCCAGGATTGGCATAAGTTGTTCCCGCTGGTGAATCGTCAGAATCGGTTTCATCAGAGGACAACAGATCAGAGGGGTTCGATGTTATGGTAGAAGTGGTCACGGTCTTCTTCAGTATCTCAGCGTAAGATCGCTTTGAACGCTCCTTAAGTGACCGCTTAATTTTATCTCTGCGCTGCATGTACACCGGGCATGTGGTGAGCTCATGCTGATTTTCCCCGCAGTGAATACATTTTTCAGCATTTACACTGCAAGAATCGTCCGCATGAGTTTCTCCACACTTGCTACATCGTGCCTTATTGCAGCAGTAGGCGGCTGTGTGGCCTAGCTGCTTGCAATTGGTGCAATTCATAACACAGGGTACATACAATCGCACAGGCAGACGAACCCGATCGATCGAGACGTGGCTAGGGAGAGCAGATCCGGCAAACGTAGCACGAAACGAGTCTGACGGAGTGTACACTTTTGTGCCGTTGACAAGAGACACAGACCGCAATTGCTTGCAATCTATGATCTTTACTTTTACGTCGTGACACAAAGCGTTTTTGAAGCAGCCAAAACCGCTTGCCAAGATACACTCGACCGACAGACTCGAATCGGTTATGACACCGTCGATCTCCACGTCTCGTGCGGGTATATAAACGCGATACTCGCGTGTGAAAAGCTCGGAACGAGCAATAGCGTTGGCCTGTTCCAGGTCGCTGACCACGACACGGAGCTTGTTGGGTCTGACCTCGGAGATTTCGGTCACGGCCTTGTACCCCTCCGTCAGGTCTTTCGAAATCTGCAGGATGTTTAACGGTTTCGATTTCGGTCCTGCTTTGGGCCGAAAGAAAACAGTAAAGCTGCCCTGAGACCCGTCCGGGTAAAGCCTGGGGCGAGGGGGGACTGGAGAATTAACAGAGGAAGGGTTGGCAGGAGGGACAGGGTCGGAGGGGTTCGGGGATGGTGGCACGGGAGGCGAGGGATCTACATCCATCGCGCTGAATCTAGCGCACTAGCGCCGACAGAACACGTACCTCTTTACTTCTCCCTTCAGCAGGGTTCGTTGTCCGAACGGTCGAAGCTGCAGCTGTTACAGCCAGCAGCACCAATACAGCAGCTCCAAACAGCCACCAGCAGCGAGCCGGGTGTGTGATCACTCAGCACAGCGACACAACCCGCTGTCAACTGTTGGCTTCTTCTTTTTCCTCCTTTGTGTTGAGATTCTCGTCCACTGCTGTAGCACAAATCACTTAGCAGCCAAATCGGCTTACGCACCAGCAAACAGCCACGATGCGAAACAGTTGCACAAAGGCGGGCGACCTTGAACCTTCACTCGACCAGGCAAACAATGCCAACACTTGCTCGCGCGTCTTTTGTTTTATATTCTATCGGAGCGATCACCAAACACATCCGATACTGATGCGTGTTCGGCACAGAATGGGGGATGTGTTGTGATGAATTAATTATTTACTAATATTTATTCAGAACTTTTATTGTGTGTTCTGCCACAAACGGTGACATATCCACACTATTACATATATTTTAAGCTTTATTTCATTAAAAGATTGTAATTGCTTCCGCAGAATATAAGTGAATATAATTGTAGGCAAATTGTAAACCTAGTTGTCAAGAAAAAAAAGGAATTTAAAATTGAACCTTAATCCAATCTTACACCTATCTTACTGACTATAAAGTGAGCTAATCGTTGTAATTGAGGATGGCAACGATTATTGCCGGAACTTATTGATAATTTGGTTTGACATATTTTCTAATGTTTCCACATTAGTAAGCATGTGTAGTTAATATTTAACTTGGTCAGACCAATTTAAGATTGCACCGTTCATCTTAACAACATGATTATTGGTGAGTTTGAGAAAAGAAACTCTTGGTTTATGAAGAAAAATGATTAATTGTGTTTTTGATGCATTAGGAGAAATCTTCCATTTCTGCAAGTATAAAGAAAATATATCTAGGCTTTTTTGCAGCCTACTGCATATGACGCGAAGGCTTTTTCCTTTTACGGAAATGCTTGTATGGTCACAAAACAGAGATTTCTCACATCCTGGTGGTAAATCAGGAAGATCAGAAGTAAAAATATTATATAAGACTGGGCCCAAGATACTTCCTTGAGGTACACCAGCTCTAACAGGCAAACTCAAATATTCGCAATTGGGGCGGGGGCCTAGTGTGGTTGGTAACGTCTCCGCCAACCACGCTCGACGCCTGGGTTCGAATCCCACCGCCGACATAGGTGTCGATGGTTGTGGGGTGGCGTGATCCACTCACAACCAACCCAACTGGTCTAGATTCAATCCTAGCCGACACCGGGAGATTTTCTGAGGCGAAAAATCTCAGGGATCTCGCCTTCCATCGCATGAGGAAGTAAAGCCGTTGGCGCCGATCCGTTAATAAACGAGTCGTGAGTTAGGGACCTGGGTGTGGAGTCGCCTCCCTGGGCGTCGGTGATTGGCACAACAACAGTGGCGGAAATAGACCGACGGAAAATTAGCGAAAATAAAAAAAAAAAAAATATTCGCAATCGTTTCTCACTTCTAATAGCTATCGTCTCTCAATTATTTTCTCTCGTATTTACATATATCTTCTGTCAGTGAATAGTTCGTCATCGGTTTGCAGAGCTGTTGCGAATTTAGTTCTTAAGAGAACGAGCTAGCATCGCCTGGGTGCTACATACCGATTCGAAACTTGACGTTCTGTTGATTATACACAGACTTCGCAGCCAACTGTTTTGGTGTACAAGACCATTGCGAGGTTAGCGTTACGATGCTACTGACACTTACAGTCTTTCCCAAGCCGAGACTCGAACCTACGACGACTAGCTTATTAGGCCAGAATCGCACCTCGAGGCCAGCTGGAAGAGTTAAGAGAAGGAGCTATCGTAGTTAAAATCTGAGTTTGTTCACTTATGAAGTGGTATCGTATGGTAATTGTTTCTACTGACTGATTGGCGGAGTTGAACCTAACGCTAAACAAGATTTAATGTTTATTGCCGATATTATCACTGATCACCAACACTGAATATTGCTATGAAATTTCATGAAATTTAAATTTTATGAATTTTAAATTTTTTGATATGGTGTAGCTTCGAAACTACCATTATTTGCAGCTGGAGCCTGTTAGTGTTTATTATCTTAGGAACATTAAAGTGCGAAAAATACGTTATTTTTGACTCGACTTTTTCATATTAGCAGAGTTGTTAATACTATTTTAAACTATTTCTAAAAACTCCGAATAATCGTATGTATATGATTCAAATATTCGAGATTAGAATGCTTCCAGAATTCGCCGATGATATCTGTCTCAGCATCCAAGATACGATACGATTTAGAAGAGGAGGGTTTGTTTGTCTGTGATAAAGGCTTGAGCTTAAAGCCTTTATACATAGAATTATATTTAATCATACGATTGAAAAAAACTTTGAATTTAGCTTTAGCTTACTTTGAATTTAGCTATAAACAGTTTACAATGTTCAGGTAGAAAATTTTTGCATTCCTGTAACATTTTTAATTGAAAAGTAAGTTGATTCTATTTCGAACTGCAGACGATCGCGATTCGAACTAGCAACCTTATTCATATCAGAACTAGAAGCGCTACACTTTGTTGAAATTTCAATTAAAACAGTCCCAATAATAACGGTAAAAAATTTACGGAAAGCAGAAGGAAATTCCTTCTGAAACACTTTCATTAGTTGCATAGGGGACAAATCAGTGTAAGTTTCGGATATCTTAAAACTCTCGTTGTTTACTAGTCTTGGATCCAGAAACCTGGTGGAGGATACTTAAATTTTTCGCCCCGCTGAAAACCAAAAAATCAACAACACCGCTATTGCTAAGTTCCCGCCAGCAGAGCCATCTCGGTACTGAGTTCAGAGAAACAGAGGGAGCCTTCCAGCCTGTTATCTCAGGCAAGTATTCGATTTAGGCGTGTTTCGATTGCAGTTCTGACATTCTAAATTTCAGCGTCGATAATGAGCCCTCCGAAATTGGAATGCAGCTGCAACCGGGACGCACTGTGAAAAGCAATATGGAAGCCCTCGGTTCCCCTGCCCCAGTCGCGCCTCTTGCAATTAGCGCTCATCATAGTCGTCTCGGTCTTGACGGCAGATGTGGATCGGGGTCTTCAAACCTGCCTCAACAGGCAAGTATGGTCACGATTCGGCCCACTCGATGCTCGATACCGCTTCGCGTTCTAGCTGCATTTCCGGCACTTCGAGCTGCACATTAACAATACGACCAGTAAGCTGCCTGCATTTTATCGTCGGTATGAACAACGTTCTCGATAATTTCCGTGTTGACGTCTCGGATCTTAGCTATGCTATCATAGTTCTTACTGAGACTTGGCACGAGATTCACGCACACTTTCTCGTCAGGTGTTCGGAAATAACTAGGAGTGCCGACAATAGTCGAAGATCTACTGGTGGGGGCGTTCTCGTGGCTGTAAGATCGAAGCAAAAACTTTAAAGGATGCCGCTTCTTTGAGCCTTGAAAAGGTTTAAAAAGCGATCAAATTGGGCGATCGTAAATTGTTTCCCTATGCTCTGTGTTTACCTCCAGATCGAGTACATGAGCGTGAATTTATTGTTGCCGATCGGACAGGAAATCGCCAAAACAACAGATGAAGTTATGGTGTTCGGCGATTTCAATCTTCTCCGGATTTCGTGGAGAGAATATCGAGACGGAATTTTTCTTCCGGATTTAGATCATTCAAGTATCCGTCCTAATGCTGCACTTTTAAATTGTTATAGCTCAGCCACACTTACTCAATTTTAGCATATTACCAACCAGAACAACCGCATTTTTGACCTCTGCTTTGTAAGCGCCCAGGACACAGCCCATATTTGTGCGAAGTCCCTGCTCCATTAGTTAAAATATTTTGCCACCATCCAACTTTATTAGTTACCATAAACGCCGAATTACAACGCGATCTTGACACTGCTTCCAATACCGTATCTTACACGCAAAAGTTGGATGGTGCGAAACCAGTACAAAATCGTGCGTTTTTAGCGCAATTGTTGATGTGGTTTGGAACCAGTACAATGATTGCGTGTTGGGCATAACTCAATTAATGCTCTAGCGTTTTTTCAATGTATTTGTCACCTCCGAACTACTACACCTAAACAGTTTCAGCCGGTATGAAGCAGCTTTGCAAAGCGAGCGAGAAGCAAAACCTTTCTCCTCCTCTCTGCTTGAAAACAAGACATATGCTACGCTTCTCAAGTCTTTTGCACACACGCTTTCCCCTGAGTAGAAGCAAGCACGCATCGACAGTATTAGTGAGACTAACAACACTGGCATCTAGTATGTACAGCACGGGTGTCTCGCTCATTTCGTAAAGCGACGAGACATCGTCTTGCGCGTCGCAAAACGAACCGAAAAAGAAGCGAAAGAGCAACCTGCAAATTATATGTGACGTATCTAGTCTCGTCGCACGTACATGGAAAATCTACGAGCAAGAGAGAAAGAGCAGTCACTAAAACACTCGATGTGAGAAATAAAGTGTCGGTATATGATACATATTCTGATTTCAATCTATGTCAATGTATTCGCAGTACAACTGTTGCGTTATGCGTTTCACACATTTATTGTGCGATTTCTGTGCAACATTTGTGCGAATCGGGAAGACACAATGATTGTACAAGACTTCAACTTTTGCGTGTACGACTTCCGTAATATTGACCACCAGAGTTATGCTAAGTTTTTCTCCGAGGTCGACTGGAACTCTATTTTAGTCTCCGTTAATGCCGAAGACGCCGCTCAAACTCTCTCCAAAGTATTGGCCTATGCCATCGATCAATACGTCCCAAAGAAGAAACAGCATCCTCCGCCCAGCGGTGTGGAGAGGGCTACCTTTAAAAAAGCTACTAAGCACCGTACACTGTCCCTAAAACGTCATTATCCGAGAATCAACCACACATACAAAAGTGTTGCGAAACGATGCTTTTTCCGATATCAACATGATTTACAGAGGAAGCTCAAGTCTCGTCCCAAGCAGTTTTGGATGCTCGTCAATCAAAAGCGACATGAAGGTGGGATACCCTCCTCTATGACATTTAATGGTAAGGAGACAACCACCTCTCAGAACATCTGTCAGCTTTTCTCCGAAAAATTCGCCAGTGTGTTCACTGACGAGACACTGAGCGATTGCCGCCAGTAATATTCCATGGCCTGGTCAAACTTTGAACATTTAGATGCGATGCCGATGATGATTTCTAGAGCCTGATGCAAACTCAAATCACCCCTAAATCCGGGTTCTGACGGGATTCCGTCAATGTTTTTCAAAACGCAGATTGAAAACCTGGTATCTCTGCTTCTGCATGTTTGCTATCGTCCACTTTCGGTATCTTCCCGTCCTGCTGGAAATTGGCGTACAAGTTACCAGTACACAAGAAGGGAAACAAACACGATGTGAGCAATTATCGTGGGATCACCTCGCTCTGTGCTGTTGCCAAACTGTTCGAGTTTGTCATCATGGAGCCTTTGTTCACTCACACACACCCGAGAATGTGAAAAGCGGTTGGTTGTGCTCCAGGACGGTCGTTGACTGCGGGCCCAAGGCCTAAGCAGGTGCGGAACAGGGGGAACCCCTCAAAATACTCCGAAGCCTTGAAGAAAATGAGAGCCGTAAGCCAGCGTAAGGACCTGGAAGCGGATGTGCGAAGCATCCATCGATCTTGTACCGGCGGGATGATCTCTGAGCTCCGAAAGATTGCTGGAAACAAGGGCATAACTTACAAGACGGTGGCCGAGCAGGGTGCGAGTTCGGTTATTCACCTCAGAGATGACTCTCCAGCTTAAAAAATTGTATGAAATCACCGAGAGGTGCTACGTTGCCCAAACCCTCAAGAGTCATCAGCAGCTTTTTTTTGTTGTGTGGACCCCACTGCGACCAGTAGTTGTTTGATCTATTGTGGCATTGTCCGGACGTTTTTGCTGTTTGCACATTTCTGTTTTTTTTTTACCATTTTGCAGTGCTACTTATTGAGAAGTAACCTGCTCCGTGTTATAGTGCTTTTTGTGTTCTCCTTCAGACTTAGTAACCTACTACCTTCCTTATCGACCTTATCATATCCTCCTGCAGGCTATCACTCTAAAAGCATATAACGTGCTATAGTCTATGATATTATCGAAGCTTTAGATCAGTGGTTATTAAGTCTGGAGGGAAGTTATAGTATTTTTTGTCTTCTCATTCAGATTTAGTAACCAACTTTCTTCCTTATCGATTCTATCATATCCTCCTGCAAGCTATCACTCTAAAAGCATATAACGTGCTATGGTCTATGATATTATCGAAGCTTTAGACGAGAGGTTATTAAATCTGGAGAGAAGATTTTGTGTGGAAGAGCCTGAGAATAAACCCATACTTAAAGTCCTTTTTTTGCGAACGAATGGTTTGGTTCTACCAAAATACGAACCTATCACCATTCGCTTGTCAAAGCGGACTCTGTAACCTTGCGGCTACGAAGCTCGACTATGGATGCTCCTCAGCAGGTTAATCAATTTTCCTCCGATTTGGTCCAGCGGGGATCCAGGCGGCCACATTCCGAATAACAGCGGCAAATGCGAACCTGGCCCTGGAGACGAACCTTGGCTTGAGATGGCTGACCTGTATGCTCCATGGGCATATTCCAGCAACCGGACGCTTGTTTCAGGTGCTTTGAGGGAGAGCATAAGTAACCAATTGTACAGGCGTTACTGTGGCGTGTACGGAGCAAAATACTTCAGGGAGCATCTCCGGTGCCTGGTACCTGAGGCCACGTTCTACCACGTTGGTCTATCAAAAGGTTCGTTCAGATGATTGACTTCGTAACCGTAGAGCTGACGGGCCTAATGCCATAGGCGATGGCGGGGTCAGATCTTGTTGAAGGCTTTGGCAAAGCTCTGCTCGAGTGCTGACCTACTAGTTATCACATTATCGCGGGTGTGTGACGCCACCAGGCCTTGGCCTCACTAGCCTAGGGATGGAAAGTCGCCGCTGCACTGGTGGACTCACGCTATAACAGACCTCCGAACACCGTTGTCCATAGGAAAGAGCGCCGTGCTACATTCAGATCTGCAAGGTCGGCATTCAAGAGTGTTAAGAGTGTGGGTGTGTAAAGGTTAGCAAGCGGGCTTGCTTCGAAAAGTTCTGTGCGAGTACCAATACGAACTCGTGAGGTAATGCCTACAGGACCAAAGCCATATTTACGCCTGCAGAGCGACTACCAGCAAAACTGGAGCGTATCATCGAAGATCTCTTTCCCTGGCCTCTGGTTGTTGAGTCTCACGCCCGACGTTTTAATATCTCAGATACATACCAGGAATGGTAGGCCAACTTGCCAAACATCCGATACGTGAGCAACAGCAGTCGGACTGAGGCTTAAGAGGAGACAAAGGTGATGATAAAGGAACTCATCGCGATCTAAATCCTTAAAAGTGAGCAAAGCATCGGAACTAGATGGAATCTTGGGATGTTTCGGGTAGTCATATAAAAGGGTCTTGATAACTGCCCATCCGTCTACTGACTGATCCGATAATTGACCCATCAGTCTACTGAACACTGCCGGCAAGATGCTTTAGAGGGTTATCCTCCACAGACTGATGAAATAAAAAGGTGAAAAGTAATCAGTTGGGCTTCCAGCAAGATAGATCCACGCTGAATGATATTCTCTTTGTCTCTTAGACGGCGTAAGCAGCAGTCCAGCGCAAGAAAAAAGGCATTTGATATTGCGCAACAATCATGGTTGGCGTGAAAAATGCGTTCAATAGCGCCACAGCACCACCGAGTCTCATGTTGCACTCGAGCGTTGCACCGCCAGGTTTCACCCCGGGCCCGGTGTTGTTAAATGTCATGTACAACGGAGCTGAAGTTCCCTGTTGGGGTTGCGATCGTCTGCCTCATGGACGACATAACGCTGGTGGTCTACGGCGAGTCAATCGTTGAGGTCAAGTTGACTGTTGCGAGCTGCCTGCGCAAGATCGAAGACTGGTTTCACTTCAGGAAACAGGCGTTAGCGCACCATAAGACGGAGGTCACTAGTTACTAACAGTTACGATGGTAAACTGGAAGGTACCTTTGGGTTTATGTATCTGAGGGTAGCTAGTGCGTATCGTATGGTGTCATACGATGCAATCTGCGTCTTGTCCAGTATGATGCCTATCAGCATGGTCATTAAGGAGGATGTAGAGACCTTCGATCAACGTGACACAAGGGGCATAGAAGGTACAGGAAGATCATGTTCGATGATCCATCTGATTCCGCGAAGGGCGTCAGTATCCGGATGGATCGGGAGGCACCATGGAAAAGTGAACTTCCACAGATCCTGTCAGACCGCCTGCAGCATCCAGGCGATCTTTATACAAGTTCGAGCGGAGTCCCCCTTATTTCCCGAGTGTGTGGAGGTGGATGAAATCAAAAATTAACACAAAACTTGAAAAGTATGCTGCTGTTATCGTTAAAACAGTGCAATCAGTAATCAATATTGATGATTTTTGTACTAACTAGCAAATGCCAATATGAACTGATCGATTCACAATCATGGATCCAGTCATTCAAAAACATCATCGAATCAATAACAATCATAGGAGCCAACTTCGGGAGGGCAAGGCACTTTTTGACACCCCCCCCCCCCATATTTTTTCCCGGGGGGTAACGTATCATTTTGCCCCCTCAATAGTTTTAGAATGTTGGCGTTTCTTTTTTCGTTTCCCTGATAGATTGATTTGTTATTTTCAAACTTCACAACCCTCACTTCATTTCGCAAATTTGTGGTCTATGATAGTTACTATCGCAACTGCCATTCCAGTTATTTAACGTCAAGACATATTGCACGCAAAAATGTTAAACAATATATTACTAGAATCAGATTAATCAGATTTTTCCGAAATTCTTTTGCCCCTCCCCCAATAAATAATTCTATGAAGTCGGCGCCCATGATAACAATTAAAAAGACATTGGGTTTATTCAAAACATTTTGCATTTAACGACGACTCTGCTTTGAAATATATTAATAATATCTTTTTGTACTTCATGTTATAAAGATGAGTTTAAAAATACAATTACATGATTTTAAGGACGAATGACACAAACCACGAATCCTTCAAAACCAATAAAACAACAACCATTTGATTTTGGAACGGCCTCTTAGCAAACAAAATGACATACAGATACTCAAGTTTTGCAATATTTCTGGAGTACGCAGTAGCACATCTCAAAGTGCTTCAATTATGAAATCAAACAATAAATAAGTTCCATTGGGCTAAGCAAATTTGAGCCACCGATTGTGTACGGGGCGGCCGTCGCAAATTACCAATTTCGATGGACCTTTTGAATTCAGTTTTCAACAATTGTCATAACCCGTCGACTCCAATTTATCACCCGTCGTTCAACCAAAATTAACATGCCAGCATCAATCAGCATCGTGTCAATTTCTTTGCCACCAGGAATCGAATCGCCAATCGGCCGCGGCGGCGGTCCGTTAGAGAAATTCGATAATCAACGAGAGGGAAAAAAGTGCCCCGGTCATTCGATAATCGCTTTCGTTCACTTAACTCTACCTGTCTGTAACGTCCTGCACCCGCACTCGAACACACTACACTCGGTATGTTTCGCAACATTACACAATCCGATCCCATTCAATCCCGATAGGCTGGCACGGGGTCGTCTCTTGCGGTCGCAATGGTTTAATTCTTTCCGAAACACCCTCCTTGTCGGGCTAACGACGAGCGGAATATCATAACAAGACGCGAATCGTGACCGTTAGTTGCAAATCCGTTCCCTTTTGCTAGATATTGATTTCACGTGAAGAACTGCCATCGCGCGAGCCGTTTCCTAAGAGAGCCTCAGATCATTGCGCGTCAAAGAACCGCACAACATTTTCAGTTTCGTTGCAAGCGTTCGGGGTTGGAAAAAAATGTCTTCCGCTGATTAAGTGTGATTGCTGTTGACTGCGGCTGCCACCTACCGTCCCGATTCGGTCCCCACGATGACGATAATGATTGCAATGATGATGATGATGATGATGATGATGATAGACTGACACCGCCATCCATCAAAACTCTGCCGTGCGCGGCCGATGACGAATGGTGCGTGATGCGCATGTTCAACTCTTTGGTGCGCAGGATAATTTGACTGACCGCCGCTGCTGCCGTGAACCTCACAGTCTGTCGTGCGCCAGATTAAAGTGAGATGCTAAATCGAGTACCACCGGGTTAGCGAGTGTTTTGCATTGGCCTGTGTATGAATAAGTAGATTGTTGAAGGTGTGTCTAGTTGGTCACGCAAAACGCGTACAGCAATAGCTGTTGATGCGAATGGGAATTTACACCTTCTGTAGGGGCTCTAAGTTAGTAGTGTAATAATAATGGTCGGTAAATTGCACGCTCAATAATGACGGGGGCTTAATATATGTTGATATTTAAAAGGATCATTCGTCTACAAATCATGAAAATAATAATAGAGAAGCCACTGCGCTGGCCTAAATAATTCAACTCTCTTCAAAGTTGTATGCGGCAATAGCAATTAATCGGTTAATGTGTTTTTTTATCACTTAATAATATCAATTATTGTTTGATATGAAAGTGAATTTTCTGCTGTGACTGTAATTTTTTCGATGCTGTCGGTGTCACTTACGGGATGAGCGTAATTTCTTTGCAACCTAACCTCATCTATGTATATCTATTTTGCAACCTAACCGATCTGCAAACAAAAAACTGTCTGTGATTTAAAATACGTTTTCAGAATGTCTTTTATCTATTTTATACATTTTGAAGCACGTTTGCTTGGATGAAATCTCAAGTTTTTTTTCTAAAACCACGCATCAAATTGTGGACACTCTATTAGCTAAACTGAGCGAGTTCCACTATCTGTTCATCTTCGTCGCATTCCGAGTCACCTTCCAACTTTTCTTCAACTTCTGTATCTACAATATTTCACAATAGAGCAGGATTGAGGGGAGTTGAATGCATTGATGCACTTTACAAAGAAATCCACCCCGTTATCTTAATACCATTCTAGTATTGCTACAGTAGCAGCTTGTCGAATTTTGACAAAAAACATTTTCAGGCACTCCTGCTTGTAAATGAGTTTTCAGTCCACAGTTGCAAATCCCCTACCAAGTATTTCTTGCAAATTTAATGGCAAAAACGGATTTGAACTTATATAGGACATCACCTCGACCAGCGGCCTTATAGAAATTTTCCCTGAAGCTATCCATAAACCTTCTTTCAACTTCCGGGCATATCTTTTATGCACTAGATTCCGTCTCAGTATCCTGTTTGGTCGCTAACTGGCTCGCAGAGACCAAAGTCTTTCTCACAAATAAAGCCTTCTGATGTTTGATGTGTCCTGATCATTGTCAACACGGAAAAGTTTGAGAACGCTGCCGATTTAAGACGAAACGGGACGGAATCCAAGCATTATTTTATCATTGTTAACAGTACATGGTTACCAAATTTTTAATATTATTTATGCCATTAAATTCAACAGAAACGTAATAGTTTGAACATTTCTATACGCTAGCGCAACCTGCTGCTGGCAGTGCTGCAAACACGGACGCAAAATTTGACACACGCAGTTGACTTGAAACTAGAAATAAGCAAAAACTGGAATTTTGCGTGGTGCTACACTTTAGAAGCAAGTTTTACCCATTTCGACGATTTTTCGCGAAAATTGGTTACAATCACGCCGTTTATCAGTGTAGTGAGAAATGAATACCATGGAACGGGGTGAAATTGATCAATTTTTATAACAATTTCCAATTAACTAGCTTCATGTACATTTTTCCCGAAATAGTATAATTTTAAAACAAGTACTGGTATGTGCTCCAGTAGACCTCTATGGCTATTGGTGAAATTTCTATGGTCTACTTCATGAAATTAATTCGGTAATTTTCTAATGTACTATGAGGTGAATTGGGGTGAAATTGATCACCATTGAAATCCATACATGCTTTTGGCAATGTGCTTGTTTTTCGATATGCTAAAGATAAATGATGATTTCTGTGCTGAAAAATATCATTTACAGCTAGTTTGGAAACGAAAATAACGATATATCAGGTTAAAATTTGTTTATTTTGGTTCACGAGCTGCTTGTTGCTAAATTTGCTCTTATTTGATCGTCGCTAGACCGATTTCAATTCGGTTTGTTGCAAAAGCTCAAAAACTAGCTCTGAAATTAAAATCTTTGATGTTACCTGCGAATTCATCAGTATTTATTTAATGGTATGGAATGATCATTGTTGAAAATTACATTTTTTGAGCTTTTATCAAACTTTACTCACTTCTTCAAATTTGACGTAATTAACCCTCAACTAAGATTATTTTAAGTAAATTCAATACTTTTTTTGTTTTTTGGAAACTTGTTTGATTGAATTTTGACTGAGTTAGAAGAATTTTTTGAAAATATGAAAACTTTGGAAACTTGTTTGATTGAATTTTGACTGAGTTAGAAGAATTTTTTGAAAATATGAAAAACTGCACCGGGCACCGGGTTAACTTTGACAGATATGTGAATCATGCAAAAGTTGCGTTTAAGGACACGTTAACATTTCCTAGTGTGGTAAGAGCAATATCTTTTGATTAGTATTTTTTATCACGAATTTTCAGGTGATCAATTTCACTCCACTGATCAATTTTACCCCATTCCACGGTACTTAGTTTGAGCGATTAGCGGCTCTTACGTGCCGGTATTTGTGAAAATTGTTCTAGTCGTTACCGGTGCGTAGATATAAACAACATTGAGAGAGAAACAATTGCAGGTTAGTTGAAAAATTAATGATATTCTAACGGGTGTTAATAAAAAATGAGAATTTTTTCAATACCTTTCAGTAACTCAAATACAGAGCGTAAAATTTTCTTTCTCCAAGAAAATTGCTCTTTGGGCTCCCTAGAAACAGTAGGCGTGTTTGGTTTTGCTAGTTTGAATTTAGTTAAAGCAA
Organism: Wyeomyia smithii; assembly: GCF_029784165.1. Taxonomy (NCBI): domain Eukaryota; kingdom Metazoa; phylum Arthropoda; class Insecta; order Diptera; family Culicidae; genus Wyeomyia; species Wyeomyia smithii. The sequence continues at coordinate 106,274,121 of NC_073695.1, forward strand.
AGATAGCGTCGAAACAGCACGTGCTCCGCGAACGCATTGTACGGTTCTACGAAACGCATTTCAAGCAAGGAAAAAAGTTCACGGTGACACATTTTAAGGAAGAAAATGTACCTGTCAGTACGGTATATCGTATCCTGGGTTCCCTGAACGTAGAGCGGAAGGTCGGAAGTGGTCGTCCGGTGACGATAATGACGAAGCAGAGGAAGACATCGTTAAAGAAGCTGTTTGACAACAAGGACGCAACCAGCCTGCGTGACGCCGGTCGGAAATATGGCTGCTCCCACGTATTGATCCATCGGACCCTCAAGATGAAAGGAATCGTCTACAGGAAGAAGACGAGGTCGCCGGAGTACACGGAGGAGCAGATTGAGACGGTTAAAACACAGTGTCGGTGGATGACCAAAAAATACCGCGGGACGTCTTTCGTTTTGGACGACGAAAGCTATTTTCCGCTGTCCAAAACGCATATTCCAGGAAATGATAATTACTACTCCAGCGACAAGTCATCCACACCGCCTGAAGTGAAATACAAGTTCAAGCACAAATTTGAAAAAAGGTTATGTTGTACATCGCCATTTCCGACCGGGGCATTTCAAAGCCTTGGTTTAAGCCGAGCGGTCTGGCAATCAACCAACAAATCTATCAAGAAGAGTGCCTCGATAAAATTCTGCTGCCGTTCTTGAACGAGCATCACGCGGATGGGAAGTACGTCTTCTGGCCAGACAAGGCGTCTTCCCATTACGCCAAGAAGACGCTGGCGTATCTTGAGGAGAAAAAGATACCGTTCGTGCCGAAAGACCAACAAACTTGCCCCAGTGCCGCCCAATAGAGAATTTCTTTGGCTCACTCAGTGCCCTAGTATATAAAAACAATTGGAGGGCCAAGGATACGAAGCAACTGACTACAAGAATCCGGAATTGTATCCGGAAAATGGACGTAAGTGCCGTACAACGTTCTTGTGAGAGCATCGCAACAAAGTTGCGTCGAACAGCAGACCACGGCCCTTACTCAAACATTCACTGATATTTTTTTTTGAAGAAAATACATTATGTTATTAATAAAAAATACTGAAATCGATGAAAAACAAAATTTTTTTTTATAAGTGATTGAAAAAATTCTCATTTTTTATTTAACACCAGTTATGAGGCCTCCCCGAAATGCGGTAGACTGCAGGAGGAAGCCATCGATCCTCCCATGATTAGGAGTTATATACAATACCTACAGGGTGCGGCGGAAAAAATCGCTTTACATTTTGACGGGTCCTTTGCTGCAGTATCAATACCCGCGCTGCATTCTTCTCATCAGGAATCGTCAGACACTCTTCGTCGAGCCAGCCGTTTCTTTTACTGTTAAGCTGCTTCTACATTACTTCAGCTGTCCTCTAGTGGGGTTTCGATGAACTATCTCTCATCCGGTACTTAGTTACGACTTCGGAGAGTCAAGTCGCTGTAGATCATACCGTGCCGGGTGACGGTAGCGGGTGTTGTTGACAGGATTCGGTATTTTGATCTTAATGAGAAGACAATGTTTTGCCCCCTCAACAAGTGTATACGTGAATTCATTGTGTATCATGCCATCTGTCGTTGAGAGAGCGAGGATAATAAGTTCTCTGGTGTTCAAACGCTCTAAATTTAATAGAACATAAGCTCAGTTAATCTTTTGTAAATAGATCAATCGCACACGCAAGGTATGTAAAATGAACTGCTCTGTGAACATTTGAGAATTGCGTTAGGACTGTTCTCATCGTCATCGGGTGTGCCAAAAACAGTGTAAAATCGAACGTTCTGCAAAACATGCACCCATCGTGAGTTCTGAATCTTCCTATAATATTAAATTCAAAATCTGTTAGGATCAGTAATGCCACATGTTTTTGAAAAATATCTGCAACAACTGCTCGAAAAGCTGGAAATATCTGCCTAAAATCTGAAAAAAAAACTATCCGTGAAATCTGCACATATTTTAAGAAGAGACTCTGACAAAAATCAGAAGAAACTATTGAAACTCTGGAGATATCTCACACATGTGGTGTCCCTGGTTAAGATGTGGCTACAATGTAAACCTAGTAACTGAGAAGCTAATAACTGCTCCCTTTTAAACTGAGAGGGATAATAAGTGTTCATCCTTCGCACGCAATGATTGTGAGTGAAAACGAACTCTACGACTGAAATGCCCTACGACAAAATATGGGCAGTTATTCACTCTGTGTGAGAGAAAGTCTAGTTCTCCCAGGCGTTTGACAGGTAGAGGTGAATATGTGAGCAAAATTCAAGAGAATGGATGAAGCCTGGTTGTTGACAAACCGAAAGTCTTTGGCGTACTTCGACCAGGTAAGAATTGGCAATTGCGCCACCATAGGTTCGGAAGGCTATAATATCCGAGAAGTGCCTTCCGTCTGTCAAAACGTGATCTATTTGCGACTCGATCTATTGTGGTGATCTCCGACCTGCGCATTGAGATTGCCGATGTCGATTTTTACGTCATGTTGTGGACAGCTACCGTATGCACGCTCCAGCTGCGCGTAAAAGGCGTCCTTATCGTCGTCGTTACTTCCTAGATAAGGGCTGTGAACGTCAATGATGCCAACGTCGAAGAAACGGCCTCTAATCCTCAACTCGCACATTATGTTGTCAGTTGTCCACTACACAATCACACGCTTCTGCATTTTGCCCATCACGACCCAGCTCGTGTGTGTTGCCGTAGCTCTGGTACATGGTGTAACCATCCTTGTACGTATTCACCGATATTCCCTTCCAGCATACCTCCTGCAGCGCAAAAACGTCGAACTTGCCTCCATAGGTCGGCAAGAATGCGGGTATTTCCCAAAAGAATAAGGGACATATTGTTCCATGATCTGAGTTTCCAATTTCTTTACTTGGGTTACAAAAGTTCAATTTCGATGGATATTTCAGAATTGGTTTCAGGGTAGATGGATGGAAGAGTATCCAAGTATATTTTATGTTGTTTGTTTTTTTTTTTTTTTTTTTTTTTTTTTTTTTGCAGCAGCATTTTGAATATGATTCGACTTGGGATATTGGTCATTAGGGTTTTTTTTTGTAGTCAGATGAAAATTAATATTGTTCATTTTTATCAGTATCACTGTTGTATTTGGCATCGATGATTACAGCAACAAATTCTCTTCGGACGCCAATTTATTACTCGCTTTCTAACTGATACAAGAATCTTGTTTGTAGGGAAAACTTTGTTTTTTTTTGGTTTTTATAAATAAAGGGTGTTTTTTTATGAATTTGGTTTGTCTTTAAAAAAACGCATAAAAATAACAAAACTGTATGAAATCTTTATTAGAGCCGATAAATTGGTTTATGCCATTTAATTTTTAGAGATAATTTCATTCAAATGTTGGCCACGGCTACGTTTCAAATGTTCCATACGAAAAGTCCAATTTTGGGTCACTTTTTCGAGCATTTCGGCTGGTATCTCGCGAATAACGCGTGTAATGTTGTCTTTCAAGGCTGGAATTGTTGATGGCTTATCCGCATAGACGAGAGACTTAACGTAGCCCCACAAAAAATAATCTAGCGGTGTTAAATCGCATTACCTAGGCGGCCAATCCACCGGTCCATTTCGTGAGATGAATTGCTCACCAAACTCATTCCGCAATATGTCCATTGATTCGCGCGATGTGTGGCACGTTGCTCCGTCTTGCTGGAACCACATGTCAACAAGACCCAGCTCTTCCATTTCCGGCAAAAAAAAATCAGAAATCATCACGCGATAGCGAGCGCCATTGACCGTAACGTTGTGATTTTGTTCATCTTTGAAGAAGTACGGACCAATGATGCCTCCAGCGTGTAAACCGCACCAAACCGTGCATTTTTCTGGGTGCATTGGCGATTCTTGTATTGCCTCTGGTTGCTCTTCGATCTAAATGCGGCAATTTTGCTTATTAACATACTCATTTAACCAGAAATGAGCTTCATGACTGAAATGGTCGTAATGCGCGAAAAACATTTTCTACAGAGGACGAATTTTGGTAATAAAATTTGATTATTATATATTGCAACCTGCGTGAACAGAAACATCTTCAATTCTTTTACCAGAATGTGAGAGGGCTACGTACGAAAATAGATGAGCTTTTTGTTGCTGCTTCGGATGCTGAACATGACGTCGTCGTCCTCACTGAAACCTGGCTAAATGATCAAATTAGTTCCCTTCAGCTTTTTGGACAAATGTACACAGTTTACCGCAACGATCGTAACACAGCAAGTACAGGTAAATCTCGTGGTGGCGGGGTCCTCGTGGCTGTATCAAACAGATTACAGTCCAGGCGAAGATCTAGTCCCGAATTTGATTTCGAGCAATTATGGGTGGACGTTCGCGCACACGACACTAACATTTGTGTGGGCGTTGTATATATCCCTCCCGATATCGCAGATAACGCATCTGTGATGCAAAATCATATCGACTCAGTGCTTGCTGTCACGGACTCACTTCAAACGCATACCACTCACCTTCTATTCGGTGATTATAATCAACCAGGCCTTGTTTGGAAAGCTAGCCACTCTGGTCGCGTCTTTGCAGATCCTGCTGATTCGAATTTTAATAGTTCCAGTGTTGTACTGTTGGATGGGATGTCTCTACTCAACATGTCTCAAATAAGCACAGTTAAAAACACTCGAAATCGCACCCTTGATCTCGTTTTCGTCAGCGATGAATCCGTTTTGAACTGCAATATTGCCGAAGCATGCGACCCATTAGTTGGCATTGATGCTAATCACCCACCAGTCTCTGTGTCATTAGCTTGCACGCAGCCAGTTTGCTTTGAAAAGTTGTCTGAAACTAAGCAATACAACTTCTCTAAAACCGATTTTGATGGACTTCAGAGGGCTCTACTTGCAGTCGATTGGGAAACTTTGCTAAGCCGCGCACCTGATGTCAATAGTTTAGTTGATATATTTTCGCACACGCTCAAACAGCAATTTTGTAATTTTGTACCGGCCCCACGCCCCCAGCGAAAGCCTGTTTGGTCTAATCGACATCTTCGTGAGCTAAGACGACTAAGGGCAGCGGCACTTCGGAGATACGTCAAACGACGAAACGCAATGACTAAACTTTCGTTTACTACTGCAAGCAAAAATTATAAAATCTACAATCGTTTCCTTTATTCTCAGCATGTACTACGCACTCAATCTGAGCTCAAACGAAGCCCAAAACGATTCTGGTCATTTATAAACAGTAAAAGAAAAGAAAGTGGACTTCCTACCAGTATGTTTCTTGGGAATGAAAACGCGAAAACGCTTGATGGTATATGTTCTTTATTCAAGAAACACTTCTCAAGCGTATTCAGTTCAACTACTGCTAATACATCTCAAATGGAGAATGCACTGCACGACGTTCCTCATAACGTGGTAAACCTGAGTAGCTTATGTTTTACTGATGAAGAAGTACTGAAGGCCACCACAAAATTGAAACCTTCAACTTCCACTGGACCTGACGGTATTCCGGCCATTATTCTGAAAAAATGTGCCATCGCGCTCTGTTTACCGTTGAGGATAATAGTCAACAAATCGCTTTCGCAAGCGGTATTTCCTGACTGCTGGAAGAAGTCTGTTATGTTCCCGGTTTATAAAAAAGGCGACAAACACGATGTAACGAACTATCGAGGAATAACCTCACTATCCGCTGGATCAAAATTATTTGAGATTCTCGTCGGCAACGTTCTACTTCGTAAATTCAAGACATATATCTCGTTAGACCAACATGGCTTTTACCCCGGTAGATCGACCACTACTAACTTGCTTCAGTTCACATCTAACTGTATTAAAAACATGGAGAACGGGATGCAAGTTGACACTATTTACACCGACCTGAAGGCTGCGTTTGATCGTGTTGATCACACCATTCTTTTGGCCAAAATTGAACGTCTTGGTGCCTCACACCATTTCACAAAGTGGCTGAAATCATACCTCGTTGACCGCACACTCTGCATAAAGCTAGGCAACACCGAGTCAGACAATTTCGTTAACTTGTCGGGTGTGCCTCAGGGGAGCAACCTTGGACCACTCCTTTTTTCAATTTTTTTCAATGATGTTTGCAACGTCATTCCACCAGGCTGTAAACTTATCTATGCTGACGACTTGAAACTTTTTCGCGTAATTCGTACTAAAGCAGACTGTAGTGAACTGCAACAATATCTGGATAATTTTTCTGACTGGTGTAATCGTAATTTACTGATAATCAGTGTTTCAAAATGTCTTGCAATTTCTCTCACGCGGAAAAAAAATCCGTTTTCGTGGAACTATAATGTATCCAGAGAAAATCTTGAAAGAGTATCGGTAGTCAAGGATTTAGGTGTACTGCTTGATTCACAACTAACCTTCAAGCACCACTACTCTCATATCATTGCGCACGCTAGTAAAAACCTGGGTTTCATCATGAGAATAGCCAAAGAGTTTACCGATCCGTTTTGCTTGCGATCGCTCTATGTTTCCCTAGTTCGTTCCATTTTGGAAACATCAGCTATAGTATGGAGTCCCTACACTGACATTTGGACCAAACGAATTGAATCAGTACAGGCCAAGCTTCTTCGTTATGCTTTAAGATCACTCCCATGGCGTAATCCTGATCAATTACCACCATATGCCAATCGATGCCAATTACTTGGTATTGACACACTGGCAAAGAGAAGAGATGTGTCCAGGGCCGTATTTGTGGGAAAATTACTGATCGGCGAAATAGACGCTCCAAACATTCTGTCTGAAATTCACGTGAATGTGCCCTACAGAAATCTGAGGTCACGACACTTCCTGCGTCTTCCATTTCAACGCACTGAATATGGTCAAAACGAACCCATAAGGGGGATGTGTAGTGTCTTTAATAATGTGTTTGAATTGTTTGACTTCAATGAATCAAGTGTTACTTTTAAAAATAGACTTAAGCGAATGTTATAATGTATTAACCTTAACTTCTAGATTTACTATAGTTAAGCTTAGTCAGTGTCAGCTTTGTAGTATTAATGTGCCATTGTTAGACTTAATTCATGATTTGTAAATGTTAAATCAAAAGATGCGGGGTTTTTACGCGCACTTGAGGGTTTCGCAAGGAATTCCTCAAATGGGCTTTTCCCCGCCACATTTCATTAAGACCTAAAAAGTCAGATGAAGAATAAATAAATAAATAAATAAATAAATAAATAAATTATTTGTAAGCGTTGTTTAGGCGTAAGTCTGTTCATGGTGAAATGGCAAACCAAACTGAGTACATTAGACATTGACAGCTGTCAGAATTCTCGCGTGAACTGTAAAATCTGAATACATACACGAAAAACCAAATAGCAAAAAAAAACACCCTTTATATGAAAGTTGCCCGGAAGCTAGATCTCGTTTAACGAAGATATGTTTGTGTATGATTAATGACTGGTATTAGTTATACGGTTAGGAGTAATCTGGCTTTCTCAGTCTTTTGAAAACTGTAATGAAAACATGTATGAAAAATTGGAGCAGTCACAAGGGTTGAAAAGTTATTTGACCAGTAAAAAATCGGTCCGCATTACCCCTAGTCTGAAAATCCAACTTTAAATAATAATAAGAGCGACCAAATTGGGAAAGGCGTTTACACTTGGATGCGCAGTCTTTAAATTGTACAACTTGAGTACTACCAGTTTTTTTATTCGCAAAATCGAAAGTCTTGTTTGGCAACCGATCATTTTCTGCCTGCTTTCCCGTATAGTCAAAATTTGCAACGAAAGCAAATCCTAAATTGCATTAACAACGGTTCTTTTCTCTCATTAGTCGAAAACAAGTGCACACCGCGTGAACAGAACAAATCAGCCAGTCACATAACAATTCCAACGCCGATTAAAGTGCCCCGCTGGATACCGCTGTTACTAATCGGGTTCATCATCGTTCGTATAAAGAGAGTGCCATAATTGGTGCGGTTTTCCACCTCTCACCCCTTGCAATGCATCTCAGAGTGCCGAGAATACGCAAATTTTTCCATTCACGTTCCACTGTCCGGGCCGCCTTGACACTAATAATTGGTTAATTTTCTGCTCGGGCAACATGGCAGGCAGCCGGGCTGCTGATGTTGATCGCCGGTTTCCTTTGAGCGAACCGACTCGGCTATCCGCCTCCGACCTGCTGCTGTCGACTTTGATGCATCCGTTCCGTTCCGATCAATCGATCGGGTGGTGCTGTGGCCAGCCGTTGTTGTCGCTGTTGGCAAATTGGCAGTCCAAGAGCCACTCCCATCAGCCATCAGTGAAGAGTTCCGTCGCACACAGATTGCGATCATAAACACATGGAGTTCCCACTAGTTCCGCTCGGTGTTGGATAAAACGGATGGAAGGTCTCTTCGGCAAGCGCACGACGTTCTTTTCGATATGTGTATGATGGTTTTGCATGACTGATGGCGAACTATGGAGTGCTCTGGTGCGTTGCATTTCACACAGGTCGTCATTGGAGTCAAACTTTTTTTAAGTGCATCTCTAGCGGCGCAGTCAATGTTCGCTGTCGTGTCGAATGGGTTTCAATGTTGAATCGATGATGCGATGAAAGATCCGCCACGTTTCCGTGCTCTAGTTGGCTCGTAATTGATAGTTGTTCTGTTTCTAGCAAATAGATCCAATTCTAGGCCTATGATAGCTACCAGATATTGACTCTCTTGCTAGAAACATCCAACTCAGCTAGTTTCCATATAAGCTCGGTCGCTGACGTCAGTGATATCTCAACAGACCTTGAACTTTCGTCTCACGTAACCAAAGGGATGAAAAATTATGCATTTCATTATCGCCTTTCATCCAGTCATCATCACCAACATCATCGCCGCCGCTTAACTCATCGGCGGTGGTTGTTGCTCTTCAGGTGATGGCGGAGAGTCCGTATTTTCAAAAGCATCGTTATCGTGATTTCTTACCATAGACCCTAGCAAGTAGCCACATCATTGCGCTGTATTATCCACATACCCCGCCGTGCAAACCACGCTGCATAATCCAACTGGTGTGATTATGCTTAATTTGCATCATACAACAGGCTGTGTGCTGCCGCGTCCGCTCCATTATGAGCCGTGAATGAAAATCCATTATTCGTGCTGGTCGGGCTTGCGAGAGGCAGGAAAGGGGGGGGTGGGGCAGCGACAGGCCGAGTGTACAATTAATCGATTGCGGGCGAAAAATTGCACGCTTCAAAATACGCCTCACGTCAAAATGCGATGTCTTGCGGAAAATAGCCACACAACATAACGCGGAATTGTTGGTGCTGCAAAGGACTGCGTTTCCAATGGCTGCGGGATAGCTGTACAGTCTGCCAGGCCTCTGGTATGGTAGAACTTGTCTTTGAAATATAGTTATTATCAAAGCTATTCGACCGTTTGTGAATGCTGAATTACAGCTCAAGGATCTTTAGCGTCCAGAGTGGGAATCGATTCTGTGCAAGTAATCATTTGTGTGGCATTACAAAGGTTTTTTTTTCTTTTCACTTGCACGCTTAAGATGATAATTGAGAATGTCGCTCTTTGATGGGTAAATCTATTTTTATCAAAATCAAATTAGCTTCAGTGGCTTGTGAAGGCATGCGGTTTTGAACCAAAAAAGGAATCTGTTCTTGAGTACAACAAGTAACAGAACTTTGAGAGCAGAGTGTATATACTAAAAAAATAAATTTTCGTAGTTAACTCTCAATCCTGTAGTACACTCTTTGACCAATGGTCAAATATTTGACCTTTTGACAGAATGGTCAAATTTATTTGACATCATGATTGTTGTTTGCCCTTGTTTGCCACATGTGAAAATTTAAGAGTGACAAACAAAAATTTTTATCTGTCAAAAAGTGACAAATATTTAACGCTTGGTCAAAGAGTGTAATCCAGCCTTTAGTGTTATATATTTTGATATGTTCGTTTTTAGGAAGTGATTTTGAACTGTGAAGTAATAACTTCCAACTTCTGCTGTATTTTTGTTCGACTTTGTTAAAAAAAAAAACTTGACAATATAATATGACATTTCATATGATGTTGATCAGGTTTCAAAATCCTTTTACCAAAAATGAGAAAACTTATATTATTAATTTGCACTTTAAAGTTTAGCACAAAACTTTCAAAATTCTCCTAAATTATTCATTTTCACACCTCTGAATTTCTCTTCCTGGTATTGTTTACATTTTAAATCCGGTGAATACTGAAATATTTTCCACGAATACCGATTCTTACGAGTCATGTAACCATTCAAACTGTATATACTTTTCTTTTTACCTGGTTTTCGCGAAAAATCGATCTAAACGTATTGAAACGTGTCCAAAAGTATAGTGCGTCGCTAAATCACGGTTTTTGCTTTTCACAGTCAGCTCTACTGTGCGTCAGTGTTGTTAACACTGGTTCAGAGTACAAAATTCTTTGAAGCAAATATCAAGCATAAATTGCAAGCGTTCGAAAAGGTTATAGACCCTTGACTTGAATCTCATTGATCTAATTTTTCGAAATTCAAATTGTATTAACAATAACGCTTGGCCTCTAACACACCCGTACACATTTTGTTTTTTAGAAGATAGGCCAAAAATATCTTCGAAAATTGGCTGTTCTGAACTTACTTCATACTGTTTCCAAAGCTGCGAAAACGAGATCGAGATTATTTTGACCCAAAATAATTGATTTTAGAGCCCTTACGCAAAAGTTGAACTGTGCGTAACCACATCAATATTGCGTCTTTTTAGAGCATCTTTTGTACTGTTTCGGAACCAGTACAACGAATGTGTGTTGTTCATAACGCATTTGGTGCTCTAGCGAGTGTTCAATTTATTGTTCAATGTATTGGCTCAAAATCAAAACACTTTTGAAATATTAACCGATGCTAGCATTGCCATGATGATTTGTACTGGTATTGGTAATGTTTTTCAGAATGCTGCTATCATTAAAGCAGTGCAACCAGTAATCAATACTGATGATCTTGGTATTGACTAGATTAATGCAAAAACTGATCGATTCACTATCCTAAATCCGGTCATTCAAGAACATCATCGAATCAATAACAATTAAAAAGACATTGGATTTGTTTAGAACATTTTGCATTCAACGACGACTCGGATTTTCTTTATATGCATTCGGTTCCACGTTACTGGCACCAGCGTCAGTGAATTCTGTTGAAACAAGGCTCGCTTTGGCTATTTCGGTTGCTGACGGTTATTAGAGATGCACGAGCCTTTGATACGCACCGACTCGCGAAAGTAACCAGCCGATTTTTAAGCGCCCCAAAACTGATCGTTTGCCCAAAACCGAAGTCTACCGAAACACCACGATTTTGTGTGTACATACATGTTCTGATTTCGATCTCTGTCAATGTATTCATTGTGTTACTGTTGCGTTATCCTTTTGACACATTTGCTGTGCAAAGCCAGAGCATATAATGTTTCGACAAAAAAAAATCGACTTTAATTGTTTATAACTTTAGTTGTTGTTAATCAATCCCTAAAATGTGTGTACTTCACTAGATAATCTAATGAAGAAGCTACAGGTAAAATTTCAAGACAATCGGATGTAAACTTTTTCAGTTCTACTGCTCGCCGATTTTAAAAACATGGTTTTGAGAAAAACGCGTTTAAAGTTTCAAATTGCTATAAATCTTAAGAATCGCAACAGTAAAGCTATAACGGTCGAAACTTGATGCAGAGACCTCTATACTTCAAATTTGAAACACGATAACGACAACGAGGTAACTTCTGCTAGTTTACAAAGCCTTTATATAAAAAGAAAAACGAGCATCGCCAAATTAACCGAAACCATTTCTATATAAAAGTATAAGTAAAACATCATTCAATCCAGATTTAGGTATTTGTTTCTCGCCTTTTCTTGCCTTCTCTCTGTGTAGGTAACTATAAGTAAAAAGTGCATTATTTTAATAGAAATGTTCAATAGCTAAATAAATATAAGAGAAAAAAATAAACTTTCGTGGTGAACTTGTATGTTTTGTTAGAGTTACATTGTAGAACATTCAAGATTTTTAAAAACCAACTGCAAAATGTAATATTTCATTTCATTTCATATCTGGTATCGTAAGACGAAGCCTCTTAAATCACTACCTCAATGGTGTAAGAAGAATTAGACATTTTAACAACTTATATAATCTACTATTTTTATCTTACTTCAACAATAATGCACAGTTAAGTTTGTCTAGAGTTTCAAAATTCGAGGCAGCCCCTTTTGAAAATTGCTTACAAAGTCGAGTGTTTAATTGTCGAAGCCATCGAATTCTAATTCATCGCACCTTTGAAATATCGAAAAAAGAAGATTTTTCGGGCATTATAAAGAAAACTCCACAATAGTTCTTTTAAATTTGCAGATAAAAGTATAATGTATTCGACAAAATCGTTTCTTATAAAATGCGCTACTACTTTGCTGTACAAAGTGGAATTTTGAGCTTGAGCTTGACGATCGCACATTTCGTAGTTGCTCCTCCGTGAATTTGTGTTTACTTAGGGCAAAATAGGAAGTATACACTACAGGTAAAAAAGTAAGAGTGAATCTTGTGCACTACCTTATGCTTTGTTGAAACGTATCATAATAGTTTGAATAGTTGAAGTCTAGTAGAATGCTTATGGAGAAATGACAAAATGGATCTGAGTTAGTGAAGTTGCACAGAGAACCACGTATATGGCAACTTGGGATTAGGTTACCATCTTCAATGAACAACAATTCAGTAGCCTCTGCTTTGTTTAAATCCGTATCGAGGTTCTTACGGTAAACATGGAGATTGTAGTTATTGTAATCGGATACCGAGTTTACCTCTGCATCTCCACGACTGCGACGGAAAGGTAAGGCTTGGTCACCGTGGTAAGACACGAATCGAAAATGTTGCGAGCGAAGTCACTCATTACGAAGACAAGCGAAAGTGTTTATTACGTACCCGTTAGATTAATAACGATATTTATCTAACGGACGAAACTAACTCCGATTTGCAACATGCCTATATAAAAGTAACGAGTGAGCTATCTCTGGCGAAACGGACAGACTGAGACCGGGTTTATTTCTTAATCTCTACGACTGCGGTGAGAAGAGAGGTTTTTGTTATCATATCTCCGTGGTAATTGACGGAAACGAACGTAGTTGCGCGCGAAGCTACCCTATCAGAATGACCAATCAAAAATGTAACAGAAACTATTAGTTGGTTATGAGAAAAACCTTTTAGGTTGTGTTTTCAATCTGATCCCGTTAAGTGGTAAAATAACAAAAAATTAATTACTAACGTATCAGCTTTCTAACAAAATAAGATAGCATACAGAAGTGTATAATAACAACCACTGTTAGAAACAATAGTCGGAAAGCTTGTTAAACTTGTTTCATCCTAGGATTTGTTATTATAACTCATTCAGATTTAATTTCGATATTAAAAGCATATGGAAAAAATACAAAATAGTATCAAAATTTGACATTTGTATGTCGTGATGATAGAATTTTGTAATTGTTTATTTATGCTCTTCTGATCGGATAACTCATTACAAAAACGAACGAACGATTCAAACACCGCGATCCTCTGCGAATAACGCGCGGAAGTCATCTACCACCCGAAGCATCTAAGTATCTATATTAATTTTCATTATCAAACCCGAATACCTCCAAGAAAGCAAACGCACTTAAATAAACGCGATTCTTTGGAAGGTGAACATCGCGTAGTCATTAGATTAATCACGATATTTATCGAACGAACGAAACCTACTCCGGTGTGCAACATGCTAAAATAGAGCCAACATACAGGATACAAAACAAAGTTCTAAGTGTATTTACAAAATTCCAAAACAATCGAATCACAATTTAGTTATGGTTATGTTGTTTTGTTACGCCGACCAACAAGATTTCAATGTAATTAAATAAAATTTGTTTATGTGTCGCAAAATTTGTCCAAAAACTGAGAAAATCATAAAACAACAGCATACAATTGGGTAAAATGTCCGTAACGGTCCGGTCAGGTCTTTCCATGTTAGGCGATGCTATCAGATGCATGTTACGAGCTTGTTTTAAGGTTCATAGTACCCCACTTATAGGGGCAAACAACACAATTCTATTTATTCGAGTATAGACTCTAATGAACAATCTACAAAAGAAAAACAGATCATTTGGTGGCAAAACGGCCAACTGATTTACTGAACAAGGTGGATTTTTATATGCAAAAATGAGAAAAATGAAATAATCACAAAACTTCCACTTCTATAAAATGTAAAATAATTAATAAAACAATTTTGCTGAAAACACTACGGCTCCAAAATCATTTTTGCTGAGTAAAAACTAATTAGTGTATTATGTTAGTAAAAATCATCAATGATTAGAGAAATATTTGAGATAAAAAATACTTTTTTTTAAGAAATTGTTTGATTCGTTATAGCAAAAAATATTGTAGAACATATAAAAATTGTTGTAAATCGCCATAAAAAGTTAAATAGAAAGCAATTGATTTTTAGGGGCAATCTAAAGAAAATCTCACGAAAGTCCATTTAAATGGCATATATAAGTTTGATGTTTTCAATAAAGTTATTTCTTCTTAAAATGTGCTACAACTTTGCCCAACAAAGTGGATTTTTATGTTCTAAAATGAGAAAAGTGAAGTTCGTTCCTGCTAAGCGGATTATTCACAAAATTGCAACTTCTACAATATGGAGAACAATTAATGGAACAACTTTTTTGAAGGCACTACAGCTCTTGAATCAAATTGTTTGTGTCAAAATAATTTCGATTAAATCTTCGCAGTTTTGGAAACTGTGTGCACTGGCCGTACCCATGCAGTATCGTTCGAGAAGTTGAAAGTATGATAGAGGCAATGTCAAGTAGAGAAAAGTGAAATGTAGGGATGGAAGTAAAGAAAAAGTAAACAAAAATTAAGCCAGGTAGAAGAGATATTCAGACAAAGAAAGTGATATTTAGTAGATATTCCGAAAATTAAAGCATATTTTAGCGTGCTTTAGATGTAAGTAGTATCCATTCACTCAAAGTACACAACAACACGAGTGATTTTAAGCAACAAGTCCTTGATTACAGAGTCAAGGGCGAAGTATTTTTTTATGTATGAAGTTTGCAACCTGGATTGAGATGCACGAGAAATACTCAAATGTAAAATTTTTTTAATATGAAGAAACCTACTTCTAGTTTGAAACCATTCTGATATTGGCTGTAGCTACTCAATTTATTCCATTCTACATATATCATGTATCAATAATTGGTGTATTGACAAAAAATCTTCAATATAAAAACAATTTGAAGCGAAATGCAGTTAATATTAGCTATTTATCAGTGCTCATATGTTATGTTTTTAGAGAATATCACTTTCTCTAAAAACAAAACATATGAGCACGGATAAATAGCTAATATAAACTGGATTTTGCTTCAAATTATTTTTATATTGAAGATTTTTTGTCAATACACCAATTATTGACACATGATATATGTAGAATGGAATAAATTGAGTAGCTACAGCCAATATCAGAATGGTTTCAAACTAGAGGAATATAATCGATAAATACTGCACGAGAAAACGGCATCTTTTTCACACTTGTAATGGTAAAATTGAAGAATATTTATGAATTATAAATAAATAATCGAAAATCGACATCCTTGCGGCATGTCCGGCTCATCGTAGCCTCCCGACCTTCGTTAGACAATCGGAATCTCTCCGAGTATCGCTTGTAGCTCGTGGTTCATAGCCTGAGCCACACCCCGTTTCCGGTTTGTACTCCAGATATTTATTTATTTATACGGTTTCATGTCCTTAGAGAACTACTAGTCTATTTAGGGTATCGTACATCGCCCCCACCACTTCGAGTTCATCACCGTCCGTGGGAGGCTTAATCCGTGGTTTCACTTGAGCCTCTTTATCATATACTTCATTTTCGACGATATCATTTCTAGTCATATTCTTCTAGCCTTAATTTTTAGTCTAGCATCCGCTTCCGCCTCCGTCATCGCAAAGTTACTTGTAATAACGTTGTGGGCTCTAAATCGTGTCAGTTTATCCGAAAAACCGTGCAATATTTTTTCATGGATGGTTCCGATCAACACTGCCTTGAAGTCCACTAAGACAGGGGTACGATATGCTACAGATTTTTCTGATGGTTCTGATTTTTCTGATAGTATATTTTCGGGCCCGTGTTTCATCCTTCAGCAAACACCGGAGCCGAGAGCTTTAGCTTCGTAAAAACACTGGTCTCACGTGAGGAATAATATCAACAATATAATTACATTTGAAAACGCTTTGCTTCGCATTAGGTCTAGCAGAGCCATATGGCAGTGAGCGAGTTGTTTCTACGAAGTTTAAACATTTGGCTACAGTGCTTCCATGAAACTAAAGCCCCGTCTCCGATGTTTGCCGTAGCTTGAAGCACCGGGCTGAAAATATAACACTGATATTGGCTCCGGTGTTTCAATCGTCGCCCTTCGTACCATCTGTCTAACACTAACACTGAGTGGTAGTTGCGAAGCAGACCTTGTGTAGTTTCAAATGTGTGGTTTGGTCATGGTTGCTTCTCCTAGGTACTCCTACGCTAGTCTCTCATCCTCCCGAATCCTGGAAATTGCCTAGTGAAGCGTCGTTCTAATGCCTCTTCACAAAGTTTATAGAGTTTTGCTGGCAGTTTGTCCTTGTCTGTGGTTCTAAAGTGGCCCCATTTCCCGTTTGATCTTCAGTTTATCGGGAATTAGGACACTGTTATTGATTGCAGGTACTCCAAGGGAACATAACCCTTCTGCCTCCTTCCGTTACACCGCTTTCGCGGTACTCATCGAAGAACTGCTTCCACTTCGCGCTCACTGGTAATCAGATTTTCCTCATGTCCCTACAGTTATCTGGATTTGGTATATAGCCTTTGTGGGATTAGTTCACCATTTTATAAACTTGCGCGTGTCGTTAGCCCCAAACAGTTGCTCCAGTTCTTCACGATCCTTGTCCCCCTGCTGGCGCTTTGTACTTCTTAGAGTCATGATCAGCTTATTTCGAACTCGTCCTCATTTGACCTCGTTCTTTCTTAAGGCGATATATGGATAGTTTTTTCAAGCTCAGCTTTTTTCCTTTATCACTTGCGGATATTCCCCGTCAAACTAGTCATTATCTCGACTCGAAATTACCTCACCGCGATTGCGACCTCTCCGATGGCTGAACACCGTCGAGCCTGAGAGTTGTCATTCGTGAAACGGCCTCATCGTGGATATCCGCACCCTGAATTTTGGATGTTTGAGAGAATCTGGTCATCGATAAGAACGTAGGCCATTTGTTTTGTTCGGTGGTCAGGAAATTTACATAGGTGGCTTTGTGGATATCTGTATTATATTTCTATAAGTTCTATAGAATTTAGAAAACTAGATATTTTCTAAAATATCGTGAAGAAGAAAAGCTGAAATATTTTTGCGAGAAATAGTGCTTACTAATTTTCAATTACGAACAACGGACACCAGAGTTTCCATCAACATAACTTTCACGACCCACCTAAAATTGGTCAATTGTTTAAATGCTACCAGATGTATACAATGAAAAGGTCCACACTCATTGGAATGGAATCGCATTATCTCCGTCGAACAAATCGATATTCCCAGCCATACAAAGTTCACCTCATCAAAAGCGACCACTTTTGCACTTCCGGTCAAAACTAGCCAGTCATTGACTGGTAGACATGCGTTACCACAACCTCGGACCGACTCGAAGGGTTATCAAAGGTTAATATACTGACATAGCGCGACCGTAGATTTTTGACTGGTTCCAAACGCTTACTTGTTGAATTATGAAGCCAAACATTTGTCTAACCTTACCAGGGAGAGTGGCGGCCGGCATCGGTAGCAGTCTGGCAGCTCGGCGCGGTACAATTGGAAAGTGTGAAAGTAGCTGCTGATCGTTATCGGGCGTAAATTGATTAGACCCGCGTACCTCAAATGGTCAGTGGATCCCTGCAGCAAATAAGCGGACACCAAGGACGAAGCACGCAAGTCGAAATTGGCGGCTGTGGCCTGCAACCTATGGCACCAATAGCCTGAAATAATCCAACTTCCGAACGGTGCTGCTGCCACCTGAGAAGGTCATGATTAATGATTGTTTGATTCGGAACTCTCAACGCTGCTGTGCAAGGGGAGTACACATGATGGATTATACATAGATCAATTGGCACAGATCATGCAGGGAATCTGAAGTTTGCGAAATGGTTACAATATTGGAAAATTGAAATGTAGTTACCGATTCGTTCGTTGAAGACGAGATGCCAAACCGTGTTGATAAAAATTGGAAATGGAAAAAGGTGCAAAAGCCTTCCGAAGTGGATTAGTAATTATTCGAAAGATTGTTTTTAAAGATGTTGTTTTTTTTTTTTCAAAGTTTGTGAATTCGTTTAGAATATTAAATGAATATATGATAACAATACATTAGTGAAGTAGAACTTAGAACATTAATTGAAATTTACTTTCTCTCTCTTCCAGGTAAGCACTTATTTTGAAAGGTTCTTCCGAAAGTCAGGTAAAGTGAAGTGATTATTTGAATTTCTTTTATGATGATTTCCATGTCAATTAACCTATCGTCCGAATACGAGTGTCTCTAATTCAACTGAAACTTTGCACTCGGGTTTGACTTAGCAAACTATGTACTTATTTTCCGTGATGGAGAAGTTTTGTAGATATATTATCTATATGGCATATTTATTTGAAGCATCGTAACTCAATAACCTCTAATATTATAGAAGAACGAGTTTAAGAGAACTATTAATGCTTTGCAATGAAAATATACTCTGAGAAAAACAGTATTTCTACACCTACGTAGCATTTGTTCTACTTACCGGAACCGGCCACCGGAATGCATTCCAAAAATTTAACTTGCCCAATTTCTATGCCTCACAGCTTTTAGTTCGCTTGGAATTGGAATTCCTCTTATGCTCAACCAAACGGTTCATTCCTACGGTAACATTAAACTAGTATCAACTGTTTACTACATATCTCTCACGAAGAAAATTCACTTTTGCTTTCATGTATCACTCCTTTCCACCGCTAGAGTGCGTCACGATTTCCCCCCGATGAGTATGATATGACAACCACCACCGGCTGCAGCAAGCCTAAACCGAAGACAACCGACAGACAGCCGAACGGACAGACAGACATATGGACATTAGGCAAGCAGAGCTCTGCTGCTTCCCGACGTTGATCTTAATCTCATTTCACTCTACATATATCCAATCCCCCCATTCATCGTCGCAAACCGAGATCGGCAACCGGGGCGATCCGCCTGCACAACCCAGTATGCTCGAGCAGTGTCATTTTCTATCCCGTGGTCCAAACCGATCAACCTGTGTTCGTTTAGTTGCTTTCGTTTCATCACAGGCATCTCGTCTGAACCCCGTGGGTTGATGACTAAACTGAGCTGTAGAGCAAAAACGAAGGACATGGGGTAAAAGGTTTGCGGTGCCGGTTCAAGGTTGCCTGTCGACTCTGGAGGCTTCATTCATCTTCTGTTATGCTCTCCGAACGATTTCGATTTCTAAATTGAATGCGCTCGGATATATTTAGAAGAATAGTGCGCTTTATTTCCATAAATAAACATGACGCGACAGGGTAGGAAGGAAACTGCGGCAGAAGTTGATACCTGTTGGAAGTTTGCGTGACGACAGTTAAGAAATCGCCATTTTAACCACTTTCGATTGGGGTTTGTTTTCGATTGTGATGATTGTAATGATACTGTGATGATAGTGACTGTTAACTGTTACTAAACGTTCGGGTAGGGAAAGAGAACAGCGCTGCGTGATAAACGGAACGCGTTGTCAGCTCAAATTTGGTGTAATCATAACAATTCCCCGCGGGGTTTCCATATAGGATATAGTTTGGTAGACAGTACCATTCGGTGGCTGACAGTGTCAGTTTTATAAGTTATATGCAGGTTCAAATAAGACAGGTCAGAAGCGAAAGCCCAATTCCGGTTAATGTGGGAAAACATTCCTAATCTGCCGAAACAAAACATATTCCATCATCGCAAAATGGGAAAAAGACGATTACGGAAAATTCTTCTCAGCTAGCATACGACCAAGATTTCCACTAGGGTTGGGACCCGATCTTCACTAAGGTTACTCGTATTCTAGTTAGCGCCCCAAAGAGTTTGAGATAAAGACGTTCTCGCTAGAGGCGACAGGCCGCAGCGTTTTCTTGATTATCATTTATCAAATTTTGCTACCCAACCTGCATGAATCCATTTATTCATTGATTAAAAAATATTTTGGCTTAAAAAAGTACTCCGCCTAGCAAAAGGTCTGGGAACCTCTGGTCTAGACTATCAAGTTTATTCTAATATTGCGTTTAATATAGCGGATATAAATAATTGCATACTAACTATAACCTATCGATACGTACCTACTAGTCGAATCTACTCGAAAACTGTATTCATTAATGTACCAGTAAAAAAAAAACAACCTGAATTCCGGGTACAACCTAAATATCGCGAAGCTGAGCCGAATATTCAACAAATTGGTTCAAATATGGAAGCAGAATACAGAGGGTCCACATTCCATATCCCATTTCGACCACTCGAATGAAAGCGACTTCCGTTAGGTCAGCTATGGTGTCTCTCAAGGTAGCAATATCGGACCACTATTCTTCCTCATCTATGCCAACGATATTGTAGCACTAAACTTTGAACTTTGACAGTTTGCTGACGAAAGATCTACGCATCAACAGCTAGTAATAAATGATAGGTTAATAGAGTAAACTACATGTTTGAAATACTTGAAAATGTTTTTGATAACCGTTCAACCCATTCCCCGCGGATGATGCCATATGGCATCACGTGACATATAAAGTTTAATAACATTTTCACAACTACACTTGAAATTTTCAACGATTAAACTATTCTAAGCAGTTAGAGAACAGATTGATCTTCAATATGCAATATAATTTGTGCCAATTATGCATGAGGCTGCTGAGTAATAAGAGTTTGAATGTCATTTTTGATGTGAAAACTGATTTCTCTCCGCGGGGATAGGGTTAAGCTGGGACGTACACACACGTGAGATTGGTTTCAAATTTTTATCTCTGCTTGGTATTCTCTAGCAGTTAGCTAAATAAAGTTTGAATTTATTTAAAGCCGGTATCAGTACTGCTTGGGGAACTAGCAGAAAAGAACACCTAAAGCCAGTGAACATCCGACGAAACCGATGCCTTAGGTCAATATTTAGTCAAAGCTGTATGTAACAACAGGCTGTTGCTTGGGAACAGCCGAGGGCACGCAATGTGTGTGTGTGACCACTGGTTATACCCAAGCAGTCCCGGACTAGCAGCGAGATATTGCCAAGGGGTAGTGAGTTTCGGACACGGGGTGTCGGCTCCTCTCGAAAATCACAAGTTCACGGAAGCATCTCTGACGGAACTACCGCTTCCATCAGCCAAACGCATTTTCTCACCCATTGGGGTTGATGCCATTGAAGTCCCAATTATGGCTAGAAAATGGATATGTGTCGGATTTCGTTAAGGCCCAACGTCTTTGGACTGGCACCTGCTTGGAGCTCCCTCAGTAAGGTCGTGTGACAACGGCTTGAAACGGCGAAGTGGTACCCGCTGCAGGAGTCTCTGTTTCGTAAAACCTGATTGGCCTTACAGTGCGGTTCGGGTCTATTGCCTGATGGGAACCTGGCAGGAGTGGGATCAGATGCTTGTTCCTAACTAACGCCGGTCGAGAGGGGACTTAGGCGACCTTCCCTAGTCATGACCTCACTGGCGGAACTATTCCTGTGTTCCGGTAGGCATGTTGAATCTGCTAACTTTTGGATGGATCTGGTAATAGGTTAGCTGATAAAAATACTTATTTGCATCATTGCATTGATGCAAAACCATTTCTGAAACGAATGGTTCATCAAGGTCAAGAATTGGTCAAGAACAATAACAGAACAAGAAGATTTTTCATCTGGAATCACCCAAAAAACATATTTTTGGAATACAGACTGTCTTGGCCACTCCCGGAACGATCCGAATGCCTCGAAAGAATCGGTAGTGGGGACATTTGCATTTTTGAATAAAATATACCGTCCGACACCTCTATCTTCAGGTGTTTTTATCATGCATCTTCCAAAAGACATATTTCTGACTGAGGCTGTGAACGGGAGCATTTACATTATCGCATTTTCGGGACATTTATCTTATTGCTATTCACTTCGGTTGTTTTTTTTTTCGTAGGCAAAAATTCAAACTTCAAAAGCTAGATAATGGCATGTGACCAAAAATTGGCTTCGCTGTCCGAACAACTCGATACCATAATCGAGTTTCGGTGAACACACGGAACTTCGCCGGTGACCTGAAGCAGTGCCTCCTTCATTGATTGGTCAGGAAAGAGCCAGCGGAACTCGTAGCTCGAGTGAAGGTGGCCGAGAAGGCGATCAAGACCAGAAGGGAGACAGGTCGCTGAAAGAAAGAGGCCGTCCCCGGGAAAAGTGGTCTCTAGGAACAAATACACGGTTCGCTTTGCCACTTCCGCGGGAGATACACCAACAGATTCAAGGTTCGCCGAAAAACCGGCTAAAGTTGAGGCTACGGGAACCCTTGGGTTACCGTGGTAGGTAGAAAACTTAAAGGAGGTGCGACGCGCAAAAATGGCGAAGCGGCCAACTGCTTCCTTGGTCAGGAAAGTACAGAGCAAGGAAGGCGCATACTCAAGATGGACGGGTCAAAGTACTCAGAAGTCTTGAAGAAAATGAGTGGCGAAACCCAGCTCAAGAATCTAGGGGCGGATGTGCGGAGCATTCGTCGATCTCGTACTGGTGAGATGATGGTTGAACTTTGGGAGCACGCCAAGAATAACATAGGACGGTAATTGAGCAGATTATAGGCTCTGACTGTCTCTAGCGCCTGGATGATTGTCTCTGTGCCTGGATGACTGACACTTCCCGGACAGGTGGAAGCGGCAAAGGCTGGTCTTACTGACGAAGGCTAGGAAATCGCCAGGAGACCCATCGGCATATAGGCCCATCTACTTGCTGGACAGTGTGGGCAAGGAGCTTTAAAAGATCATCCTCAACAGACTGGTGAGAAAGGAGCGAGGGTGTACACGGTCTGGTAAGTAACCAGTTCGGCTTCCGGAAGAGCAGATCCATGCTGGATGCCATCGCCTCCGTCACCAAGTCGGCGGAAGTAGCACTCCAGCGCAAGAGAAGGGGAATACGCTATTGCGCAATGGTCCGCTCGACGTGAAGAATGCGTTCAATAGCGCCAGTTGGGACTCCATAGCGCTCGCGCGCAGGAGCATCCATGTTCCTGACTCGCTGTACAAAATTCTGGAAAATTACTTCTAGAATCGAGTACTTGTGTACAACACGGAGGAGGGTCAAAAGTGCGTACCGCAGGAGTTCCGCAAGGTTCTATCCTGGTTCTGGTGTTGTGTAAAGTCATATATGACGGGCTGTTGAAACTTAAGCTCCCTGTAGATTTGGGATCGTCGGCTTTGCAGACGACATAACGCTAGAGGTTTACGGCGAGTCGATCGAGGAGGTCGAGTTGACGGCCGCGCACTATGTATGCAAGGTCGAGGACTGGATGCGCTCCAGGAAACTGAAACTAGCGCATTATAAGACGGAAGTCACGCTTGTGAACAACCGTGAATTGGAGCAACAGGCGGTAATCAGAGTCGGAGACTGCACCATCACCTCAAAGCGATCTCTGAAGCTCTTGAGGGTCATGGTTTACGATAAGCCTGTAAGAGGGCCTCATCGGCTATTGCAGCACTATCTCGAATGATGTCTAATAGCTCAGCGGTCTATGGCAGCAAGCGAAGACTTCTTGCCAGTGTGGTTTCGTCCATACTTAGGTATGGTGAGCCAGTGTGGTTCAGAGCGCTAGGTACCAACAGTTACCGTGGTAAACTGGAAAGTACCTACAGGCTCATGTGATTGAGAGTTACGAGGGCGTATCGTACGGTGGTTACGATGCAATTTGTGTCTTGTCCGGCATGACGCCTATCAGCATCGCCATCAAGGAGGACAGAGTATGTTTCGACCAACGTGACACAAGGGGCATACGAGGTACCAAAAGGTCATTATCGGTGCTCCGTTGGCGACTGGAATGGCCTAACTCCACAGATGGACGACAGATGGACGCACCGACTTGTTCCGGAGATAACCGGATGGGTGAACACAAATCTTGTCAGGCCATGGTTGCTTCAGACAATATCTGCATTGGTTTGGACACGCGGAGTCCCCCATGTGTCCCGAATGCGTGGCGGCGGATGAGACTGCTGAGCATGTCTTCTTCGTATGCCCCCGTTTTGTAAGAGCGAGGAGCGACATGATGACTGTGAGCGGGCATGGCACTATTCCGGACAATCTAGTCCGGAGGATGTTCGACGACCCGGACATCTGGAGCGCGGCTTGTGCGGCCACCTCCAGATTGTCCTGAAGCTGCAACGTGTGTGGCGGGTCAACCACCAGCCAGGAGGTTATAAGAGTAAAAAGGGTGCATCACGCACAAAAGCCACTCCCCGACGTAATACTTAACCGTCGTTCCGGAAAGATTAGGGCTGGAGACTGGAAGACTTTTAGTGGGTCGGGAAAGAAATCAGTAGATGTCTGGGGAGGTGTAACTACCCCAGCATCTCTCCCCTAGTTTCATCCCCACACCCTGAGTTCTCTTCTCAGGTGTCTGTTCGCAGATTTCCTCACCACCGTAAAAAAGGCTCTGACTATCCAGCTCAAAAACTTAGACGAGATCACTGAGAGATGCGACATTGTAGCCCTCAAGGAGAAATTCAGATTGGAAGTGGCTGCTGAGTCGATCCGCCTTCAAAAGGGCAAAGCATGAACCCAGATGGCCACTTTGCGACTAGCGTCGGCAGACCATAAAATGAAAAATTGCGGGTAACCTTCTGAGTGCTTGGCAAGTTCCGGAAAAAGAGACGCCTAGAACTTTATGGGAGGCCTTAGGTGCCCAACCAGTAAACCGGCTACTAAACCACGGGTGTAAGGGTGACACAACTGAACCTGAACCTCTAATACGCGACCCAATAGCTGCTATACCTATACCAGAGCGATCGTCGGCTTTGCAAACGATATAAAGCTGAAATTCTACGGCGAGTCGATCGGAAAGGTCAAGTTAATGGCTGCGCAATGCATATGCAAGGTCGAGGACTGGATGCACTCCTCGAAACTGGAGTTTGCGCATCATGAGTTGGAGGTCACGGTTGTGAATAACCGTGAATCAGAAAAAAAGGCAGAGTCGGAGACTGCAGCTTTACCTCGAAACGATCTTTGAAACTATGGGGGCTTATGGTTGTCGACAAGCTTACGTTCAAGAACCACGTCAGCTATAACTGTAAAGAAGCCTCAACGGATATTGCAGCACTATCTCGAATGATGTCGAATAGCTCACCGGTGTACGGTAGCAAACAGAAGCTTCTCGCCAGCGTGGTTTCGTCCATATGGTCGGCCAATGTGGTCCGAAGCGCTAGATATTAAAAGCTATTGTGGTCGACTCGAAAATACCTATAGGCTCATGTGCTTGAGGGCTGCGAGTGTGTATCGTACAGTGTCGTACAACGCAATCTGCATTCTGTCTGGCATGATATCTATCAGCATCGCCGTTAAAGAAGATGTGGACAGCTTTGATCAACGTTACACATGGGCCAGAACGTCCTTCTCGAGGATCTAATGGCAGCGGGAATGGTCCGATTACGCGAAGGGTGGAGGACTTTTTCTTCTGCTTTGACTTCTATGTATGTTTTTTTCATGTATTTTGACGAGAAAGCTAATTTCCCCGAGTTTGAACATACTTCATCTTATGGGGCAACAGTGGCGCCATTTTAAATTTTTGAGAAATCGAAAATTTTCGATGTTTTTTCGACGCCATTTTGTTTTAAAGAGCCAAATATCAAAATTCTAAGAGTTTGTCCACATGTTAGCATTTTCTTACTTAGGCAAGCCAAATAAATAATAATGATAATAATGTGATATTTTTCAACACACTTTTGCATGCAAGTTACAAACGTCGTAACTTGCACACATTTTTTTATGAAAGCTATTCCTTTTTTTTCTTCTCATTGTTATTTATTTTTTGCCCTCCCCTACGCTTACTTTGATAACCGTGAACATAAAAACTATTCAAAATTTGTATCAGCCTTGAACTTTGAAAAAAAAAAAACGCAAAAGGGGGAGGATCACGTAAAGACAAATTGTTATTGTTTCTTCGAGTATCGCTTACATAATTGATATGTGGACAAACTCTTAGAATTTGGATATTTTGATTTCTCAAAAATTCAAAATGGCCCCACTGTTGCCTCTTAAGGTGAAACATGTAAAAACTCGGGGAAATTTGTTTTTGCGTCAAAATGCATCGAAAAGTTATACATAGAAGCCGAGGCAAGAAAAATGTTGCACTGTGTAATTAGCGTTGCATAAGATTTTGACTTCGTTAAGATGTTCTTACAATTATTTTCATTCATTGATATACCATATGATGTTGACTGGGTCATGTCTCCCAAGTGCGTGGATGTGGTGGAAACAACTGAGCATGTCTTCTTCGTATGCCCTCGTTTTGTGCGCGCGCGAGCGACATGATGGTATTAGGTGGGCTAGACATTACTCTGGACCAGGAGGAATCTATCTGTCAAATATCGTGTAACCGTGACCAACATATTTGGCAACAAGGCGTCCGATTGTTTTGGTTTTTGTCGTTTTGATCGAAGTTGAATTTAGTAGAATTAGAACGTTCTTGTTTTAACAAAACTCGAGAAATCGCGGAAAACTTTTATTAATGATGCGTTGCGTAGTGAAATTTTGTGGCAGCAACTTTTATTTGGCTAAAAGTGATGAAGTTTCATCGCCATCAAACGTCATGGACCAACAAACTTCATGGACCAAAGTTGATTTGCGATAACGCACACATATATGAATTTTGACAGCAGTAAATCCCCTCTGCTCCAGCCAGCTTAACTCGGGAAATGTGCGAAAACACGGGTATTTGGAGCTCGGTTCGTGCAGCCGCCTCTCAGATTGTTATGGAACTACAACGTGTGCAACACGTTATCAGAGTGAAGAGGGTGCATAGAGCACAAACAGCCACTTCCCGACAAAATACTTAATCGTTGCTCCAGAAAGATAAAGTTTGGAGACTAGAGGGGTTTAGATGGCTTCGGTTTAATTCAACCCCATTTCCTGAGCTATATTCTCAGGTGTCTGTAGGCAGATTTTTCCGCCGTCTTGTAAAAAAAGTCAGTATTTAGGTTACCGTTTTTTTATTCCTTTGGCATGGAGCACCAAAATGCACAGCTAGAGCTCTATGAACAATTTTTTCTCGCTTTTTTTGATCATTTTTTCGGCGGTCCACCAGTAAACAAAAGTTTATTCTCAAGAGGCTAACAGTCTCAAACTGTGTTGATGTCGGCTGACGTAACCAACCTTCTTAACAGCAGCATCTAGCAGCTAGAAGGTTCAATTGTGCACCACTTTTTCCAAAATTTTGACCTGACGAATAACGCTGTTCACCGTTCATTTAATGATCCTTCCAAGGTTGTCTTTGGAGAAAAAAATCACCGCGAAGATTGGCTGAATATCCCACTGAGTATGGGCTCTCATACTTTAGGTTTAAGAGTTAGAGCATTGATTTCTTCGACTAACTTGTAGCATTACTTAAGGACAAAATTGTACTTGTGCAGCGATCTATCGGTACGCGGCCAATTGAATTGAATTGACACCCCAAAATTGATTATTGACCTTGACTGCAAGTTTAAGAGAACATACAAAGTACAAGTTCTTTAATGGCATTTTATATCCCGTTGACTTATTAAATCACAAAAAATCCAATATATTATATCTGAAAATATCAATATCTTGTTGATTTTATCAGTTTTCTTGTTATTGTCCAGCATTCGAACTGAGGTGAATCGTGCTGTTCTTTTTTTTTTGACACAGCCTTTGCAAGAACAAGCACTACGATTCTACTGACTACCGGAGTTCAAACAAACGAAGACTAGTTTACTCACAGTATTAAAATCAATTAGCACTTGTTCAGAAATTAGAACGAGTTACAGATTAATAACAAAATTTAAAAACCGTCATTTTTTATAAGCTTCTCGGTTTTGAAATGTAAGCGAAATTAAAAAATTTTCTCCTGGTATGAGACAAAACACGTTTACCCACAATCCATCGGTGAGGGTCCAACTCTCGGAAATTTGGAATCGCAGGTACACGCAGTAACGGCTACTCGTCAACGTCAGTTTTGATTCATTCATTTAATAAATATTTTTGTTTTTCCCTTCACTTTGACATGAAAGCTTAATTGAATCGTACTTGAACGGTAAGACGTTAATTGCAGCTGTAAAACAAGCCACACATGCGAATCGGTTGAAATGTGGGACAAGCTTTTGCTCGCCTCCTGAAAGGCATCTGTCAGCAACCGACAGAGGATATGTTAAATTGTTTCGCTGAAATTTTAATTAATCGCGTCAGTGGCTATTAAAATCAATCAAGCTTCAAGCTTTCAAATTTGGTCGAGTTTACATGATATTGGAGAGTTTTAAATACAGAATGGGGAATAGTTAAATCTGATTTACATTTCTCCATCCAGTTACTTTTCGAAGCTCGTGTGGAGGAAATCGCATTTTGGATCACAGCATGAATCCACCAGTAAAACACCTCCAACAGACTAATTTCCCATATTTTTCGCCGATTCAAACCTGTTCAAGAAAAAAAAAACAGCATCACCCTGAAGCATGTCAATGTGCATGTGCACAACTTTGATCTTTATCGCTGGTCTATAATTTGTACACCAGGCACAGCGCCACACAATTCGCTAGCAAGACGGTGATCTGACATCAATCCAACTAAATCCGGGAAAAAACCCTAAGGGAAAAGGCGCAGCAGAAGAAGAAGTGTGGACCATCGTATAGCAGTTTCTCACACTCTCTGGCACCAGTTAGCCTTCGCCTGGTTTGTGCGATTTTCGCGGGGGCGTCTCTGGCGCGAGTGGTCTGTCGCGGCTGTTGTTTCTGCCTTGTTTTGCCTTCTCTTCCGGGAGACTTTCATCGCCGGTGTCGTACAAATTTATCCCATTCCCCGCCGTGCTCCACTTCGCGTTCACCCAGCCGCAGTCGTAGAAGATCGTGGTACCTAATTCATTTCCTAGTTTCGAATGATCTTGTTCTATCAATTTACCTAACCCGCCGTTGTTGCTGGCCGTTGTATCTGGTGCGCAATCGTCACCGACGGCTTCGGTTTTTGTGGTTTATTCCGGCAGGTTTACCATCATCCGACCATACGTATGCGGCCATAAATTTCTCAATCAAACTGGCGTGAAGCCACACCGGAGACAAAGGGAAACGGACAAATCAACAAATCACGACTCTTTGGGTTACTAGTTGAACGTTTTTCTGCATTTCAATTGTTGCTTAATATGGGTCAGCAGTTACTTAAGCAGGGTCATCCGTAGAGTACGCTTGTTAGATTTACATTTCAAGTGATGTACCCACTGCTGTTACGCACTGACGGGCGGTTGTGAGTGGTTTTATCTTCAACAGTCATCGAACTTTTTTTTTCGACAGACCCGAGAACTCTAGTTGAAAAGTTAGGTCGACTTATTTCGTCTCGGATTTTGTTTATAAAACTATCTTCCTCTTTCAGGTCGAATGATAATGTCAAAATCGAAAAAATCAACTTTTTATTTTTGAATTGTTTAAAGTTGTCTACATTTTCTAAGTTGCAAAAAATGCCAGTGTATTTGGGGAAGCCAGATTCATCCTGTTCATTTATAAGAGCAAGTTTTAATCCTTCATTAAGTGGTTATAGTTACGGAAATATCGAATACTAACGGTACAAAAAGCTGGCAACGAAGGTTGCAATCAAAAGCAGTACATTTCAGAAGATAGATAAAACTCGTCAATGTGCAATCCAGACGATCAAGGTTACGACAGAAGTGAAAAAGTATTCGCTATATTTTTCCAGTATCGTTTTGCGAAAATAGACCTGACTTCAGTGTACCATTACACGATGACGGCACTAATGGGATTTTTGAAGTACAAAAAGGTTTTAAACTTGGATTTATTCTCGATAGAGCCCAAAGAAAATATTATTTTATAATAATTATTACGTGATTTTCATACACAGTCAAAAACTCAGTAAGAACAAAAATATCGATTTTTCGCTGCTAATACTAACACCTTTCTGAACTGTCTAATATAAGGTTAGGCAGCTTCCTGCAATGATTTATAACATTTTCGACGCCAATTCAATTTCGTAATCATTGGACGGCCTTCCAATCGGAAATAAAACAACAAACGAAACACAATTTTGACAATTTATGGCAACAATTCAGCTAATAAACTGAACGGTTTAATGAAGAGATGCTGACAGGCAGACAGAGGCAAAACACAACGCTTGCACCGGTGCATATTCACTGTTGGTCTGTCTTTAAAGCAGTGGGTTGACGGCGGTCGTTAAACCAGTACATTTAGTGCACGGCAAATCATCTCTGTAAATGGTTGCCTTTGTCATTGAAATCAAACCCACAAAAAAAAAATACCGAAACAAATTGTTTTGACGATGGCAGAACTAAAGCAATCACATCCCGTTCACTTGTCCAATGCAGTGCACCATTTGCTGAGTCAGAACAATACCGCGTGCCTGGAACATATTTTCTTGCAACACGCCATGCAAGTGTACCGGGGAGGTATGTAAGCCCGCTATGCACTGATCCACACCCAGCCCTGCGCGGTTTATAAACATTTGCATTCTTTAGACAAAAATAATGCAGAGCAAACGGTTGAATGGAGTTTATGTTGATACATCATGGACCATCTATGTGTTATGTGCATGCCCACGACATTCAATTATGGCGAATTATGCTACGAATTTAAGGTCGGATCGGAACAGAGGTATGAAGCAGAACTGGATGCTGATGATCGTTAGATGAGACACCGATTCGAGTGAATCATCAAATACTACGGGGAAACCAATCTTCAGCCCACACGGTGCATGCTGTCTAGCACTGCAGCTTGAACGAAATACTGCTGCCTGTAGGCAGGAAATGTCAACGCCTCGCCATAGTGAACAGTGCAAATCAAGGGCAATTTTCTCATAATACGACCTTCGGTGTAGGTGGCGAATGAAGACACGAGGCCTCCGCAAATGTTGCTACGAGTATTAAACTTTGATCAATTCGTCGCAGCTCGAAGAAGGATTGGAAAACATTAGTTGAATGTCGGAACGATTACAAAATCATTCTTCATTCTCAGACAACCTACTGTGACAGGTTTCTACAAACTGCTTTCTGCTATGATCCATGTAAAATAAACTAAATTCAGTACATCAAGAGCACGAAAAACTAGTGTTAAGCTCATTAAGGTGCTGCATCGTATTATTTCAATTATCAACTAAAGTCCATAAATACAGAGCAAATGGATTTTGCAGAAGCCACAAAACAATATCGCACGCAAGCCTGGAGGGCTTATAGCGGTCTCGATCAACTAAGATTAGTTGAGAGAATCCGTTATCGATATTGTTTTAGCACATTTTACATGTTGTATGAAAAGTACAACGATACACCGTGCCCCAGTGCTGAGTCGAGGAAATTTCCAGTTCGAAAAGTCCCTCGACCTGATCGGGAATCGAACCTGGTATCACAACCGTGTGGGAGAGCTAGCCGACCGACATCGCTAATCACAGAACCGCGGTGACCACAACCTTACTTACTTTACTTTTATGGCGACAGATCGTTGAGATCCTATGCCGAATCCAGAATACGTCTCCACAAAACTTTGTCTTAGGCTGCTACTCTTCAGTCTCCCCTTGCACCCGCTGCTCTGGCATCCTCGTCGACAGCACACATCCAGCGCGTGCGAGGTCTGCCTCGAAGTCGTCGGCCTCTATCCGGTTCTCTGCTGAATATTATCTTTGCCGGTCGCTCATCCGCTACCCGTGCTCCAGCCCACTGTAACCTGCCGTGTTTCATCAGCTTGACAATATCAGTGTGTTTGTATACTTCGTACAGCTCGTGATTTATACGCCTGCGCCACACCCCATTCTCTAGTTTGCCTCCGAGTATTGATCTACGCTCGAAGACCCCAAGCGCTCGTCGATCGGCCTCCTTCCACGTCCATGATTCATGTCCGTAGAGCGCCACTGGGAGGATCAGAGTCCTATAGAGCGCAAATTTCGTACGGATCTGTAGGTTACGGGACCTAAGCTGGCTAAGCAATCCGTAATAAGCCCTATTCGCCGCCGCAATCCGCCTCTTCACCTCGCGACTCACCTCGTTGTCACATGTCACGAGAGTACCAAGATAAACAAATTCGTCGACCACTTCGAAAGTATCCCCATCCATCTCCACCGCAGCAACAACACCCGTAGAACTACCACGCTCTCTGCCAGCCACCATGTACTTCGTTTTGGCAGTGTATATGGTGAGTCCAATTATCGCTGCTTTCCTTTTAAGAGCCGTAAAGGCCTCCTCAACTCCGCTACGGTTAACACCAATTATACCAATGCCGTCCGCGAAGTTCAGAAGCATGTGAGACTTAGTGATCATGGTGCCGCTCCTCTGCACACTTGCTCTTCGTATTGCACCTTCCAAAGCTATGTTGAACAGCAAGTTCGAGAGCCCGTCACCTTGCTTCAGACCATCCAACGTCACAAACGTGTCTGAAAATTCGCCCGCTGTTCTGACGCATGATGTGAAACCGTCAATCGGCGCATGTAACAGTTTAATAAGTTTTGTTGGGAAACCATGTCTAGCATTTGCCACAGCTCGTTGCGTTTCACTGTATCGTACGCCGCCTCAAAGTCAATGAACAGATGATACGTCTGCGAGTTGTGTTATCGAAACTTGCCGTGAATCTGTCTCAAGGTAAACGTCTGGTTCGTTGTTGATCGCCCCACTCGAAAACCGCATTGGTATTCTCCAACAAAGGCTTCCTGCGACGACCTTAGTCGCTGGAACAGGATACGGGAGAGAAATTGTAAGCAGAATTGGAGTGGGTTATGTCTCGATAATTACTACAGTCGAGTCTGTCTTTTCCTGTAGATAGGGCTAACCAGTCCGTAAGTAGTTGTTCCTTAGACCATACCCTTAGGATAATCTGGTGAATTGCACTAGACAGCCGCTCGCTCCTGACTTTGAAAAGTTCGGCCGGTAAGCCGTCCTTCCCTGCGGCTTCTTGGTTCTTTAGCTCTTTGCAAGCATTCTTCACCTCGTCCAATGTTGGTGGGTCCACAGCTTGTCCGACCTCCCCAATTTCTATCCTGTTCCCCTCGACGACTCTCCTTCTTTCCTCACCATTCAAAACCGCTTCAAAATGTTGCTTCCAACGCCTGGCCACCTGCGATTTATCGGTAATCAGGTTCTCCTCTCTGTCATTGCACATTCTATAGAAGCTCCTCGTGTCGTGCCTGGTGAAGCAATTCTCCGCCTCCGCGAGGACGCGATCGTAGTACTCATGTTTCTTACGGCGGAGAAGCCTCTTCTCGGCAGCTCTTGCCTCCCGGAATTTCTCCCGCATCTGACGCGTTACACGTTTAGGTGCTACAAACGTGTTGGCGTAGGCTCGGTTCTTCTCCTCCGTCACCTCTAGGTACTCAGCATCGAACCACCCACTACGTGTGGTTCCCGTTGTCATGCCTATCACTTCTCGCGCTGTTTCGCTGACCACATCATGAATGTGCTTTCACTGCTCGTTCAGGTTAACTCCAGCTGGTTCACCGATCCGTCTATCAACTTTCCGAGCATACTCTGCAGCAACTCGTTCCGCTGATAACCTCTGGATGTCCAGACGTATCCTTCTCGCCGATCTCGATTTAAATACGTTGGACAACCGGGCGCAAATCTTGCCTACCACGAGATAGTGATCCGAGTCGATGTTCGGCTCTCGAAAGGACCGCATTTCTATGACATCTGAAAAGTGCCGGCCGTCGATCAGTATGTGGTCGATCTGGGAGCAGGCCTCTCCATAGGGGTGTTTCCAGGTGTGCTTCCGAATGTTTAGACGGGCTTTTCCTACCAATAACGGGACGAAAGAACTCCATTTGTCCGACTTGTGCGTTTGTATCTCCGATTACGATCTTCATATCGTGTTGTGGGCACTCTCCATACATTTTCTCGAGGAGCTCATAGAACTCCTCCTTTGCGTCATCGGTTTTATCGTTTGTCGGCGCGTACACGTTGATAAGGCTGTAATTGAAGAATCTGCCCTTGATCCTCAATACGGATAGGCTGTCATTAATTGATCTGCCTTTGTATTGACGCAACTATCAGGCTCATTTCTATCCTTTCTATTCACACATAATCAGAATCTCAAATGTCTAGTTAAAAACACCACTGTTTTGTTCCCCAGTGTTTGATTGAAATGGGAATATGTAATACCATGAGACCAGAGCTGCCGGAGTTGCGAATAACGTTCTGGATGGGAAGGAGTTTTGTATCTTCAAACAGGTACAAATGAGTTTCAAGAAGGGATGAGTGTGTGT
This sequence comes from Wyeomyia smithii, assembly GCF_029784165.1. Classification (NCBI taxonomy): domain Eukaryota; kingdom Metazoa; phylum Arthropoda; class Insecta; order Diptera; family Culicidae; genus Wyeomyia; species Wyeomyia smithii. Next base: position 106,308,491 of record NC_073695.1, read on the forward strand.
TCTAGATAGCTTGCAAAAAGGTAAAAGTTTGTGTATTTATCTAACGCAGTTTACAGAACGTGATGTGATTTCAAGCCGCATTTGAAGTCTTTGTAATCATCATCGTTTGCATACTGTATGACAGGAAAAAATGCTGCTTGGCAGCTCTTGTCATATTATTTCTCTTCTCCATATGTGTATAATACACACACACGCGGGATGAATTGGAGATAGATGAAACTAGTAAGTCCGAGGACATATTGGCGCGGCTTGAGTTGCGATGATAGTTCGCCTTGCCGTGGGTTAATGTACAGCCTTAAGTAGTGCTGTACATCAACCTGCGGCAGGGCGAGTCGCCCTCGCAGCGCAGGTCGCGCCATATGTTCACGATCTAACATGTACAACATATGCGGCTGTGTTGTTTCTTGACTGGAGATGGAAAGGGAGCATATTTCGACAAAGAAAATTTTGCATGTGGTTGAAACGTCCATTATTAGATAGTCGTACTCCCGTAACAAGTGCTAAATACATGACAGTATGTGTTGTTACTTGACTGGAGAAGAACGTAATTGCTTTTCAAGTAACATATTAGTTACCTAAGGCACAGAGAACAGACGTTCATCTTCTTTTCAAAAGATGTGTAAAAACTTGCAACCGTCATTTACCACTAAGTGGTAATGCTCCCGCTATGTGGCGCTTTTGTCACTTACAAACCAAGCACTGATATCGATAAAATATCGATACAGCAATATTTATGCAGAGCAACTGGGGCATCACAAGACAGATGTCGTTAGTGTATTAACGTATTTTGATTTAAATTTTACACACGATTTTCAAATTTCTTTATATGAACATGAATGTCTGTTCTCTGTGCCTAAAGGGCCATTTCACGTTATTGCTGTTTAAGTAATAAGGAAAAATTTTGCTGATACTGCATGGGTAGTTTCGTCAATGCGTGTGAAGGTAAACCCATGAAAAATCGACAATTTTGTTCAGATGTTTATTACAAACGTTAGTTAAAATTAGCGTTCTTTTCAAAGTTTTTTATATATCTCCAGATTTTTTATACATTTACAGATTTTGTACCAATGAAAATTCTGAAAATTGCATTTTGAAGAAAATTCTCAGTTTCGGAACACTTTGAAAAAAAAAGGATTTTCGAGAATGAGAGAACCGCTGGCACTGATTTCAAAGTAGATGAGCAGCAGAATTACGTTGTACTAATACTATTGAAATCGGATGAAAATTGTCAAAGTTACAAGAGTTTCAATTTGTGGGTACCCGGGTCCCCGTCGAAAATGTAAGGGTGGTTTTTGTTGAGCACATAACGGTAAATAAAATAAAGCGTTTTTTTATGGATTTTTATGGATGTGTTTTTTATGGATATACAAATGCATCATTCAGAATGTCCATAATCAAAAAAATTCCAGAGATATTAGCAAAATAACAGTAGAAATTGTGAAGATGAGAGTATATATGACTTAAGTTCCTAAAATTGCAGTAACTCAAGTTTTGCTTAGAAAACCCCTGAGTGATAAATGTTTTTCATGTAAAATTTTCTCAGAAACACGATGAAATCAAATTTGAAATCAGAACTGATGTATTTGTTTTTATTCTTTGGCTAATTTTCTTCAAAATGCAATTTCTATAATGTCCATTGGTATAAAATCTCCGTCTAAAACAAAACAGGAAAAGAAAATCAGAAACTTAGAAAAGAAAATTATTGATTTATCTCATTCTAGATGTGTCAAAATGGACCATCACTTACTACTGGCACTATCTATGGACAAATAGCGAGAGCTTAATTACCCACCTTATAATATTTTAGATATAAATCATTCCATACAAATCAATTAAAGTGAAGCGCATTAAGAATCGAAAGAACAAATCAAAACAAAAAATAGACGTTGAAACACTGGTGACCAATCTTTTATAAGATTTTATATCAATTTTACAACATGTAGGCTTCGCTTTGACTGACTTATAATTATAAATATTCATTTAATTAATGGTTAACGTAACACGAATCCAAGCAATGAAAGACATTGGTGTTTTAGCATAGCATAGCATAGCATAGCATATTTGATCGCCCGTGTGTTGCCCGCGATTGACCAGAATCAGCTGAAATTGCACAAAGAACCGTCAAAATGGTGCCTAGGAGTAGCAAGCCATTCTCAGTGTACAATTCCTGGTGATCTTTCTTTTCACTGGTCGATAACGATGCTGGCCACGCCCAATGCAGATCAATAGAGGGAGGGATATCGGGAGTGTTAGTTTAATACTTGTTGCTACTAGAGATCGAAGAATCCTCTGCATCATCCACATGTATCAAAGGAAGGAATTAGTGTTAGTGGAAAGGAATTGATCTGGATCCATCGAGGTTGATGGTGCGATCTTTTCTACGCAAATTCGCGCACGATATGGTTACTTCTCGGTCTCTGGGCAACCGGCCACCAGGAGACGATATAAATAGAACCGCGCCACGATCTAGTTATCTTCGGCAACCTGTTAATCGTTAACAGTCTGTACAAACAGACTTCGCGTTTAATGCCGTGAACTTAATTCAGATTTACCTAAAAACGAATGAATTTCGTAAAACGCAACAACCGCACGCCGAACGCAAACTACTGGTCCCAGCTCAAATAACCGATAGAGCACTGCATTAAGATAGCCACACTGAGCGCAGTCAAAATACCGCGCGCGAAACTGAACTGCCTTCTCCGAAAGCAAATAAGAGCGTGCCGACCACTGGTATGACGAAAAAGCCAAAACACCCACTTTATTAAAAAGAAAAAAAAAAAGGAACCGGCAAAACAGGAATATATTTGGCATCCATGCAGGGTTTGTCTTTGTCGCGATTGAAAAATTACAATATTTATCGTACGAACGAAACCTACTCTGAATCGTAACGTGCTAAAAAAGAACCCACGGGCGTACAGTCTCCGAAATAATGATTTGGTACATCTCCTAAATCACAATACACCGATAATCCTTAGATGAGCAAAGCTCATCAAGGCCGAAGACACATTTACACCGGAGCATTATGTACGACCGCTTTATTCCCTCTCACCGACGCATACGCGAGAGGACATAGTGCTTCGCCCCGATAATCTTTTGTTTTGTATTTAAGTTAAGATACCTACTGAGTATAAAAACTGGCGAAGTTTCATGCACTCATAGCTCAAAAATTAAAAAAAAAAAAATCACAAGAAGGTTGTATGCAAAGCCACGACCGCAAGGTTGAAGTAGAATACTTTTACAAGAAAGATAACCCGGCTGCTTGCGTGTCAGTCACACACGCAACGGTTTTAACCCGTATCTTATTGCGGTTTGTAACATCAAGCGATTTCGTTTGCTCGCTGTTGCGTGTTGCATCATGTTGCAACTTGGCAGCTGGGAGACGACGAAATTCTGTTTATACTGATTGATTGAATCGACTTCATATTAGCTCTGCATAGTCGAACTAACTGCTTTTGTGAATGTATACTAACAGGGCAGTTAATTATTCAGTGTCGGTTATGCTGATCGCGCCTTTGCGCTGCCCCTACAGTGGGGGGTTTACTAAATAAAGTGAAAATTAGACAACTACAACAGAATTTGATTGCATCCCGCACAGAATGTCTGCTTGTGTTGGTGCCAGAAAATTATTAATCTTCAATTATTTTTTTATTTGCCTTGAAAAAAGCATGTTGCGGTTCAAAATCGGTTGCTTATTACAACCTTTGAGCTGCCCTAACATTGGTGGAATTAAGATACACGGACACATGCACTGTGGAAGCTATTTCACAATCAGTAAATTAGACGGGTGCGACAAATTTGAATTGCCAGGATGCAACACAGAATGCTTGCTTGCATTGACAAAAATTATTAACTTTCAATGACTTGTTTATTTGCCTTAAAAAAGGCATTTTGATTTCCGAAATTGGATTTCCTGATGGCAATCTTCATGCTGCCCCAACACGGGGGGAATAATGGCTGTCTGGCGACACACGCTGAGAAAAACCGCGCTGCTCCTGAGACGTGGTGACCAACCACAGGGCTAGTGCTGCTGCTAAGGAAGGACGACTGCTGTTGTCGCTGTCTAGAACTATTATGAGCGGCTCCGGCTGAAACAGGCTCTTATATAGGCCAAATAGCATGTTTTCAATTGCAAGGTATATGATTCTGTCGACCGTGCTTGGGAAGCAAGCATATAACGACCAATCAGAGGTCGAATTTTTCGTTTTGACAAGGCTTGACTATTTTCAATAGTACAATAGTGTGAATAATAAAATTACAATTATCTTATTTTGGGAAGAATCTTAGAAGATTTTCCAATCTATTGCTGCAAGAACGAAGGAAATCCATCGAATACTAACCGATTTATTAGCATTTGAAATTGGACATATTTTTCACTTTTTTCGGTTTTAGATTTTCATTTCACATCCCTATGTAGCCGAACTTCCTGAGAGAAGTATTCTACTTCAAAAAGCATGGTGTGGTTCAAAATCGGTTGCTAATTACAACCTTTGAGCTGCCCTAACATTGGGGGAATTAAGATACACGGACAACATGCACTGTGGAAGCTATTTCACATTCAGTAAATTAAACGGGTGCGACAAATTTAAATTGCTAGGATGCAACACAGAATGCTTGCTTGCGTTGACAAAAATTATTAACTTTCAATGACTTGTTTATTTGCCTTCAAAAAGGCATTTTGATTTCCGAAACTGGATTTCCTGATGGCAATCATCATGCTGCCCCAACACGGGGGGAATAATGGCTGTCTGGCGACACACGCTGAGAAAAACCGCGCTGCTCCTGAGACGTGGTGACCAACCACAGGGCTAGTGCTGCTGCTGAGGAAGGACGACTGCTGTTGTCGCTGTCTGATGCTACGCTATGCCACAGTTGTGGCCGCTATACGCTGGCCTATCCACAGCCAAGCCACAGTTGTGGCCGCTTCCGCTATCGATGGTTCCCACTGCTGCTAAGGGAGGACTGCTGTCGTCGCTGTTCAGAACTGTTATGAGGGGCTTGGACTAAAACAGGCTCTTATATAGGGATGAAAATAGGAATGAATTATTTCACGTACGTGGTGGAATGATATAGCGATCATTTGATAAGCTCCACCTCTTTTTTCAGTTTCTAAAGTTTTTCCTCAGTTTCGTAGCACGGATGCACAAAAATGATTTCTTGTCGAGCCGGACCGATAGCACTCTCATTGAAGCAACAAAATAACATGTTTTGTGTCGTGTTGTGCAGCTTGGTTGAAGAAAATGTTCCCGTCCCCATGTCGCATGTAAGCAGATTATTGCGTTCAGTAGACAGTAGATAGTGTATCCAGCGAATAAACACCGATGGTGCTCTCACACACGCAACGGTTTTAACCCGTATCTTATTGCGGTTTGTAACATCAAGCGATTTCGTTTGCTCGCTGTTGCGTGTTGCATCATGTTGCAACTTGGCAGCTGGGAGATGACGAAATTCTGTTTATGCTGATTGATTGAATCGACTTCATATTAGCTCTGCATAGTCGGACTAACTGCTTTTGTGAAGGCGTACTAACAGGGAAATTTATTATTCAATGTCGGTTATGCTGATCGCAGCCTTTGCGCTGCCCCTACAGTGGGGGGTTTACTAAATAAAGTGAAAGTAAAAATTAGACAACTACAACAGAATTTGATTGCATACCGCACAGAATGTCTGCTTGTGTTGATGCCAGAAAATTATTAACCTTCAATTATTTTTTATTTGCCTTGAAAAAAGCATGGTGTGGTTCAAAATCGGTTGCTAATTACAACCTTTGAGCTGCCCTAACATTGGGGGAAATAAGATACACGGACAACATGCACTGTGGAAGCTATTTCACATTCAGTATATTAAACGGGTGCGACAAATTTAAATTGCTAGGATGCAACACAGAATGCTTGCTTGCGTTGACAAAAATTACTAACTTTCAATGACTTGTTTATTTGCCTTCAAAAAGGCATTTTGATTTCCGAAACTGGATTTCCTGATGGCAATCATCATGCTGCCCCAACACGGGGGGAATAATGGCTGTCTGGCGACACACGCTGAGAAAAACCGCGCTGCTCCTGAGACGTGGTGACCAACCACAGGGCTAGTGCTGCTGCTGAGGAAGGACGACTGCTGTTGTCGCTGTCTGATGCTACGCTATGCCACAGTTGTGGCCGCTATACGCTGGCCTATCCACAGCCAAGCCACAGTTGTGGCCGCTTCCGCTATCGATGGTTCCCACTGCTGCTAAGGGAGGACTGCTGTCGTCGCTGTTCAGAACTGTTATGAGCGGCTTGGACTTTTTTTTTTTTGACTAAATGTTCAATGTATTTCTGATTTTTTAATTGGTAATTTACAATAATTTTACAATGCAAGTGTTTTGCTTCAATGCATTTCAACTTTGATTTTTCTTAATTTTTTGTTTTTGTTGCTCATTTGACATATTTTAATTATAGTATTAGTTGATTTTGATGTTTGAACATCAGGATTTAATTATTTAAAAATATTCTACCTACTTAACCTACTTATTCTACTATTTACAATCTTAACCTAAAGTTCGCGGATAATGGCGTGTTCGGAGATGGAGCACCTCCCTCCATATTTCGTGCAGTACCGGTCGAATTGCACTGCCAAGGTTTCCAGGTTCGCGTGCTCGTGTACCTCGCTTGTTCTTGTCCAGGGGGGAAGGTTTAGGATCATTTTTAAGATTTTGTTTTGGACGCGCTGGAGCCTCAGCCTGTGTGTCCGGGCACAGTCCTTCCAAACTGGTACTGCGTATTCCAACGTGGGGTAAATGATCTGTCTGTAGACAGCCATCTTATTCTTCGGACACAATTTCGAATTCCTGCAAATCAGGGGGTACAATGCCCTGATGAGGATGCAGCATTTGGTCACTGTCTTATCGACATGTGCCCGAAAAATCAAATGACTGTCCAGAGACAGACCAAGATAAACAACCACGTTGGACCACTCTATGAGGGAGCCACCGAACCGTATCCTGCAATCGTCAGCAGGAACAAGCCTGGGCGATCTCGAATGTGGAAACAAAATGACCTGGGTCTTAGCCACATTGATCACAATTTTCCAGCTGGTGTAGTACTCATTCAGAGCATCCAGGCCTCCTTGCAGCCTGCGTGTCAGAGCGCGGATGATGCGACCCTTATACATGATCGCGGTATCATCCGCGAATTGGGACAACACTCCACCCCCCGGGAGAGGTGGGATGTCCGAGGTGTAAATGTTATACAGGAGTGGTCCCAAGATACTACCTTGGGGCACTCCTGCAGCGATGTTGAGTTGCTCTGAGCACACATTGTGCAAGGAAACCCGAAAAGCTCTGTCCGAGAGATAACTTTTGATGATCTTTATCAAATATATCGGAAAATTGTGTCGATGTAGCTTGTACACCAGGCCATCATGCCACACATTGTCAAAAGCCTTTTCAATGTCCAAAAGCGCCATTGCTGTCGACTTGGACACCGACTTGTTCCGCTGGATGATGTTCGTAACTCGATTGAGCTGATGGATGGTGGACCTGCCCTTGCGGAAACCAAACTGTTCCTCAGGGAGGACACCATTCTCATCGGTGAATGAAAGCAGGCGGCTCTGGATCGACTTTTCAAACAGCTTGGAGAGGGCAGAGAGAAGGCTGATTGGACGATAGCTCTTAGGAATAGAAGGATCTTTCCCCGGCTTCAGTACTGGGATGACTTTAGCTAACTTCCACATTGAAGGGAAGTAGCCAAGCTCCCAGCACCGGTTGAAAACACGTGCTACAAAAGCAAATGAGCCGTGGCTCAGGTGCTTGAGCTCGAGGTTAAATGTGTTATCAAAGCCGGGGGCCTTCATATTCCTAGATCTCCTCGCTAGACCGATGAGCTCATCCGCCGTCACTCGTACTTCCTCTGGGACCAAACTGTTCGAATTGTCGACCATAGTAACTCCCTCAGAAACAGCCAGCTCGAAAGGGCTGACGATGTTTCGCCCCAAATTGTGTGACAACACGAACTGCTGCCCCAGCGCGTTCGCCTTTTCAACAGGTGTTATGAGTAGTTCACCTTCCCCGGACGGAACAAGCGGAGGAATGGGTTTTGGTCTCTTTTTCAGAATTTTGGTTAAGGACCAAAAAGGTTTTGAGTTTGGTGGAATCTGGCGGAGCTTTTGGCCAAACTCGTGGTTCCGCAGATCTTGAATGCGTTCCTGGATAACCTTGGTCAGTCGGTTGCTCATGGTCTTCTTGGATCGGTCACCAGTTCGTTGGTACTGGCGCCGATAGATGTTGCGCAACCTTATGATGTGTTTAGTGGTGCTGTCGATATGGAGGGCGGTACTCACCTGAGTTTGCTGTACTGGGACCGCCGAGTCACGTGCGACGGCAATCGCACGCTGGAGTGTGTCCAACGCCTGGTCGATCTCCGCTGGAGTGTTCAACGGGTGGTAGGTGTTGGTGTTCTCGTCGACGATACGCTGAAACCGGATCCAGTCGGCTCGATGGTAATCTCGCCTGGGCTGATTGGCCACCGTCTCAGCAGTGGCACCTAAGGTCAGCACCACCGGATAGTGATCCGACGAAAGCTCCTCGAACACCACTGGAACCTCGAAGATTGCCATGTTGGACAGGAATATGTCCAGGACAGAGTGAACCCCGGACCGGGAGATTCTGGAAGGACACTCCGGCGCCAAGATGTTGTAGTGCCCGGTCTCAAGGTCTTCCACCAGGATGATGCCATTCCTGTTTCGTCTTCGGTTGCCCCACACCTCGTGCCGAGCGTTCAGGTCTCCAGCAATGATGTACTTCGCCCGCCGCCGAGTCAGCTTGGCCAGATCGTTTCGTAATTTTGCAGCGGTACCGTCTCGGGTGGTGGTTTGCTTGGGACAGTACGCTGCGATGATGATGATTGGGCCGAGCGAGGTTTCGACTTCAACCCCGATGGCTTCGATAGTCTTAAGCTGGAAACTCGGCAGCAGGCGACGCTTGATGTTGTTCCTCACAGCGATGGCAACTCCTCCGCCCCCGGCATTGATCCTGTCTAGTCGTACCAGCTGGAAGCCCGGAAGGAAGATGTTAACTTCCGGCTTCAGATGAGTCTCCGTAATGACGGCAATATCGACCTCCTTCTCGCCAAGGAAATCGAGAAGCTCAACGTGTTTGTTCCTTAGAGAACAAGCATTCCAATTCGCAATAACGAAGGGCTTATGGTCCATTGTTGGAGATTAGGGCGACGATTGCAGCAAGCTGCTGGCTGCGGGTTTTATATTTACGCTGGATTTCGAATGCAGCGGAGATGATTTTGACTAGTTCCTCTGTTGATAGTGGAGGGTCGTCTTCAGTAGAACCAGCAAACGTCCCAGAAGTAGCGCCAGCGTATGACAATCCGGGAGTCGGGGTGGGTCCTTGGTTTGAGAGAGCAGCAGCGGCGGCGAGACGGGGCTGCGCAGAAAATTTCGCAGCAGGCGTGCTACGATTCGGTTGACTGCTATTCGGGAGCGGAAGCGGCTCCAACACGGGGACCACATGTCTGGTCCGGATCGGTGGAAACTGATCTGGTGTATGAGCCGGGGGAGGCTTTCGATGACGTCCGTTCTGATTGGCTGTTGACGCTGCCTTACGAATGCGAATAAATTCCGCACGCTTCGGGCAGCTACGGCTGGTGGCACGATGGTTTTGGTCACAGTTCGCGCATTTAGGCTCGGAGTCATCAGGTTGAAGGCAGGTCGAAGAGCGATGCGCCCCAGCGCACTTGTCACAACGCGGAATCATTTTGCAGTTTCGTGTACCATGGCCGAACCACAAACAGATGGTACACTGGGTTACGTCACGGTGTTGAGGACGATACGGTTCCCACTGGATGATGGTGTGGAACAGATGTTTGGTGTTACGCAGTGCACCAAGAGTCGTGCTTCTCTTAGTGAAGTGTACTAAGAACAGCTCATCTCGGTAGGGGTCGTCCTTGCCGGTTTGGGATCGACGATTCATCGGGAAAACCGCTTCCACTTCAAAGCCAACCTGCTCAAGCTCGGCTTTCACTGTCGATGCAGCCAAAGCTGGCAAACCTCGTAGTACCACTTTCAGTGGCTTCGTTGCTGGGTTGTCGTGCGTGTAGTAGGGCACCTGGTGCGTGGCTAGTAGATCGCTCACTTTGTTGTACTCCTCCATGTTGGAGCACAGGATTTTGGTGCCTTTGCTACATTTTTTGTAGAGAGGCTCCAACGATAAATTGGCAAGCTCCGCTTGTAGCTTTAGCATGTCCCGGAGGGGGGTAAATAGCGGGGGGACTCGCTCTTTTTTAGCGATGGGCTCGCTGTTACCATTTTCTACCGGCAGCAGTGCAAACTTGTTGTTTTGCAGCAGCCGATTCGATTCTGGGTCCGACGAACTGGGGGGCACGGCCTGCTTGCGTTTGTGTTTCGAACCGGTGGATGTTGTTGCAGCAGATGAATTTTGTCTGTCCATTGTCTTCTTCTTCTTCACTTGGTGAAAACCATCGGTCGACTGCTCCGCGCAGTCACTGTCGGATATATCCTCTAATGGAACAGGAAAGAGCGGCTTGTTGCCAGCCATGGGAGTACCCTTGGCGAGATCCAGAAGATACTCCAAGGTACTCGACGGGAAATCCAACGCGAAAAGAAACTTGAAATATAGAACGTACCAAACAGCGCAAAAAAATATAACGACTATACTGCTCAACACGCTAGCAGAGAATGAATGATGAGCGGCTTGGACTAAAACAGGCTCTTATATAGGGATGAAAATAGGAATGAATTATTTCACGTACGTGGTGGAATGATATAGCGATCATTTGATAAGCTCCACCTCTTTTTTCAGTTTCTAAAGTTTTTCCTCAGTTTCGTAGCACGGATGCACAAAAATGATTTCTTGTCGAGCCGGACCGATAGCACTCTCATTGAAGCAACAAAATAACATGTTTTGTGTCGTGTTGTGCAGCTTGGTTGAAGAAAATGCTCCCGTCCCCATGTCGCATGTAAGCAGATTATTGCGTTCAGTAGACAGTAGATAGTGTATCCAGCGAATAACCACCGATGGTGCTCTCACACACGCAACGGTTTCAACCCGTATCTTATTACGGTTTGTAACATCAAGCGATTTCGTTTGCTCGCTGTTGCGTGTTGCATCATGTTGCAACTTGGCAGCTGGGAGATGACGAAATTCTGTTTATGCTGATTGATTGAATCGACTTCATATAAGCTCTGCATAGTCGGACTAACTGCTTTTGTGAATGCGTACTAACAGGGCAATTTATTATTCAATGTCGGTTATGCTGATCGCAGCCTTTGCGCTGCCCCTACAGTGGGGGGTTTACTAAATAAAGTGAAAGTAAAAATTAGACAACTACAACAGAATTTGATTGCATACCGCACAGAATGTCTGCTTGTGTTGATGCCAGAAAATTATTAACCTTCAATTATTTTTTATTTGCCTTGAAAAAAGCATGGTGTGGTTCAAAATCGGTTGCTAATTACAACCTTTGAGCTGCCCTAACATTGGGGGAAATAAGATACACGGACAACATGCACTGTGGAAGCTATTTCACATTCAGTAAATTAAACGGGTGCGACAAATTTAAATTGCTAGGATGCAACACAGAATGCTTGCTTGCGTTGACAAAAATTACTAACTTTCAATGACTTGTTTATTTGCCTTCAAAAAGGCATTTTGATTTCCGAAACTGGATTTCCTGATGGCAATCATCATGCTGCCCCAACACGGGGGGAATAATGGCTGTCTGGCGACACACGCTGAGAAAAACCGCGCTGCTCCTGAGACGTGGTGACCAACCACAGGGCTAGTGCTGCTGCTGAGGAAGGACGACTGCTGTTGTCGCTGTCTGATGCTACGCTATGCCACAGTTGTGGCCGCTATACGCTGGCCTATCCACAGCCAAGCCACAGTTGTGGCCGCTTCCGCTATCGATGGTTCCCACTGCTGCTAAGGGAGGACTGCTGTCGTCGCTGTTCAGAACTGTTATGAGCGGCTTGGACTGAAACAGGCTCTTGTATAGGGATGAAAATAGGAATGAATTATTTCACGTACGTGGTGGAATGATATAGCGATCATTTGATAAGCTCCACCTCTTTTTTCAGTTTCTAAAGTTTTTCCTCAGTTTCGTAGCACGGATGCACAAAAATGATTTCTTGTCGAGCCGGACCGATAGCACTCTCATTGAAGCAACAAAATAACATGTTTTGTGTCGTGTTGTGCAGCTTGGTTGAAGAAAATGCTCCCGTCCCCATGTCGCATGTAAGCAGATTATTGCGTTCAGTAGACAGTAGATAGTGTATCCAGCGAATAACCACCGATGGTGCTCTCACACACGCAACGGTTTCAACCCGTATCTTATTACGGTTTGTAACATCAAGCGATTTCGTTTGCTCGCTGTTGCGTGTTGCATCATGTTGCAACTTGGCAGCTGGGAGACGACGAAATTCTGTTTACGCTGATTGATTGAATCGACTTCATATAAGCTCTGCATAGTCGGACTAACTGCTTTTGTGAATGCGTACTAACAGGGCAATTTATTATTCAATGTCGGTTATGCTGATCGCAGCCTTTGCGCTGCCCCTACAGTGGGGGGTTTACTAAATAAAGTGAAAGTAAAAATTAGACAACTACAACAGAATTTGATTGCATACCGCACAGAATGTCTGCTTGTGTTGATGCCAGAAAATTATTAACCTTCAATTATTTTTTATTTGCCTTGAAAAAAGCATGGTGTGGTTCAAAATCGGTTGCTAATTACAACCTTTGAGCTGCCCTAACATTGGGGGAAATAAGATACACGGACAACATGCACTGTGGAAGCTATTTCACATTCAGTAAATTAAACGGGTGCGACAAATTTAAATTGCTAGGATGCAACACAGAATGCTTGCTTGCGTTGACAAAAATTACTAACTTTCAATGACTTGTTTATTTGCCTTCAAAAAGGCATTTTGATTTCCGAAACTGGATTTCCTGATGGCAATCATCATGCTGCCCCAACACGGGGGGAATAATGGCTGTCTGGCGACACACGCTGAGAAAAACCGCGCTGCTCCTGAGACGTGGTGACCAACCACAGGGCTAGTGCTGCTGCTGAGGAAGGACGACTGCTGTTGTCGCTGTCTGATGCTACGCTATGCCACAGTTGTGGCCGCTATACGCTGGCCTATCCACAGCCAAGCCACAGTTGTGGCCGCTTCCGCTATCGATGGTTCCCACTGCTGCTAAGGGAGGACTGCTGTCGTCGCTGTTCAGAACTGTTATGAGCGGCTTGGACTGAAACAGGCTCTTGTATAGGGATGAAAATAGGAATGAATTATTTCACGTACGTGGTGGAATGATATAGCGATCATTTGATAAGCTCCACCTCTTTTTTCAGTTTCTAAAGTTTTTCCTCAGTTTCGTAGCACGGATGCACAAAAATGATTTCTTGTCGAGCCGGACCGATAGCACTCTCATTGAAGCAACAAAATAACATGTTTTGTGTCGTGTTGTGCAGCTTGGTTGAAGAAAATGTTCCCGTCCCCATGTCGCATGTAAGCAGATTATTGCGTTCAGTAGACAGTAGATAGTGTATCCAGCGAATAACCACCGATGGTGCTCTCACACACGCAACGGTTTCAACCCGTATCTTATTACGGTTTGTAACATCAAGCGATTTCGTTTGCTCGCTGTTGCGTGTTGCATCATGTTGCAACTTGGCAGCTGGGAGATGACGAAATTCTGTTTATGCTGATTGATTGAATCGACTTCATATTAGCTCTGCATAGTCGGACTAACTGCTTTTGTGAATGCGTACTAACAGGGCAATTTATTATTCAATGTCGGTTATGCTGATCGCAGCCTTTGCGCTGCCCCTACAGTGGGGGGTTTACTAAATAAAGTGAAAGTAAAAATTAGACAACTACAACAGAATTTGATTGCATACCGCACAGAATGTCTGCTTGTGTTGATGCCAGAAAATTATTAACCTTCAATTATTTTTTATTTGCCTTCAAAAAAGCATGGTGTGGTTCAAAATCGGTTGCTAATTACAACCTTTGAGCTGCCCTAACATTGGGAGAAATAAGATACACGGACAACATGCACTGTGGAAGCTATTTCACATTCAGTAAATTAAACGGGTGCGACAAATTTAAATTGCTAGGATGTAACACAGAATGCTTGCTTGCGTTGACAAAAATTATTAACTTTCAATGACTTGTTTATTTGCCTTCAAAAAGGCATTTTGATTTCCGAAACTGGATTTCCTGATGGCAATCATCATGCTGCCCCAACACGGGGGGAATAATGGCTGTCTGGCGACACACGCTGAGAAAAACCGCGCTGCTCCTGAGACGTGGTGACCAACCACAGGGCTAGTGCTGCTGCTGAGGAAGGACGACTGCTGTTGTCGCTGTCTGATGCTACGCTATGCCACAGTTGTGGCCGCTATACGCTGGCCTAACTGCTGAGCAACTGCAACACTATCCGAAGCCAGCCACAGTTGTGGCCGCCATTGGTATCCACTGTAACTGCATCTGCTGGCCCTGCTGCTATCGATGGTGAGATCCGCTGGAACTGCTGCGCCTATCCACAGCCATGCCACAGTTGTGGCCGCTTTCCGCTATCGATGGTACCCACTGCTCGCTCCCGCTGCTGCTAAGGGAGGACTGCTGTCGTCGCTGTTCAGAACTATTATGAGCGGCTCCGGCTGAAACAGGCTCTTATATAGGCCAAATAGCATGTTTTCAATTGCAAGGTATATGATTCTGTCGACCGTGCTTGGGAAGCAAGCATATAACGACCAATCAGGGGTCGAAATTTTCGTTTTGACAAGGCTTGACTGTTTTCAATAGTACAATAGTGTGAATAATAAAATTACAATTATCTTATTTTGGGAAGAATCTTAGAAGATTTTCCAATCTATTGCTGCAAGAACGAAGGAAATCCATCGAATACTAACCGATTTATTAGCATTTGAAATTGGACATATTTTTCACTTTTTTCGGTTTTAGATTTTCATTTCACATCCCTATGTAGCCGAACTTCCTGAGAGAAGTATTCTACTTCAAAATGTAATATGCATATCGAACAAGACAGAATTATAAGTTGATTGATAAAATGCCAAAGCAATCGCAATCAAAATTTAGTTGCTATTCCGACCAACAAGATTTTTACATAATTAATAAAAATTGTCTGTGTTTCAATATTTGTTCAAAAGCTAGAAAAATCATAAAACAAGGGTATAAAACTGGGCCAAATGTTTGTAACCGTTCGGTCAGGCCGCGATAAGTTTCTGAATTATATTCTAATGCTACCAGTTCCGTGTTGTGAGAGCCAGCGTGTACAAAGGTTTAAAGCTCTCACCTATTGGGGCAATTTTGATTATTCAAGCAGAGCTTTAGCAAATGAAACGACTCCACAAAACCACGCAAAAATAAATCTCAACATATTGTAAGCAATGCACCCAGATTGGCATCTACCAAAAAAATAAACAAATAAATAGACCAATTATTTTTGAAATGGCTAATTGCCGACGTCAGTGCACTGCTCAACCGAGACGCATGAAACGCAAAAACTAAACATAACACTTACTACTTGTAGAATTAATTCACTTTAAAAATTAAAATAATTTTTTTTCTATGTATATATCGAAGAAATATCGATTAACACGTAACAACTTGCACATCCCTACAGACAGACAATGCAGGTGTTACAGCAAAATTTTCCAATCAGAATTACCTTTCTAGCGCTTTCTTATTGAAACATTTTTTTCTAACTGGCGCTAGTTATATGAAACAATAATTGAACGAATAAAAGCAGAATACTTAGCTTCACATAGGTTCTTCGACCCTTTTCCTTCCGCCTTCGTTCAACATTTACTATAGCACTTGCCACTGTATGACGTAACACTTTGACATTTTTTCTTCGTTGGATGTTGGCTTACAAAAAAAAAAACAGTAAAATAAAACACATTTTGCCGTACGATTTTCACATGATATCGTTCTTTTATCATGCCAACTTCACACAATACAAACTTGAAATGTAATGTCAATTTAAACCGCAGACTCTTTTTTCATAAACCCAGCAGAATACACTCGAATTACGCGAAAATATTACGGAGTAATCTTTAACGCACCTACCAATAGCCGTGCTGCCAGAAACTCTCGCAATGAAAGACATCGGTGTTTTGTATATGAACTTAAAATTCTATTTGTTTTATATGTTTATTTGCATTTTTTGTTTCAATGTTTCGGAATTTTGAATGATTTCAGTGCCTCAGCTCATATCATAGTAACGTCCCTTGAGGCGTTCAAGCGCCTTCTAGTTTAGTCATATGTAGGTCAATTTACCAAAGATTTCGCGCGCGCGGTTATGATAATGCCCAGTAGGACTATTCAAATACAACAATATCAACATTCAATGACCATGCGAAGTATTAACATGCTAAAATGTGTTCAGCGACTTCCTTTACATTATTTTCTCTGCATCAATTCCTCGAGCGCATAATCCATAAGATTACGAGAGACACAGTTTATTATAGTTTTTGTTTAAAATAAAAGATTAATAAAATCGTGCATAAATTGAAACGTGCTGTTTTTTGCTCTTTTTGATATTTGGGGATGATGCAGAGGATTTGGTGGTATCTAGTAACAGCAAGTATTAAACTATCCAGTTCTGAGAAAAATGAGGGAGAATGATAGTTCATGCACATATATAAAAATATTAGACAGGTGGAACTTAGGTGAATGTTTTATCCCCTCACATGTATAACGCATTAACCTCTGCCCAGCCTATAAATTTTTTAGAAGAAAAACATGTAAACATGTGTCTTTCAAATTTATGTGGTACAAAGAATATCAATGGTATAAATAATGAAATGCTATCGTTCCTTAGTCTGGATCAATAATGTATGTCCGTCATCTTATATTCGAAACTTGGCTGAGGTAAACTGTTAGATTCTCCTTCTGCATTCATGTTTTTACAAAATGGAGCATAGCTAACAGTTATGCAGAAGAAAAAACCGCATGCAAGCCAATAGCCTCATTCTTCCTACCCATAAAATGCAGACACACCTGTGTGCAAGATCCCAATCTTTGAACCGTAACATTCCCCACTCACGGGGACAGCCATGCAACATTCTTACTGGACCCGGGTCATAAAGTACCGAGACCTCGTGCCGTTATAATGTCCTTCATAATTCATAAAAAAGTAGCCCCGTAACAAATCGATACCCCACATGCAACCTGCAAATCTGCTGTCACTTAAACACCAAACAAGACATCACCACAAATTTACCTCTTTCGGTGACTGCACTTCCCCGGTTGCCTCGGGCGAACTGCCGTTTCGAATGAATGGAATTTTGCGAATCAAAACGGTGCATTCGCACACTGCCAGCCGCGTTAATTTAGCGCACTGCAACAGCTGCTAATCCACCCCAGCTGTGGGTCTCTTAATCTGCACTGCACCGGTTGGCACTTGAGACCAACCCGCGCGCCAGTCAGACCGTCGGCAGATCCATTTATCTGCCCACCTTTCCGCCGCCATCGGTTAACGGTTGTCAGGCTGTAATTTGTGTATACTCAACCAAGTCCTCAGCTTCTTCGCCACCTCCTTCAGTAAGGAACACTTTTTAGAGCTGCATTGTGCAGTATTGGTTTAGGCTTTCTTAGCGACAGAAGCGTTGCCTTAGTGAGGTGCTTAAAGTTAGACCAAGGTGGATTAAAACACCAAAGCCTGCAAGTCCTACTCAGATATGTACCTGCGATCGCTTGACAGACTCTTGATTCAATTGGACCCCAGCTAGCACTCGTGGCTAAGCTGTGGGCGCTCTCACTGCTTCTGAAGGGAAAAGTGGATGTCGATGGTGCTGCAATAAAGTTACGCGCTCCAGCTGTGACTGCGATACCAAACCCTTGAGCGGGTTTAGGTCGCAAGAAACGTTAAAACTGCGCGTGGGATGGACCCTGTCGCGGGTTTCGAGAAACAGTGCGCGCTAAATTATGCAATGTGCGGGTCGTAAACAATGTTTTGGCGGAGCACCAAGACTACCGTTGCAGGTCCCTTTCAGAAGGTGATTATTTCAAAATGGGTCATGTTCAAGTCTGGTTGGTAGAACTGGAAGCCAGTGGCCCGTTTAAAATCGCTCTCAATGCATTCCTTCATTAATAATAAAGATACCGCCAATGACAACGTGGCAAAAAATACCACCGATCATGACAACCTTCATTTAGTAGATAATCGTAAATATGATCAGTTTCGGTTCAAGGCCTTGATGGCGCCCGTCTAAGGCCATTGGAGTCGGGACCTTATTTTGGAAAGTAGTACAATTACTGCTTAATGATTGGCATAACATCAACAATAACGATCAGCTAGAAACAGTCATGCAGATGGATCTTGAACATTAGTATCTACCCTTAGATTCGATTTCAAGTCTTCGCACTCCCGTTCTCCACAGTATAAACCGATGTTGGCTTTATGAATGGACTAAATTATGTGACGTTTAAACTCGTTAACATCATTAATATCGCTAATTTATTAATCTTGTACTCTTGTTTCCCTTTTCAGGTATGTAATATCTTCTCTCAGAATCGCTTCCAATCTCCATTGGGTAGAGAGCAACATCGAGTCGAAGCATCGATACGACGATTATTATTTCACCCCTCCTTAGCAGCAGTCCCGCTGACTTGAGATACGGCATATCTTCGTGAACAAACGATGATCTGCCGCAGCAAGGCAACTATTGCGCAATATCGTTGCTGAAACCCAAACAGACCAAGTTTGTCGGTCACGCAGATTCTTCTTAGGCTCATCATAATTTAGCAATTGCTCTGTCTACCGAAGCACCATTCGCTTGCGCTCCTCCACGGGTAAGTGACTGACTTAATGATGATCGACGAACCCCTGCCTGTGCTCGCTTCGAAAAGCATTCCCAATCGCACACCATTTAAAAGTGAGTAATATACATGCATTAGCGAATCAGGCTGAGGTGTCGCTCTGGGGAAGGATTTGCGCCAAAACGGTCAACAATGAGCGCCAAAATGATTATCTGCTGCGTATGTGGATGCGCATTGAACACTTTACTGCGCTGATAATCTTCGGATGATGAATGACGCAATTTTTAGTTTAACATGGAATAACTCAATTAGTATGTACGTTGGCTCTGGAAGAATTTGGCAGTCAATTTCGCCAGAATTCGTGAATAATTCGTCAACACAGATTGACGGATGTTCACCGTTATTACCTATAAAACAGAATAAACGATCAAAACTATAAATGTTAATCGGTATGTCATACCTTCAAATTGAAAGTCTTCAATAACGTTTCCAAAACTAACGTAAATCGTAGTAGGTCTTGATTTTGTTTGTAAGCTTTGTTCATTGACGACTATTGTCGTTTTCGTTTTCGCGGTGTAGCTACCCCGCGGACTACACTTTGTCCTAGGTATCACTGTTTTTTTTTTTTTTTTTTTCATTTTCCGGACTATCCCGGACTACCCTTTTTCTATCCCGGACAGTCCGCGAAAAAAACAGAGTGCAGTTTTGAAGACACCAACACATTCACACGTATGTGTCAAAATCAAAAAAAAAGTGGCAAAATCGGTTTGTTTTGATTATCGTTCTTCGCGTGTCAAACATCAGGTAGGATTTTATTTTGTCAAAACATTTACGAAATGGAGGAACTTTTTAAGCGTTTGGAATCATCGTCCGAATCCGTACAGTTGCACAAACGCGACAAAAAGACAATGGCGATAATGACCAATACAAAACAAAGTGACAGCTACCTCTGGTATTACGCACACCATTGCAACTGCTCGGAAAGTAGTTTTTTTTTTCAATTTCAAATTGTAGTCCGGGACGGTATGGTCCTGCCGTAAAAACGAATTCGACATATCTTAAATGATTTGAACTGAGTTGTTGCGTTTGATTCTATTTCTATGTTTACTCCGTAATCATATCCGAAATTGTCCATCACAAAATTTTAGGTACCTACATTGCTTGGCATATATTATTATATTTTGGAAATTTTATTGTGATTTTAGACGTCACATAATTAGTTTTTGTGTCTGTTCGAAACTTTCTATTTCCCGTGCTATCCAGGGGAACATAACCAAAACAAAAGTTGATTTTTATTTCATCGATCTAGTTTTTGAATGGTTGTGTGAATTGAGATTTCACATGAAGATGCGTTTCGGGTCTGGTCGAAAACTGGCCGTTTCTGACGACGTCACATAATCCAGAACATCTTCCGTATGGTTCCAACTAAGCTCTAGTTTTCGAAAAATAGTCGCCAATGAGCTTTTGGGTCATTCCATACGAAGTGACCAGGAAAAAGCACAAATTTGGCATCGGCCATCATGGATTTGCCTCAAAGTTGCGGGAATTATACATCTAGGTTCACTATGAAAAATCTTAATTTTGGTGACAATTAGATTACCTTCCGCTTCGTGGGACCCCCTTCTTTGTTGCAAAGTCACGCATTGTTTTTTTTTTTTAAATCTCTCTTTTCTTTTTCTTACAATTCATATACGTAAGATGTCCAAAAAATACTGATAGATGATTTTTAAAGAAAATAAACCAGGAAATTCAGGAAAAATATAAGTTTTGACCTGAAGTTGTTTTTGTATTTGAAAACTAAATTTGCATTTTTCGGCAAATGTAGCTGCTTTTCTTTAAAATTTGATAGTTTCATCGTGTTCCTCGCAAAATTTTACGTGAAAAACACTCATCACTCCTAGATAATATGAGCCAATCGCGAGTAATATCATTTTATGTAAATAGTTTAAATTTCCCTTTTTTGCAATTTATAGACTTAAGATGTCCGTAAAATTTTTGTAGGTGACTTTTGAAGAAAATAAACCAAGGTATTCAAAAAAAAAAAATTATTTTTGACCGGAAGCGGTGCCAGATACATTTTTTTTATATTTATAAGTTAAATATGTATTTCCCGGTAAATTCAGCTAATTTTATTTTAAATTTGATAGTTCCATCGTGTCCCTCGGTAAGTTTTACGTAAGAAACACATCACCTCGAAATAATATGATATATCATTTCAATGAAAACAGTTCAAATTTTTTTAATTCTTATTATTACCACGCACAGTGGTCGGAAAGAACTGAAATCATTAATAACTACTAAGGGTTGCCTCCTAGATGAACGATGTCTTCTCGAATGTTGATCCTGAAACTATTGGCCAACTTTTGGTAATGGCTATGTAGTTCAAAATTTCACCACTAGGGCGGCGCTATCGCTAACTTCTCAAGGAAGCAAGGAAGCATAAACTCTTGCTTGGATATGAAGTTAGTACCTGATTTATTTTTTTGAGAAATTTAGCAATCAATCTTAAAAAACATGATTTACAGCTACTTATAGCATGTTGAAGAAGAAAACCCTGAAAAATCTCGAATTTAACGATCCAGGTATATCAAACAAAGTTAAGGTATGCGTAAAGGCTATTAATATTTAGGTGGTTTGAATTTTAATTTTATGGTGTTCTAAACTTACATTGCTTGCTAAAAAATGGCCGCTTGCGCGTCGCACGCTCTTTTTTGTTTTTCATATTGTGAACGTTTAGACCAAAAAGTGCCCAGGAAACTTTTTTGTTTCTGACTCTATGAACACGAGGGAACATTTTAGTCTTTGAATGAGCGCGGGTATTGGTGGGGATACCATTAAAATCTCTACATAAAGTTCAAGTGCCAAATATTTTATTATACTTATTTTGTGGAGGGCTTATTTCCATGAAACAACTTTAAAAATGATATCTGAAGTTTTTAGAATGCTAGAGTAAGGCCATATAATCATTTCGACACTATTGTAATATTAATTACTACTTCTGCCTTCTGTAATAAATCACCTGGGTGAACAACGTGAACGCGAGAAGTCATGAGTGCACAAGACTATGTTGTATGACAACATTAATAATCCGAACATTCTGATGGTTTGGGTCACTAGCTTAAACCTTGCATAAATAATTCTCGAAGAGGGCTTGCTCGATGCATTAAGTTGAAAAATTGACTTTTTTCGACTATATGTAGTTCCAGATCACTGTGCCTCGGAGTGATACGTGTTTCGTACGTAAAATATTCCGAGAAATGCGTTGAAGCTATTAAATTTAAAATAATATTAGCTGCATATGCCAAAAATGCTAACTAACATTTTGAATACAAAAATCATTTACCTGGCAACGCTTCCGGATAAAAATTATGTTTTCAGAGTTCTTTGGTTCATTTGCTTCAAAAGACACCCACCAGTATTATTCGAACGTCTTATTCTTTGATTTATAAGAATTAATTTAAAAAAAAAATTAGATTAATTAATAAATGCTAAACTTGAGAGAGAAGCGCCAGCTGGCTTTGTTTTTATTCTCACGAATGTCATCGTGAACCAGACAAAAAATGTCATTGGGAACCGGGAGACCTGATGAAATAAAATATGGAGAGTATCGTAGTCGCTGTAAATTTATCCGGCATCAATTTTTTCAAGATAATATTTAAAAATAAATATTTCTGGAAGATAAATTATTTCTTTTCTATTTTCCACTTTGGTTTATTTTCAGTGTAATTTAGTTGTAAATGTGCTAACTCTTTTTGCTTTGGTGATTTAAGCGTTGTTACGTAAGCTCTAACTTTATCAAAAGCCTGCCTATCAATATTTTGCTCAAAGTCGCTCAACCATAAATTTAGAATTGAAATACTGTATAGTTTTTTTTTAATTTACAAGTATATATGATCTTTCACTATGTAATAATTTTAACTGCATTTCTATTTATTATTTGAAATTGATGGTGAAGTTAATATCTCTTCACATATATTGTAGAATATATTGGAGTTTTTTTAGTAAAATAATATATAACCATCTCCCAACATGATGTAGAAATTGGAATAAGCTTAAAGTAAGAACAATAATAAGTATGACACCCACAGTATAGGTGTAAAACTCATTTGGTTGAATCTCACTAGGCAATGATGGCACAGTTGATATCGGAAACAATCTGCCTGAATTTTTATTTTTACCTTGGAGGCACTCCTCAAAAGCACTTGCATCAACCACCCAAAAACAATGAAACATTGCTGATGCCTGTCACTGTAAAATTTAAATTGTTTTGAATTCCTAACATTTATTCGTAATCCAGAAGAGCATTGCGCGGAAGCGACACATCGACTGGATTGGTTATTATTTTGAGCTGGTTAACATGCATTGCATACCTTTAATGCATCTGCCCATTTCCAACCGCCTCTCACGTCAGTGAATTCTATCCACCGTATTGAAAGTAATGGATCAATCGATTATCGAAGCAAAAAAATGTAGACAAATCTTATTGCAACCTCACCTTAATTCACAAAATATTATCAGAACTACTAATTCTTACTTACACGGATGACTCTACTTTCGCCACATCAAAAATATATTATAATATTCAACCGATAAGACAATCATTTCAAGTTTGAACATATTTTTGAAAAATGTCATCATTAAAACGAGTGAAAGATGCGCACGCTGACTTGATTAAAACGATTGTGAGATATTTTTCTTGCACAAAAACGAAAACGAAGTAGACGGAAACAAAATTGAACTGTCATCAAGCTGGCGCCTCTCTCTCAGTGTTAAACTATTTTTAAAAAAATGTTATAACTCGAGATTGGGTCATATTGTCTCAAAGCTATAAGTGTTTCTTACATAAAGTTTTCCAAAGAACACGATGAAATTATCAAAATTTAAAAAATATGGCTAAATTTGCTTAAAAATGTAAATTTATTTTACAAATACAAAAATAATCTATCTGGCAACACTTTCGATCAGAACTTATATTTTTTCTAGATTTCCTGGTTTATTTTCTTAAGAAATCATCTATCAGTACTTTTCAGAAATCTCACAAGAAGGAATTGTAAGAAAAGGAAAAGAGAGATTTTGGACAAAAAATGCGTGACTTTGCAACTAAGAAGAGGGTCCCACAGAGCGGGAGGTAATCCAATCGTCATCAAAATTTAGATTTTTTCAAAGGGAACCAAAACGAATATTTCCCCTAACGTTTAGCCAAATCCGTGATGGTCGTGTCCAAGTGGTATGGAAACTTCGTATGGAACGACCCATATGTTAGCAAAATCAAGACTTTTTTTTTCTTCATCTATAACTTATTTGACACGGCACAAATACAATTTAATGTTTAACGGCGCCAATTATATCTGGTAGCTTACTTTCTAAAGTATCTTAATAACTAAAAGCAAATTTTTTATCCTCGCTACCGACTACGAGCTGAAACTAAATCTAACTTAAAACTAGAATGTTTTGCATTAAAAGCACTGATTTGTTGTTTGATGGTTTTCCATCGCCATAGGTAAGCAGCATATTGAATGTGTTCCGCTTGCTGTTTCCGGATCCGGGGTCCTAACGTGTTCTTGTCGTTTGGTTGGATGTAGGCGGAAGGGAATAGGACTAAACTGGGGCGTGGATGGATTTCAGGAAAACGTATATAAGGGACATGTAGGATAGGTCACGGCTCGCCAAGACATCACGAACAGGAACAGCCGGCTGCCTACCTTCGGCCTGCAGGGAAGCTATTAATTTAGACCTGGCGTCACGGTGTACAGGGCATGACCAAACCACATGCTCTATGTCGTGATAACCCTCACCACAGGCACAGATACCACTTTCTCCGAGCCCAACACGACGGAGATGCGCGTCAAATCTATAGTGATTGGACATAAGCCGGGACATCACGCAAATGAAATCCCGACCTACATCCAACCCCATGAACCACGGGTTCGTCGATACTTTGGGGATTATGGAATGTAACCACCTTCCCAATTCCCCTCTGGTCCAAGCATTTTGCCAACCGATGATCGTATTCTGACGTACAAGTGCGAAAAATTCATTAAAAGCAATTGGTCTTCCATAAATATCACCATTTGTTGCGCCCACCTTAGCCAAAGAGTCCGCTTTCTCATTACCCGGTATCGAGCAGTGAGAAGGGACCCACGCTAAGGTAATCTGAGTAGATTTTTTGGATAAAGCACTCAGATGTTCCCGTATTTTCCCCAGGAAATACGGAGAGTGCTTAACATCTTTCATCGATCGGAGAGCCTCAATGGAACTGAGACTGTCCGTAAAGATGAAATAATGGTCCGTGGGCTTTTTTTCGATAATCCCTAGGGTGTA
Source organism: Wyeomyia smithii (assembly GCF_029784165.1). Lineage (NCBI taxonomy): Eukaryota > Metazoa > Arthropoda > Insecta > Diptera > Culicidae > Wyeomyia > Wyeomyia smithii. The sequence continues at coordinate 106,333,610 of NC_073695.1, forward strand.
CTGAATTGCAGCTAATTCTGCGACGTAAACAGAAGCAGGATTATCGAGCTTATGGGAGACGGTTAAATTGTTATTGAAAATACCGAAGCCAGTGGACCCATCAAGAAGTGATCCGTCAGTGTAGAACATATTGTCGCAGTTGATGTTTCGATATTTATTGGAAAAAAATTTGGGGATCTGCTGCACGCGTAAGAGATCCGGGATTCCACGAGTTTCTTCTATCATGGATGTATCGAAAAACACAGTAGAATCAGAAGTATTTGATAAGTCGACACGATTTGGAATATTCGAAGAAGGGTTAATATTTTGGGACATGTGCTTGAAATACAATGTCATAAAACGGGTTTGAGAATTAAGTTCGATTAACCTTTCAAAACTTTCAATCACGGCACGGTTCAAGACCTCACATTTGATAAGAATACGAGAAGACAGGCTCCAAAAGCGGTTTTTCAATGGTAGTACTCCAGCTAAGACCTCCAAACTCATCGTATGGGTCGATTGCATGCAACCTAAGGCGATACGCAAACAACGATATTGTATTCGCTCCAGTTTGATCAAATGTGTGTTTGCTGCGGAGCGGAAGCAGAAATACCCGTATTCAATAACAGACAATGTCGTTGTTTGGTAAAGCCTTATAAGGTCTCCTGGATGGGCTCCCCACCATTGTCCGATTATTGTACGAAGAAAATTCACTCTTTGTTAACATTTTTTCATCAGATACCTCACGTGACAACCCCTGGTGCCTTTAGAGCCGAACCAGATATCAAGATATTTGTGTACCAAAACCTGGGAAATCGTTTTACCCATTAATTGTGTTTGAAGCTGAGCAGGTTCATGCTTCCTAGAAAAAACTACTATCTCAGTCTTCTCCGGAGAGAATTCGATACCTAGCTGTAAAGCCCAAGCAGACAAATTGTCCAAGGTATCTTGCAATGGTCCTTGCAAATCGGCAGCTTTGGCTCCTATAACAGAGATTACACTGTCGTCTGCAAGTTGTCTTATCGTGCATGAATTTGCCAGACATTCGTCGATGTCATTTACATAAAAGTTGTAAAGAAGGGGGCTTAAACATGAGCCCTGGGGAAGACCCATGTAGCTAATGCGAAAAGTTGCCAAATCGCCGTGCGTAAAATGCATGTGCTTTTCGGACAACAAATTGTGCAAAAGATTGTTTAAAATTGGAGAAAATCCTTGTCGGTGAAGTTTGCCCGAAAGAATGTCAATAGAAACGGAATCGAAAGCCCCCTTAATGTCCAAGAACGCAGACGCCATTTGTTCTTTGCGAGCATACGCCAGCTGAATATCTGTTGAAAGCAGCGCAAGACAATCATTCGTCCCTTTGGCACGGCGGAAGCCAAATTGAGTATCCGATAGTAGGCCATTTGATTCGACCCAATGGTCTAAACGACGGAGTATCATTTTTTCCTTAAATTTCCGGATACAGGATAGCATTGCAATCGGCCTATAAGAGTTGTGATCAGAAGCTGGTTTCCCTGGTTTTTGGATGGCGATCACCTTCACTTGCCTCCAATCCTGCGGTACAATGTTTTGCTCCAGGAACTTATTGAACAAGTTCAACAAGCGCCTCTTGGCATTGCCGGGTAGATTCTTCAACAAGTTGAATTTGATTCTATCTAACCCAGGCGCGTTATTGTTACAGGCCAGGAGGGCAACTGAAAATTCTGCCATCGTAAAAGGTGATTCTATCGCGTCGTGGCCCGGAGACGCATCACGAACAATATTTTGCTCAGGAACAGAGTCCGGACATACTTTCCTGGCAAAATCAAATATCCACCTACTTGAAGACTCCTCGCTTTCGTTGACCGTTACGCGATTCCGCATTCTTCGGGCTGTAGTCCAAAGAGTGCTCATCGATGTCTCCCTCGACGTCTCGTTCACGAACCGACGCCAATATCCGCGTTTCTTTGCTTTAGCCAAGCTTTTAAGCTTGGTATCAAGCTCCGAATACCGTAAATAGTCGCCAGGTATACCTCCCTTCTGGTAGGCCAAAAACGCATCGGATCTTTGCGTGTAGACATCGGAGCACTCTTGGTCCCACCACGGAGTGGGAGGCCGTTCTTTGATCGTTACGCCGGGATATTTCTTCGTTTGGGCTTGCAACGTGGCGTCGAGAATCAAGCCCGCGAGGAGGTTGTATTCTTCAAGTGGTGGATGATGTTGAATCGAATCGACCGCTTTTGTAATCATTTCCTCGTATAACTTCCAACCGACATTCCGTGTTAGGTCATACGGAATGTCAACTGGTCGCATGCGAGTTGACCCGTTATTAATTGAAATAAGAATAGGCAAATGGTCGCTACCGTGAGGATCGAGGATTACCTTCCATGTGCAATCCAACCGTAGCGACGTCGAACATCGCAAAGGTTATAGATTAAAGAGGAGCGGTTATCATTGTAAGGGGAACCCCAAGCCACGCCATGAGAGTTGAAGTCTCCCAAAATCAAACGTGGCGAGGGAAGAAGTTCTATTAAATCAAAGAGCAGCCGTTGCCCAACCTGTGCTCTGGGAGGAATATATATTGAGGCAATACAAAGCTCTTTACCTTGTATTGTCATTTGACATGCGACAACTTCGATGCCTGGAATCGAGGGGAGGTTAATACGATAGAAAGAATAGCACTTTTTAATCCCTAAAAGTACTCCTCCATATAAGGTGTCTCGATCAAGGCGAATAATATTAAAATCATGGAAGTTGAGATCAATATTTGAAGTAAGCCAAGTTTCACAAAGGGAAAATGCATCGCATTTGTTTTTATTTATCAAAACTTTAAACGAATCAATTTTTGGTAAAATACTTCTACAATTCCACTGTAAGACAGAGATAGAATCCTTCATATACGCAGTTGAATTAGGCATCGAAGGATACAATCGCTGCAAGGAGGGGCCATTGGGCAGTCAACTGCTTCAAAAATGATCTAACTGTTGGGAGAAATGCTGTAAGAAAAATTTTAATTGGATCGGGTACATTGAAAGTTTCAAAAATCCAGTCCACAATGTCAGAAAATTTCACTAATCCAGAGTTTGTTTCATCAACTGGATGTGCAAAAGAAACAACTGGGGTTTTAGATGTTCCTGGCAGTGCTGGGAACTCCTTCTGGGACTTTAAATTTGCAAGCCCAGGAGGAGTTTGCTTCGGTTTTCCGGAGCACTGTTTGGTTTGCTTGTAACTTTCATTTCACTTTGAGAAATCTTAGGACCTTTTCTGGAAAGTTTAGGAGAGGAAATATTTTTCCTCTTTCTAGACTCCCCAGGATTGGCGTAAGATGTTCCCGCTGGTGAATCGTCAGAATCGGTTTCATCAGAGGACAACAGATCATAAGGGTTTGATGTAATGGGAGAAGTGGTAACGGTCTTCTTCAGCGTCTCAGCGTAAGAACGCTTCGAACGCTCTTTGAGAGACCTCTTTATTTTATCCCTGCGCTGCATGTACACCGCACATGTCGAGAGCTCGTGCTGACTCTCCCCACAGTGAATGCATTTTTCAGCATTTTTACTGCAGGAATCATCCGCATGATTCTCCCCACACTTGCCACAACGTGCCTTATTGCAGCAGTAGGCGGCGGTGTGGCCTAACTGCTTACAATTCAGGCAGTTCATGACGCGAGGCACATATAATCGCACAGGGAGACGAACCCGGTGGATCGAGACGTGGCTTGGTAGCGCTGACCCGGCAAACGTAACTCGAAACGAGTCTGACGGGGTGTATACTGTTTTGCCACCGATGATCGATGCTGACCGCAATTGCTTGCAGTCGAGCACCTTTACATCGGGACAGGTTTTGTTTTTAAAGCACCCTTTGGCACTTGCCAGTATACACTCGACGGACAGACTCGAATCGGTTATGACACCGTCGATCTCCACGTCTCGTGCGGGTATGTAAACGCGATACTCGCGTGTGAAGAGCTCAGAGCAAGCTATATCGTTGGCCTCTTTCAGGTTACTGACCACGACACGGAGCTTGTTAGGCCGGACCTTGGAAATTTCGGTCACGCCCTTGTACTCCTTCGTCAGGTCTTTAGAAATCTGCAAGAGGTTCAACTGTTTCGATTTCGGTCCCGCCTTTGGCCGAAAATAGACAGCATAGCTGCCCTGGGCTCCGTCTGGGTAAAGCCTGGGGCGAGGGGGGACTGAAGAATGAACAGGGGAGGGGGTAACAGAAGGGTCAGGGTCAGAGGGGCTCGGGGATGGTGGCTCGGGAGGCGAGGGATCTACATCCATCCCGCTAAGTCTAGCGCACTAGCGCCGACAAGAGCACGTACCTTTTTACTTCTCCCTTCCAGTAAGGTTGGTTGTCCGATCGTTCGAAGTTGCAGCCGTTACAGCCAGCAGCACCAATACAGCAGCACCAAACAGCCACCAGCAGCGAGCCAGGTGTGAGATCACTCCACACAGCGATACAACTCACTGTCAACTGATGGCTTCTTCTTTTTCCTCTTTCGTGTCTCGTCCACTGCTGTAGCACATTTCAGCCAGCAGCCAAATCGGCTTACGCACCAGCTGGTAGTCACGATGCGAAACAGTTGCACAGAGGCGCGACCTTGAACCCGGATTTATTTTACTCGACCAGGCAAACAATGCCAACACTTGTTCACACGTCTTTTGTTTTATATTCTATCGGAGCGATCACCGATCACACGTCCGATACTGATGCGTGTTCGGCACAGAATGAATGAAAATCAAGACTTACTAAAATTGACTTTGACACCAAGCATCTAACACTTTTAGTTAAGCTGCTACTTCACTTTGAAGGCAGTAAACTGCGCTTTCATTTAGTGTTGTAAAAGCCCAAATACACCCACGGCGTAATGACGCCTTCTCTAACAAAATGGAAGGCGGGATAGCGATTTGTGTGTGTGTGTGTGTGTATTTGGGCCTTCAGATTCACAATTTTCTGCTTTCCAACGAAACCAACAGAATTGAGCTAGCTATCATACTGCTTGTGGCAGATTTCGTTAGAGGCAAACACACCCGAAAACTGAAAAAGTGAATAACTCTGCAGTAGTTGAATTTTGGCCATATGCGTAGAAGGATTTTTTTTTATTGTGCCGTGTCAAATAAATGTTGTGTGAACGAAAAAAAAAGGATTTTTTTTTCATCAAATAGAGTCCTGAGTGTGAATGTTGTCTCTTTGCACCTTTAAACATATTAACAGGCCTACAAACATCGCTGGAATCCGCAACAAAATTCTCCTCCAAAGTTTTTTTTATTATGGTAATCCCTCATGCCTTCGACAAAAAAAAATATAGTCAGATTGTTTAACGCGTATTTTTTACGAGGTGTTTTTTTACGCGGATTTTCGGATTTTGGCATCTTTGCTTACACCACCAAGATTGCCGTTATCTAAAAATTCAAATAGGTTACTGGGGTCGATTTTTGGCTTCTGTACATCATCTCGACCATTTTGAACTGTCTTCCGAAAAAATGGTTGAATTATGCGTTTCATTTGTGTGAAAGACGATAAGTTCAACATCAAATTTCTCCTCTTCAATAATATGTTATTAACTATCTCTAACACCAATAAAATAACTCTGTGAAAATAACATGGCCAATTTAAAATATCTCCAGTTCATCATACCGATTATGAAATTACCGATCTTGGATGGTATTGAGTCATTTTAGGCTGTTTTCCAGAAACCGGAAGTTGTCATCCTTGATTTAAATTGACATGTGGAGTCAATTCCGGTTCTCTAAAAATCATTTATAAAATATTATATAGAGAATCATACAGCTGATGTAAGTTATGAGTTTTGCGACATAAGCAAAAAGTGACATAGTAGAGTTTAATCCAATGTAGGACACATGTTGATGCCGATGATTACGTTCGATATTATTATCCGAATATTTGAAACCAATCTACTCATAAGCTAATCATTAAAAAGTTCAAGGCACCGTCAGTAACTAGAGCTAACGACGTTAATTACCTGTCAATGTGTAGGTCAGCCACGTGTTTTAGTTTTAATTCAGTTTTCTTGAAAATGCCGATTAAAAATATTCGTTCCGCATAGCAAAAATCACAATATTTTGCTATTGCTCAATCGTCATCGATACAAAGTTGATGAATAGTAAACTTCAACTAAGTTACATTTTTCACGGGAAATATATATAATGTAATAATGTTTATATTGGTGCCAAAAATTCGTCTTTTCGAAAGAAAAACCCAAAAATTAAGCTCAATCGTACTTTGGAAAGTAGTGCTTCAAAGCGTTTAAAGTTTCATATTTTTAACCGATGAAAAAATGCACGAATAGTATTTATGATGTGTTGAAAATCGTTTTTTTCATGTCAAATGTCTCTCATTTCACAGTAATTTAGAAATTTCAATATAAATAAATATGATTTGTAATTACAAGCAAAATATTCGGAAAACTTATTTTGCATTGTTATGATGTAATAAAACACTTTCCAACAAGCATAAAAGACTCTATGATTGTTTCTTTCACTAAAACTTACGATCTCAAAAAACTAGCAACTTTTGTTCCCAGTCTCCAGACCGGACTCTGGACCGGAACCGGAACGAAGCCAATCGGGCCGGACCCTAAATCGGACCGGAATAAGCTCGTTCCGATTTTCTATCGAACCGACCGGACCGGAGCCTGGACCCAACTTTTCGTTTCGGTGTCTAACACTACATATCAATTAGACAAATGTCTGCGAATTTGTCGATGGTCCGGTCGATGAGTTCCAATCTAACTGTTTAAGTACCTGTTAAGCTTTTCGGAAAGACCTCCTACGGAGCAATATTACGCAAAGTTCACACGTTTTCCAAAGCTAGCATCACTCTGTAACCGCTGTTTGCGCACCCAATAAAACGCTCAAACTATATCGACATCCAGCTAATGGGCCCTGCGCACTTCCCACGTAGCCGCGACTCCCGAATCGATTTGCATATGTGTAAATATTTAGCCAGCCATCGAAACTGTCATAGACCCACACTCGATTCGGCGGTTCAGTTTCTGTTTGTTTATATTTATATTTCACGAGCTGCTTTCGGCCAACACTACTTAACGCTCGCTTAGCCAATTATGGACTTTCGAAGCCAATAAACTAAACATCTGGCCAAACTCCAACTGTTGATACTACACGACTTTTAAGAGCACTACAGCACGAATAGCGAAACTTATCACAAAGCGTGTAGCGAATACTGCCAGAGGATGATGCTAATTATTACCATACTCGAAGCTCCAAATCGGGCGTCTGCAGATTGATTGTCAAAATAAGAACTAACGCGTTAGGCAAGTTTTGGCGCGCGACTGCTCTTTAACTAACTCGAACAGAAGCGTGCGAGTGGGCTGAAACCGTTGCTTCTGCTCTGATAAACACAATTGAGGATCATGATAAAATCTTGTTATGCAAATTTTTTGATCAATATGAAAATGACTGTTTACTTTTCTCATTACAATATTCGTCGATTTTGATTTTTTATTTTCTAAAAGCTCTTAAAAATACTACTTGTTTTTTTCATAATGATTGAAAAATTCAAGTATGTTTGTTGATTAATTTTGAAGCAGTATTTATTAGGTAACAACTTCATTATTTACAATGTTATTTACCACAACAACCTTCACGGTTATTGTATATGGCAGGTCCAATATTGACTGTAAATTTTATGATTCAAGCCAATCATTTCATTTCGTTTCTCATTGCGCCCAACTTGAAGACATAGTACAATTTTTATTATATGTACTTTGTAGCTGTTACTGCTACATGCATCATTGCAGGAACTTTTTCGAGCGTTCATTTAGCTGTGAATCTATAATTTGGGCACCTCTTAATAATTATGGCGGCAGAGTAGAAAACTTTGTCCCGGGTATATTATCAAATGTGTTCGACCCTGCAATTCTTCACCGCGACAGGTTTCCTTTCGACTAAGGTTAGCGTTGTATTTTTACCCCTAAATTAATAAAATTCTTTTTGTACCCTGAAAAAGCGTAAATTAGCGCGATCCATTACAAAGCACTAACATTTTATACCTGCTGATCACTTAATTCGAAACATTGTCCATAAACAGTTCAATGCGGATTCGGTCACGCATTAAAAATACCAAAAAATATGTTTCTCTCTCCGCTGGAAAATATATCGGCATGTGGTAATTTAAGGACTTCACCTTGGATGATTTGTGCGGTTTCGCCCGGTTTCGTGCCTCGTCGTCGACTAGGTGCGAAACAACCGTGCACCGAACGGGGACAAAACGTGTCCTGCTGTGAACGTATAAAACATGCAATTATGCGCTAATGTATGATTACACAAACTGCCACGCGGGTCCATGTCTCGCTGCAGCTACAACGCAGATACACAACACAGACAGCACTCGGCTGGATGCGGTAGATTTGTGAAAGAGTTATCCCCGAATGAGGTCGCGAATAAGTTTCGGTTGAAAACATAAACGAGGCTGCACTAAAATCTCCATCGCGGAACGTGATTAACGTTTGCTGTGTTCGCTGTAATGAATAATACTTTGGGGTGGAGCATTTGGGTGATAAACGCAACAAATTCGTTACATTTTTGCGGAAATTATGTTTGTGGGCAAGCAATTATTGTGCAAATTGGTGATATTTCTTTTCGTCCACCAGAGCGAGCTGAGATCAAACCCAGAACGGGATCATTTCGGAAGTCTTTCGCCCATAGCCACTTTACCGGCTGTAACGACCCTGAAAGAAGATAATCTTGCATCATTAAATTTTGCGTCAAGGCTAGCAGAGAGCGAAAAAAATCTGCTTCGGTAACAATTAAAAACCTGGACTTTCGAGTCGCTCTGTCTTCACCACGGGTAAGTTTATGATTTATGAACTATCCGATGAATAAAGGCCGGTGGAATGAGAAAGATTGTTCACTGATCGGTCGCTTGAATTGCACTCTGGAGCCACTCTGCCATCTGAGACACAGCGCACTAAATATCAGCTTTCTTCATTGCAATGCATCGTTTATGATCATTTTGTGAAGGTGCTTGTCGTCTTCTGTGGGTTTGGTTGGTGCATATTAAAAATCGCTGACCAGTTCGGAAGGTTACCTTCGCATTGCGAGAAGAATACGGTTGCGGTCAATTGATTGCGAAGTGTAGTTCAATTCGTGTTGGGTCTCAAGGTATGGAGCTTTAGTGAGGTATCTGTTGAATTGATTGTATATTTTTAAACATGTTGAACTCGTAAATTATAATTGCTACCCCGGTTCGCCACAGTAACCTGCCAGTGGCTCACGAGGTACGTTGTTGGTCTAACAAGTCAGTTGTTGTATGTTCAGATTTGTCGTATGATTTTGACTAATTGAAGGTTTTGAATCATTCACCACCTGACACCTGAAAAAATCCGAAACATGGATTCCTCCAATATCTATAAAATGTCCTGCAATTGATCGCTTTGCTCCATTCTCATTGATGTTAGGCGAAGTTTGCCTTTTTCACAGTATAATTACCGTTTGTTTTTTTATTTAATTTGCAATCATTTTTAGTCAGTCCATGAAACATTAATGCGATAACTATAGAACCCTGATAAAACGCAGCAGGTTCATACGAATCAATAAATACTTTCACTTTAATACTGAAAAAGCAGGAGGTGCAGCTCAAATATTTTTGGGATCGTTTTGGCTCTTTATAAATATGTTCACGTAACGAGTGACAACTAAACATTTGAAGTTTTTTTAATCTTTTTTACTCCACAACGAACACGCTCAGAGAGAAATCAAAGTTCATATATAAGCTCTTTCTATTTCAACTTAATGACAGTATTTTTTTATTTTGTTCATGCATGCCCAATTCTGATAAAAATGGCGTCGAAACAATTAGCATTCTGCAAGCGCATTGTATAGTTCGCTATAAACTGCACAACCATTTTAGTAAAAAGTTCACGGTGAAGCATTTTCAAAGCGAACATGTTCCGGTTTCGACTGTGTGTAATTTTCTGCTAACCTTAACAAAAATCCACCAGGTAAACAGGCCAGAGTAGTTGACAAAAAAGGACTTTTTCCTGCTTGTCTAAATTATGGTTCAAGCCTTACGGTTTTCCTATCAATCAAGATCTATACCAGAACGAATTTTTGAACAAAATTTTAGTCCATTTCTTCCAAAACACCATACCGATGGAAGGTATGTGTTTTGGCCAGTTTACTATCATCACATTACGTAAAAAAAAAAAACAAAATCGTTCCCAACTAACCACTCGTCCAATCGAAAATTTCTTTGGGATCATTAGTTCCTTTAGTTCAAAAATGACTGGATATCAACGAACTGCAAACACTTGATTGGTAAAATTCGAGGGGTAAGACAGTGAGTAAATTTGAGGTTTTCCGAGTTTTTCTGAGGAAACCTGAAAAATAAAGTGCAAATCTGAGTAACTCTCGTGTCTCTGAATATCCATCCTTAAACTTTTTTCCCACCGCAAACATACACATGAATGTTGCTCGGTCCCACCGTTCATATATAATTCTTGCTTTCAAGGTAATCAAAGATGTGAAACATCTGAGAATTTCGGAGTAATATTGAGTAAATTAGAGTAACTCCCAAGTAAAAGAGCAACTCGGATAAAAATGAGAAAATTTGAGTTTTTCTGAGAAAACGTGAAAAATAAAGAGCAAATCTGAGTAACTATCGTGTCTCTGAAAATCCATCCTTAAACCTTATCCCCACCGCGAATGTAAATATGAATGTTACTCGGTCTCACCACTCATATATTTTTCTTGTTCGCAAGGTAATCGAAGATGTGAATCATCTGGAAATTTCGGAGTAATATTGAGTAAATTAGAGTTACTCCCAAGCATAAGAGTAACTCAGATAAAAGCTGTCTCGCCCCCCGGTAAAATCAAGAGAAGCATTTGAAAAGTCGTTAAGGCTGTACAACGTTCTGGCATTATTAGAAAGCTTCGTCGGCAGGCCCGCTGCGGACTTTTCTCATATGTTCAATTTTTTTCGTTCATAATGAAAAAAAGAAAAAAAATCAAAGTTTTAGCTGTTATCCGTTAGTTTTTTCCACCATTTTACATAGTGTTGTAGAAATTCGAGGTAGCTTGAAAAGTAACACATGAATCTAAGTGCACAAACGCAAGTTTGACATGGAATTATGAATTGTTTTCGTTTTGAGTCACATAGGGGAGAGGGGGGCAGTTTCGGACACTTTTTCTATCTTGATTTTTAAAATTTTTTGTGCCTGAATGTGAATGAATTGAATGTGCCCCGTGTGTGAGGTAGTTTCGGACAGTCCTGGGGCACATTCGGACAGTGTTGAAAAACTTTTCTTGATAAATGAAAATTTTGTGTATTTCAAATCTTTCTTCCATATAAGCAGCGACTTCACCAATCCCGAAACTCATCCTTTTATTTCAAATTTAATTCATAAAATAAAAACCGAGCAAACTGGCTATGAAAAGGAAAGGATACAAGAACTATGCCATTTTCTCTGCAATATTTGATTGCATTGAACCTTATTCAAGTGTTCCAGAACACTGTGAACAACTTTCCAATCGCCTTGGTATACGGTACGTCATTCCATAATTCATATGGGAACTTTCGATCAAATATTTCTCTAGAAATGTTTCTTCCACGTTCGTAAATACTTGTTGATCTGAGTTTTTAGACGGCAAGTTCTCTGATTTTTCCGTTTTTTAGTTTCTTTGATTTTTCAGACGACAGACCAAGGTACCTTTTTCAATTCCGCAGGTGTCAGAAGCGTGTCTCAAAGACATTGTTCCGTTAGAAACCCTTCCCAGCTCATCTTCGTTGATGCTTGCTCTATCGGTTTTCCTTCTGTAGTTCCGAACCATTTTTAGGACTTCGTTACCGCAGTCCGAGCCGGCCGCCGACCCGCCGTCGGAAGCGGCGGCCTCTCGCACCCAAACGACTGATCTACTGGTTTGCTAAGTCTACTCAAACAGAGTTTTCTTCACAGTTAAGTCCGAACAGAGTTTTCTTCAGAGTTAAGTCCGAACGAGCGGTAGCGAGTAAGGACAGCATTCGCTCGAACAGCGAGTCGGCCGAAGGCCGCGAGTGTATTGCTTTCCAAATGACACTTTGAAGCGAAATACATGATATTGAAAGAGGGCTGTGATGATGATGACGATAATAACATATTCCGCATCACTTCCTCTTGGCCTTGTATCCTTAGGGCCTTATATCCATTCGGCCTCGCGACCATTCGGCCTCGCGTCCATTCGGCCTCGCGTCCATTCGGCCTCGCGTCCATTCGGCCTCGCGTCCATTCGGCCTCGCGTCCATTCGGCCTCGCGTCCATTCGGCCTCGCGTCCATTCGGCCTCGCGTCCATTCGGCCTCGCGTCCATTCGGCCTCGCGTCCGTTATGCCTTTTGGCAGTATGCCTCGTATCCATTATGCCTAACATCCATATGCCTAGCGTCCGTATGCCTCGTGTCCCGTCCCCCTGAGAATCAGTCTAAATCGGTTTTTGTTAATAAACAACAATCAAATACAAATTTGGTAAATGTCCGAATGTGCCCCATGAACGATGTCCGAATGTTCCCCACCACAATCCGAAGACAAATCTTAATTTTATCTAATAAATAAGATATTTGTTTCCCCGTTGTTATCACGTCTTTTCATTACATATTAGTTACGAACTGAGCTGGTGTACTTGAATTTCTAAATCTTTCACAAAGAAGTTAGAGAAATCCTTACAATTTCAAACTTAAACGGTTGAAAACATGAAAGAATAATGGCACTGTGTTGTTTTCGTAAGTAATAAACAACGAAGAGCTGCCAAACTATATGATAGCTGTTGGTGGAAGGGCTGCCAACTCACTTATATTTTTGGTTTGGTTCAAATTGCATCATTTGTTTTTTAAAGCTCTGTCCGAAACTGCCCCGTCCGAAACTGCCCCCCTTTCCCCTAAAACAAACAATTTCAAATTAATAAGAAATCTGGAAGATTATACTTTTCTATAGAGGCATTCCATGGAAAATAAATAAAAATTAATATTTATTTTAGGATGTCCTTTCCGATTTCGCTGAAACTTTACACAGTTATTCCCAGTTGATAAAGAGGTCATTCTATACTATCAGTTCTTCATGTAGACTCACGACTGCTGTTTCAGAAGGGCCTATCCAAAAATGTGACTGGTGAATAAAATATTTTGTATCAGAAAAACGACTTGTTTGATTGAAATGGTGTCTTCAGCAAAGTTGTAGGTAATGACATTGCGATTCTAAACAAAATATATACATCGTAAATTTTTTTTTCTGAGCCATATATTCGAAATTGTCACAAATTCTAATATCTCAAAAAGTACCTTTCTTAGGGTAATTTTTCATTTGCTTTTTCAAGATGTGAGCAAAAGTTTTGCAAGTAGTTGTAACGGTTATTATCAGATACTTGTGATCTTGCAACCTGTGCAAATTATATGGGTAAGGGTTGTTACTCAACAGGAGAAAAATCTTATTACTTGTAAAGTAATAGATTTGTTACACGAAGGAAACTATTTTTCAATTACTCTTCAAGTAATAAGTTAAACTTTTGCGTGTAGTTATAGCAGCTATTTGGCTGAAAAATAATATAGGTGCCCAAGCAGCAAAATTTGTTTCGATTATGAACTTTGTTCATCACAGCAACAAATTCTTATGCGAAATTAAGTTGCAGTTACATCTCAGTTTCTTATACAATGACAAAAAAAGCGCAGGAGGTGGAGCCAATTGCAACATTTTCGTTGTTTCAACACAAGTTTCAAGAATGAAACCGCAATGTGTATGAACTAATGCATGGAATTTAATAACAACATGGTAAATGCTGCATGGTAAAATTTCAGCTACGAAGATGCATCGTAACAGCAACTAGGGCGCAATAGGCGTTGTGGTAAGATTGTAAAACGGCAAATGGTCAGAATGGAAAGAGATCGTCTGTTTAGCGATTTATCTTTGATTATTTCCAGAAATTTGAGGATTCAACTCCAGTTATCAATTTCTATCCACTTTTCTCGTTTGAACTATCTACGTCATTTACTGTAGAAACACTTGCAAGTTCATGGCTCAGTTTTAAATATTGCTTCCCTTATCATGCTATTTCCATTACCAGTTTTAATTTTGCTTCTTCAATTCATCAGTACCTCAGCGTGATAATGAAATTCAAAGCAATTTATCACATTTCGTTTTAGAGACCCACACTTTTTGGACGACTTCTAGTCCAAGTACCTACCTAAAAGTTACAACGCAGTAAACAACCTCGTCTTAAAAACAAATATAAGGCGAACTATCGAGCAAAAGCTGCTGTTACATGGCTTCAAAACATGACAGCAACTTTTAAAAGTATTTTTGTGTGTTCGTTTTTTGTATCTCGCAAGCATCACGTTGGCAACTTATATGCTCCACCCACTAGATCTATTCAGTGAAGGTTAGGTTTTCAAATGCCGTTTACACGTTTCAACAACTAATCCAACCTCGCGAATTACGTTATTGATGTGAAGATTTTTGAAGCAGCGATGCAATTTCAGTTGTTGCTTGTTTCTTTACAATTTCATCGTAGTAACAAAAAATGTTTCTTAAAACCTCGGAATTTCATTAGTGCAACAAATGATCACAATTTATTTTTTCATTATGTTTCAATTGTTGCTTGGGTGGGTATGATAGCATGGCAGGTATGATCGATCAAATAGTTAATTATACCACAAAAACAGCGCGTTGGATTTGTATCATGCTCTAGCGATAATTTACAACAACAACAGGAAAAAATCCTCAAAAATAAGTCCTGAGTGAAAATGATAAAATATTCAAAGGTTCATAACTTTTGAGTTTTTCATTTTATCATCACCAAATTTTGACAGATAGTAATAAATATTGTCGTCTTCAACGTGTAAAAATATAGATGTTTAAAAAAGGTACTTTTTGAGATATTTTAGATTTTGTGACAATTTGGAATATTTGGCCCAGAAAAAAAATAGTTTTACAGTGAACATATTTTTTTATAAATCGCAATTTTATTACCTACAACTTTGCTGAAGACACCATTTCAATCAAACAAGTCGTTTTTCTGATACAAAATATTTTATTCATCAGTTACATTTTGGATAGGCCCTTCTGAAAAAGCCGTCGTGAGTCTACATGAAGAACTGATAGTATAGAATGACCTCTTTAACAACTGGAAACAACTGCACAAAGTTTCAGCGAAATCGTAAATGGTCGATCAGAACCGATTTGCGAAGTAGCGTGAACTTGCTCTATAGCTTGTTAAGTTCAAATTGAAATGATTTGTCTGATCAGAAACCGTTTTTATCTTCTACTGTTCATGTAATATTTTTTTCAACTCCACCTTACTAAAATTTACAGTAGCCACACATGTGTAATTATAGCTACCATGCAATAAATTATAAATGTAATTTTATACTTGAGCAAGATCGCGCCAAATCACCGATGGTCGAATATCGACCATTTTTGATTTGAATGAAACTTTGCACACGTATTTGGCTCAGCAAGCTGAGCATTTTCCACAGATGGAGCGATTTTTTACACCCATGAGTTACATTCTAATAGGGCGTATGCCTCTTGGCATAGGTTTTATTCGAAGCATTGTAGCCCAGAAACCGTTGGTTGTATAGAAAAACTGTCTGAGAATGAGTTGTAGGGAATCAAAAATGCACTATAAAAAAAATATACACTGTGCAAAAATTTTTTTTCTTGACCAAACAAAATTAAAAATAAACATTAAATTTCAATTTAAAAAAAAAAGAGTTGATTTTTTTTCTTATTTTTTTTTTTCAAAGAAACTTGACGTTATTACGCAACTTTTAAAAAAAGTCCAGGATAAAGAAATGAAAAATAATTTTTTGATGGTAGATTAATTTTTTTATAAAAATTATAATTCAAACATTTTTCAAAATATTTGTATTCTGATGATTTTAAAAGATGCAGAGAGTTATTTTAAATCAAAAAGCTTCTGGTAGTTAACATTCTAAAGGCATCGGTTTTCGAGTTATTTTAAATTTAAGCTCGATAAATTAATTATATTCCGGAAAATACACGTTTTGCTTAATTTGTCCAGGGTTCTCCAGCAAAAACCATACGTTCATTGGAATGCTTGATCAAAAATATACAATCCATTTTTGACAACAAAACGATTGGATAAATAACTCAAGCGCTAAAACTTAGCCTACCTACACGTTCCCCTTTGCCGAATGTTTTATAAAAAAATATGTTTGTCGTGCAACACTACCTACTTGTTTACTATAACTAACTATTTTTAAAGTACGCAACCAACTACTACTGGGTTATTTATAATATCTGTTTTCGTATA
Source organism: Wyeomyia smithii (assembly GCF_029784165.1). NCBI lineage: Eukaryota > Metazoa > Arthropoda > Insecta > Diptera > Culicidae > Wyeomyia > Wyeomyia smithii. The sequence continues at coordinate 106,349,846 of NC_073695.1, forward strand.
TAAATACGATTGCACTACTCCAGATGTGTTAGTAACAGTTTGCATTTTGTGAAGATGAATAAAGTGTAAATGGAATACACCAAGCCCAAATGCTGTAAACCCTTTCCTGGTCATCGGTGCTCATCAAGCTTACGCAAATTAAACGAAAACGTTATTGCAAAATTAAAAACATTGAACAGTCAAGCTCATTTTAATACGTCTTTATCAATTTGTGATCCGTTTAGTTATTTGAATGATAGTCAAGCCACCATTCATCCCTTCGTTGTTTACTATTCAGAATCTGGAACACTTAAGAATGCCAGCTTCATCATAATATCGGAAGTACTCCATCATGATACTGTTGCGGTACAGGTGTTCATTGCCAAATCAATGCGTTTTTTGAAAACAACAATAGAGTTGAAAAAAGCGATATTAATGTCTGATGGAGCTGCCTCACAATATAAAAATAGAAAAAACTTTGCAAGTTCAAAACAAAATATAACGTCGATGCAGAGTGGCATTTTTTGCGACTTCTCATGTTAAAGGCCCATGCGATGCAATTGGTGGCATATTAAAACGAATGGCAGGAAATGCAAGTTTTGCTAAAGAACATGAACATCCCATTACAAGCGCAAAAGAATTGTATGATTGGTCTAATCAGAAAAGTAATAAAAATTCATCAAAAATGTCATTTAGTTGGGTATAATATGAAGAATATGAACAAGGAGTAACAGAATGGAGCAATATTTTCAAAAAATCTATAATGATAGCTGCCACACAAAAGTATTACTCTTTTGTTTCGATTTCAGAAAATAAGATACAAACGAAGCTGTTTTCAAAAGATGACGAATCATTTACTTATGATGTATATGAAATATAAGGTGAAACTAATTCTGTAAAGTATCTATGTCATGAAAAAATATGTTTTTAAGGTAATAAAACTCGAAAATAAATATTTGATTCTTATATATATTTATATCACTTAAAACATTTAACTCTTTTCTTGAGAACCGTTCGCCCAATCGTTTTGTTGTCAAAGAATGAATTGTATATTTTTGATCAAGCATTCCAATGAACGTATGGTTTTGCTGGAGAACTATGGACAAATTAAGAAAAACGTGTATTTTCCCAAATAATTATAATTTTTCGAGTTTAAATTAGAAATAACTCGAAAACCAATGCCTTTAGAATGTTAACTACCAAGAGCTTTTTGATTTAAAATGACTCTCTGCATCTTTTAAAATCATCAGAATACAAATATTTTGATAAATGTTTAAATTAGAATTTTCATAAAAAAATTAATCTACCATAAAATTTTTTTTTTTCATTTCTCCGTCCTGGACTTTTTTTCAAAAGTTGCGTATTAACGTCAAGTTTCTTTGAAAAAAAAATAAGAAAAAAATTCAACTCTTTTTTTTTAAATTGAAATTTAATGTTTATTTTTAACTTTTTTTAGTCAAAAAAAAATTTTTTTGTACAGTGTATATTTTTTTATGGTGCATTTTTATTCCCTACCACTCATTCTTAGACAGTTTTTCTATACAACCAACGGTTTCTGGGCTACAATGCTTCGAATAAAACCTATGCCAAAAGGCATACGCCCTATTAGAATGTAACTCATGGGTGTAAAAAATCTCTGCACCTGTGAAAAATGCTCAGTTTTCTAAGCCAAATACGTGTGCAAAGTTTCAGTCAAATCAAAAATGGTCGATTAAATTTTCGCGTATTTCCAGGCGATTTGAAATGATTCTGCTCACTTTGCACTTATAAATACTCTTTTAAGACTGCGAGTTATTAGTCCATTATGCAAGTGATTCTCGTTTAGTTTAGAGCCACGTCAACCTCTAAGCCTACTCCTAATTTACATGATAATAGTTCGTAAATCCTAACTACCATAGAGCAAAAAAAGAACTTGAATTATAATCACAAGACTGCAAAAATGAAATCAGACAAAGCAGGAGAGAGCAAGCTTCCATCCGCACTCACCTGGTGCATAGCGGCCCTCCAGTCTGACGACCTTCAGATGAGGTCCACTTGCTGCAGGACAGAGTGGCGTGGGTGGTGGGACTCGAACCAGGGGAGCGAACAAGGGTGATGTAATCGGCCAGGCGCACCGTAATTGTCGGAACAAGCTGCAAAACGCTTCGCGTGCATCATGTGGATTATAAAATCGTCTGTAATGATCGCGGCTCAATTGGTCGGCTCGATCGTGTGCGACCGAAGAGAGCTTCTGAGGAGTGCTCCGTAGGATCTCCTGCCAGTTCAGGGGTGATTTTTGCGCAAACGGTGGACGGGAATGGAGCATTATGGTACACCGTGTGCATGCCAGTGAAATGTCCGTCTTCGTATGGAGAAGCCGACATGGTGAGGGATTGATCAAATGTCGATCAAGTGAAAGAAGTAACATCGATTCGCTTAGAGGCTAACGTTTGAAAGACGGTGCCTTGTGTGGTGAAATTGCTCCTCTTAGTTTTGAAATTGCTGTCGTCGTAATACGTTCAATTTTATCAAACCCATTATAGACCAGACCTCGCTCCAAATTTTTGCCCAACATGATTTTCACGACGCGGATTTGTATTGTTCTAATCAAGGAAATATTATGGAAAAGAAATTTTTTCCGAGTTTCCACAACTGAGGCTTTTACTGTTCATTTATTACTACAGTGAGTTCAAGTGTGAAAAAAATGCTTGCAAAATATTAATAAATGGAACAAAAAAAGGTATCTGTAAGCTCCTAGAATATATTGTTATCAAGAGTTTTATTATTTTTTTAGTTTCAACAAAACATTACTACTGCATCCTACTTCCCAAGTACCATATACAGAAAACGGAGATCATTTGTTTCATGGTCCTTAATAGGTTGAAATTATTTTCACTTAATTGAAATTATTTTTACTGTACAGGTATCACAGAAAAAAAAGGAACAATTTATCGTTAGGTCATTCCAGTACAGTTTTTGTATTGCGGTTTTCGGTTATATTATCACCTAAACATTTTGAAAATATCTTTCAGTTCCTTAATACCTGACAGTAGTTTTCTAGTTTTTTCTTTGCTAGGTATATGAAGTAACTTTTTAAACATACCGAAAATTTACGCCAGCAATTTCATAATTTTTTTTTTAATTACACTGTGCTACAGCGATTTAGAACTTCTGAAGTTACCTAGTGTAGGTTGTAGGTCTTGTTGAGTGTAACATTCGCTCATACTAGAAATTTTCCAAACACCCCCAAAATCTGAAGTTATAGTCAAAATACGGTTTTTTGGACCTCAGCGCATATAATATTTTTTAACTCAGTGTTTTGTCAACCGATTTTCAATATTAAAGTTCTTGCATTTTTTCATCATTTATAGCACCGTGAAATAATTGCGCGATAGAAGCCAAAAATTCTGGTTTTCTTAAAAAATATATAACTTAGCCAAATATCAACCGATTTTTACAAAACTACTTCCAATTGATTCGAAATTGAATAAACTTTCAAAATTATAGTATATTTGTGGTATGTTTCTCACAAAAACAGACGGCAAATTGACAATTAAATTGAAAAATTGCTTGAAAAAGTCTAAAAAATTAGATTTAAGCTCAAATAACTCAACATGTTTTATTGATAATAGAACAAACCTGTATATATTTTGAAAGCTCTATTTGTTTTCTTTTTAAAACTGCTCTAATATTGAAAATCGGTTGACAAATCACTGAGTTAAAAAATATTATATGCGCTGAGGTCCAAAAAACCGTATTTTGACCATAACTTCAGATTTTGGGGGTGTTTGGAAAATTTCTAGTATGAGCGAATGTTACACTCAACAAGACCTACAACCTACACTAGGTCACTTCAGAAGTTCTTGCATTTTTTTTTTTGAAGTAGAATACTTCTCTCAGGAAGTTCGGCTACATAGGGATGTGAAATGAAAATCTAAAACCGAAAAAAGTGAAAAATATGTCCAATTTCAAATGCTAATAAATCGGTTAGTATTCGATGGATTTCCTTCGTTCTTGCAGCAATAGATTGGAAAATCTTCTAAGATTCTTCCCAAAATAAGATAATTGTAATTTTATTATTCACACTATTGTACTATTGAAAATAGTCAAGCCTTGTCAAAACGAAAAATTCGACCTCTGATTGGTCGTTATATGCTTGCTTCCCAAGCACGGTCGAAAGGATCATATACCTTGCAATTGAAAACATGCTATTTGGCCTATATAAGAGCCTGCTTCAGCCGGAGCCACTCATAATAGTTCTAGACAGCGACAACAGCAGTTGTCCTTCCTTAGCAGCAGCACTAGCCCTGTGGTTGGTCACCACGTCTCAGGAGCAACGCGGTTTTTCTCAGCGTGTGTCGCCAGACAGCCATTATTCCCCCCGTGTTGGGGCAGCATGAAGATTGCCATCAGGAAATCCAATTTCGGAAATCAAAATGCCTTTTTTAAGGCAAATAAACAAGTCATTGAAAGTTAATAATTTTTGTCAACGCAAGCAAGCATTCCGTGTTGCATCCTAACAATTTAAATTTGTCGCACCCGTCTAATTTACTGAATGTGAAATAGCTTCCACAGTGCATGTTGTCCGTGTATCTTATTTCTCCCAATGTTAGGGCAGCTCAAAGGTTGTAATTAGCAACCGATTTTGAACCGCAACATGCTTTTTACAAGGCAAATAAAAAAATAATTGAAGGTTAATAATTTTCTGGCATCAACACAAGCAGACATTCTGTGCGGGATGCAATCAAATTCTGTTGTAGTTGTCTGATTTTTACTTTCACTTTAATTAGTAAACCCCCCACTGTAGGGGCAGCGCAAAGGCTGCGATCAGCATAACCCACATTGAAAAATTAACTGCCCTGTTAGTACGCATTCACAAGAGCAGTTAGTTCGACTATGTAGAGCTAATATGTAGTAGATTCAATCAATCAGCATACACAGAATTTCGTCGTCTCCCAGCTGCCAAGTTGCAACATGATGCAACACGCAACAGCGAGCAAACGAAATCGCTTGATGTTACAAACCGCAATAAGATACGGGTTAAAACCGTTGCGTGTGTGAGAGCACCATCGGCGTTTATTCGCTGGATACACTATCTACTGTCTACTGGACGCAATAATCTGCTTACATGCGACACGGGGACGGGAACATTTTCTTCAACCAAGCTGAACAACACGACACAAAACATGTTATTTTGTTGCTTCAATGAGAGTGCTATCGGTCCGGCTCGACAAGAAATCATTTTTGTGCATCCGTGCTACGAAACTGAGGAGAAACTTTAGAAACTGAAAAAAGAGGTGGAGCTTATCAAATGATCGCTCTGAGCCGGAATGAAGTCACACATATTTTTCAAGTTATATCATTCCACCACGTACGTAAAATAATTCATTCCTATTTTCATCCCTATATGAGAGCCTGTTTTAATCGAAGCCGCTCATAATAGTTCTGAACAGCGACGACAGCAGTCCTCCCTTAGCAGCAGCGGGAGCGAGCGGTGGGTACCATCGATAGCGGATAGCGGCCACAATTGTGGCATGGCTGCGAATAGCGTTGCAGTTGCTCAGCAGTTGGGCCAGCGTATAGCGGCCACACCTGTGGCATGACTATGCATAGCGTAGCTGTTGCAGCGGGTATATCAGCATCGATAGTAGCAGGGTCAGCTGATGCAACGACACTCCCTTCACTAAAATGCTGTTTCAGCGTGGTAGCGGGAAGCATCAGCAGCAGGCTTGCATGAAGTGAATACATCAGCCAGCAACTTTCTCTAAGGCCTCTGCCATTAGCGAACCTATACATTAGAGAAATGACAAGACACTCACCGTTAAGGCAACTGTCAACATCAAAACGGGCGAGCTGTATAAATTTGCATTGCCGTTATCCGTTTTGATGTTGACAGTTAACGGTGAGTGTCTTGTCATTTCTCTAATGTATAGGTTCGCTATCTGCCGTAGTAGACGCGAAAAGCGGCGCGAACCGATACGCTCGGCCGTAGGTTAATGTACAGCTCTACTGATGGCTGAACATCAACCTACAGCCGAGCGAATCGGTTCGCGTCGCTTTTCGCGTCTATTATGGCAGAGGCCTAATGGGAAAGTTGTATCATTTTGTTCAGAAGAATATTATTGTCGGTAATATTACAGAGATGCGATTGCGTAAATCCGATTTTGAATTGAACAATTGTTCTTTTGAGAACAAATAAAACACTTATTTGAAGAGTTAATAGCTTTTGGTACCAATAGCAGTATAGTGACAGCCTCAGCGGTAGATGCAGATGCAGCCGGTACTTCCCTGAGGCCGATGTAAAAGTAAATGGGAGCAGCACGGCGAAACAGTTCGGGTTATGCTTAGACGCGCGTCATTTTTCGTTGTTGATATTCCCCACATGAAACGACGCGCTTTTGTATGATAGCGGTGGTATTAACGGTAGATGCATTTGCCAACAAGCCGTGTCTAGTTTCCAATGTGAAAACACCTTTCTCACTGTGTTGACCGTGCGCCTTAGTCCTCACTATCAAGGTAACACAGAGATGAAAGATAAACACTACATCCTATGATAAATTGAACAATTGTCCTTACAAGGACAACAAATGAATTAATGAAGATTTAATTTTGAATTAGAATACTTCTCTCAGGAAGTTCGGCTACATAGGGATGTGAAATGAAAATCTAAAACTGAAAAAAGTGAGAAAAATGCTAATAAATCGGTTAGTTTTCGATGGATTTCCTTCGTTTTTGCAGCAATCGATTAGAAAATCTTCTAAGATTCCTACCAAATGCATGAAATTGCAATTTCATCATTCGAACTATTGTACTATTGAAAACTCTTAAGCCATGTCAAAACACAAAATTTGACCTCTGATTGGTCGTTATAGCGCGCTTTCCCAAGCACGGTCGGCAGAGTTATGGACCTAGTAAATTGGGAATGCATCATTTGACCTATATAAGAGCTTCATCAGATAATAAACAAACATTTCATCGGATATTAAATTGAACAACTGAAATTTGAAGAACACAAATGATTATTTGAAGAGTTAATATTTTCTCGTTTTGCGCTATAATCCAAAGTTAATTATCTTCATCTACATGCATACTCTGATTATTATTACGTGTTTGCGTCGCTTAGTGTTTGGCTACGGTCATGCAGAACGCAAATAATGGCGCGATGCGATTCGGCAAGACGAAATCTGTTGAAATGTATAGCTCTACTTCGCCTTAAAAAGAGCTGTACATTTCACCACGGTAAGGCGAATCGCATCGCGCCGGCATTCGCGTTCTGCATAACCGTAGCCTTTGTTCCGTTCCCGTTTAATGATGTCGTATTAAATGTGCATATTACAATTCGGCAGCACTTCAACGTCTCATTTGCACAAAATTTAAGAATATTCAATGAACTTCATTCAAAATATCAGACAAAAAGAAATTACAATACTGCCAACTGACACGCAAGCAGCCGGGTTATCTTTCTTGTAAAAGTATTCTACTTCAACCTTGCGGTCGTGGCTTTGCATACAACCTTCTTGTGATTTTTTTTTAAACATACAGGCGCATTTAGACACGCGAAACTGAACGAAAATGAAAACAAGGCAAAACAGAGGTGGGCGAATCTCATCGTCAGAACCAGGGCTAAAACAATGAAACTGATTATTCCGCGCGTGACAGCATTCGAACAGTTTCATTTTCACTTGATTCCTTCTGGCTGCTGTCATCGAATCACTTCTTCCTCTCTTTTCCGTCTGTTGTTCATCGGATCGTTTCAAATGAAACTGATGACTATTTTAATCGACGGAGAGAGTGACGGAGAGAGAGACTCTTTCCTTTCCTTCAGCGTCTCAATTGAAACTAGCACCGCATCGCGTCGTTTGAAGATAGTTTTCTAATACAGCAAGCCGCAGTTAAAACGGCAATGGCATCCAATAAATACGTCTCGTAAATTCCGATCAAAATTTCGGATTTTTTTTCGATGTTGATCACTGGCGCTGCGTAACCACTTTGGATTGTGAAACTGGTTTTGGTGTTCTCCGTTTCATATCGTAACGGTTTCTCTTTTCTCCCTCGTCCATACATTTGCGCGAAGTACTTTGTGGAAGCCCCCTGTCGCCGTTAGCGCCCATTGTCAATTTCGATTAAGAATCGTCATGTGAGAGTGACGGTGATAATCTTTTCTTTCAATTGAAACGCATTTGTATCAGGTTCTAGCCCCTCAGTTGTCAAACTCAAACCAAGAGCTTCCAAGTAGGTTTCATATGACTAACGAAGAGCTTGAGAATGATACAAAAGCTTTTCAATTGAAAGCGATGGGTCATAGCGTCACTAAAACCTGATAATTGTCAATTGAAAATGACTTTGTCAGGCTCTGGTCAAAATGCTTTTGGGCTTATTTCAAAAGGACTAAAAAACGCAGATTTTGAGCATAAATGCACGAATTTATTAAGTTTTGGTTTATTCTACGTCGATTCTTGGTATTAAAGTTAAATTACGATTTGAAACTGTAGGAGTAAACAGGGTAAGACCGCCCTGCGGGGTAAGACCGCCCACCGTAGTTTTACTACCAAGTTATAAAATAATTGAAAATTTTCTTTAACGTGTCTATTACAGTATAATTACATAACATTTTGCACGTTTTTCTGTTTTGATAGTGCACGAACGGTCGCAGAAATAATCAAAAACAACCTTTCAGCTGGCAACCAGTCAATGCGCTATTGTTTTGCGGCAACGGGACTTAAGGTTTTTCAGTCTAAAATTCTATTGTTTTGTTCGTGAATATACGTTTAATCGCTTGCCTGAATCTATCTTCTTGCGGAAATATCGGAGGCCGTGAGTAATCTTGTAATTTTGACTACTTTTTCGGTCAAATATGAAAATGTTCCACTGGGGGTAAAGTCGCCCACTATACAAGGGGTAAAACCGCCACGAATCCAAATGCTTGTTGTTTTACTTCAAGACCCAAATGCCTCGACACTACAAAGGGAATATTTACAGGATCAGTAAATGAACTTCAAGCCACATAAGACATCGATGTTAATCGACCATTTTCGATTTGGTTTAAGCTTTTCTAGTAATATACTTTAACAAGACTTATTTTTGAAAAAAGTAAACCTGTGTGAAAATGGTGTTAATGAACCAAAATAATTTTAGAGCCAGGACGGTGTGTTTGATAGGTATGACGTCTCCGGCAGAATTGAAAATAGTAGTTTTTCACTTTCGAAAAAAGTACACACTCTAAAAAAATTTAAAGAAAATATATAGAAATAGGATTAAAAATATATTTTTTTCAAATTTTTTTGAAAAAAACATGTTTTTGCCTGTAAAATCTACAGAAGTTAAGCTAAAATTTTATGGTTGTTGGATCATGGAGTAATAGAAATATTAATAGCTCAATTTTTGTGAAGAATTTTTTTTGACGGTTAATTTGGTGTATAGAGTCGTCGTTGATAATTTTGATCTTCAAAAAAAAAACATAGAAAATTGAAAGTATAAATAAAAGAAATAATAATAATTAGTATTTTTCTATACATAATAAGTCTTCAAAAGAATCATACAGATAGGTTAAATGAGTTTTAATTTTTAGCTTAAAGATAGGTATATTATGAATTCAATATCTTGAAAAACCCCAATTCTGAAAAATCTATTTATTTTGAAAACCAAAAAAGTTACCTAAACATCGATTTGAACTTGAATAATCAGAAAACAAAATAAGTTAAAACTTAGAAAAAAAAATTTTTTCAGATTTTTCACAGTGTATATTTTATTTAAAAAGAAAAAAAATACCATCTACAACTTTGTCAGAGACACTATACCGATAGAATCAACCGTTTCGGCCCGAAAAATATTGTTTATTCTCAAAAAATGGTGGGCGATCTTACCCCGCTGGTGGGCGGGCTTACCCCGTATGAAAAAGATCTGCACATTTTCAATGAATTTTTAAAATTTAAAAAAAAGCTGGAAAATAAACAAAAATATTTAAGTTCTTATTTTTTAAATGCGGGTATTGAATAGAAGAACCTCTTAGCGAAGAAAAAATGAAATTGCAGCCGCAACTTTTTTTCTATAAACAGAATTGCTTAAGGGGGCGGTCTTACCCCGCTTACCCCTACTTGTAAATTTTCAAACTGATATTCCCCTCTGAATATATTGTGTAAACATGCACAAAATATTAACATCAATTTAAATTTATATAAAACATTACCTGTGATTTGAATATTTTGAGCAAGACGGTTTTAAAACGTTATTATAACTCATTCAAATTCAATTTTGTTATCAAGAGCATATGAGAAAATACAAAATAGTATCAAAAAATGTTTTTGTATCTGCTGTTTATAAAATTTTGTATTTTTGTAATTTATGCTCTTCTGATCGGGTATCTACGCTGTCAGTCCGGTAGTCACATTGAGAACGTATTAACAACAGAGCATCACAAAAGCAAACGAAAAATGTACTCCGTGAGTCGATTCGGCATTATTTGGAGGATGTCTTCGGGATTGCGAATGTAGAAAAGAGAAGAAGCTGTGACACAAACGTCTGTATATTGTCACTACACAAACAGCGCGTTTCGGTAACAGCCCGAATCCATCGGAGACATTTTTCCTCTCTCTTTTTGTTTGCCTATGGGGGATGCCGTGTGACGTCTGTTAAAAAGGGTTATGGGAAGACGAAGCGTAAGGACTGCTCGGCACCTTACCGGCAGCCTTCGTGCAAAGAAAAGCAAACTCGGCAATAGAGCGGGTGTGCACTGAAGAATGTGTGGATTAAGAATAAGGAATAAGGTGAACAGCAAAAATAAATCGTGTATTGGGAACTAGACGGCAACGTTGTAGTCGCAAAACATTTTTTCTGTCGGCTGTCTTTATTTTCCAATACCACTACTGCCATAGAAAGACGCTGTCGGACGTCATCGAAAAACTGTCATCGCACAGTGGAACACTTAGAACAACAAACCTGATCATAATTATTTTATGTTTTTTACACTAAAAACGCTTCGTATAATGATAACAAAAACTCATGAGTGGATCTGGGTGTATTTTTGCATAGAGTAACCCACCTAAAAGTGATATGTGACTCTTCAGATTCTTCTAAGTGCTCAGATTGATTTATGAACAAAACAGTGTAAGCCCCGAACCTCACTGATCTAAAAAAAATAGTTATGTTTCATTCATAAAGCCTTAGTCATTTATTGTAGAAAAGAAACTACTATTGAATCCGAATTACATAATCAGAAAAGTAACAAATCACTCAAAGGTGGGTTAATCCATGAAATTTTTAGTCACAACTATTTATTATACTACTTTTCTGATTCATGATACGTTTCCAGTACAAAAACCCATAAAAATAATTTTGATCAGGTTTGATGTTCTAAGTGCTCCACTGTGCACCGGTCGCTCCGAGTATGTTCGTTAGCATAACATAACATCAATTTGCTTCTAATACAGCAACCAATGTTGTAATCGCGCAAAATCACCCGTTGGATAACGTTAGGAGTTCCTTTTTGTGCTCTTTTCTATCTCATGTAACTGTGATTATTACTATTGCTTTTCGAAATGGTCTTCCTTGGCGGTGCACTGGAATCATTCCAGTCGATTCCCCAGTCGGTACTTGCAATTAAGTTCACACTAACCCGGTTTGCCGCAGTCATCGAGCGTTGTGAAGAAGGGGTACCAAGAGGGTCCCCGTGTACTGACTGGTTGTCTAGCACTGGCAAACCATTTCGTGTCGGAAAGCCGTTGTTGTAAGTTGCAACCAGGTGATTTTTGTAATTATTACGTTTAAGGTCGTGTGTTAACTGTCAGGAAGGAAATAAAAAAGCAGAGTAACAGCGAGCACATAGAAAGCGAGAGTATCGAAGAGATGGATGGAATATGCATCCGGGCAACGTCCTACAGAAGTCTTACAGCATACGTCGGTTCCACTCGGTCAAGGAAGTGGACATAATGTGTCAAGAAAAACGGCTCTCGGTTCGTTTAATTTCAAATGTAATGTTTTGAACATTTAATGCAAATTACTGAAATTGTTTTTCTTTTCATACCTGTACAAGTAAACTTGGTGACTCGTTAGTCGGTTTACGGTTTGGTCTGAACAATAATAATATTGGTTTGTTCGTATAAGAGTTTAGAGATTTTAATAATCGAAATTTGGAGCAAAACTATACACAACACATCAGTATCTTGTATTTCATTTTACAGGTTTCATCACATATGAGACACATATTTTTTCTTTGATTATTGTGTTTTCATTCTCACTTAAGCTGCCTTCAGCTGTGCCTAAGAATGATATATTATCGATCCCAAATCAGGAAGTTTTGATCAATTGCTTTGTTCGAACCCTGTGGGCAACCGATAAAAACACGCTGAAAAGTTTACCATCATTTGGAAGAATCAGACCTATAAGTGAAGGAACGCAAAGACCAGGAAACGATTACACCTCATTCAGTTAGGAAAATTACAGCTTTCTTGCTACGCCTGGCCAAACCCTTGGCTATTCCTTACGTAGGTAACATTTTATCCTGGAGGAATAAAACAATTGTATATTCACACACGGCGTCTCTCACGTAACGAAATGAACGTTTCTTGATTGTGCTTTCAGTTTCATACGAACTAACTTTACTTTGAAGTACAAATTCTGTTTTTTTATGGCGTGTAACAACCCCTGAATGACTTCAAACTTACCATGTCAATTGTCAAAACTTTGTCCAAACACTAGTTCAGAAACATGACAGAATCATTTAAATAAGTTACTTGTTTTTTTTCGAACTGCTTTGTTTCATTTTACGTTGAATTCCATCAGATTTTAAACTACCTTATATTCCCTCTCATTTATGGCCCGGAATATATTATCTGCAATGTTTTCAATTACTATCATAAACTGGTATTTACACTCCATCCGACGAACGCCTTACCACACACTTATCCCAGGGCCATTGTACGAAACGAAAAGAAAAAAAAACTCCACCAATAGAGCTTCCTTCTTCCCGAAGGAGGTTGCGGGTAGTGCAAGCGAAAGTGCGGAATAATTCCTGCACATTGCACTCATAATCAGTAACATGCCATAACTTGAATCATATGCAACATCGATCGGCGTTGTGTTCCTCTGGGCATTCGTATCGGCTTACCACCGAGATGTGATGTGTTGTGTTGCTGCGGCACACCCCCAACCAACCAGAGTCGACATGTAGTCGCTGTTGTTGAATCAGTGGCAAACAAGTGCGGCAGAAAAAATGGTAAACAGTTTTCTGCCACACCGAGAGAAAGATCCTGAGCTGTTAAAATATTTAACTTTGATTTTAATTTAGTTCGGGCTTGCATAAGCATTAGTTTATCCTCGGCCGACTCGGCTCGGTACTCGGTGGCCAAATATCAGCATCCGGGAAAAATGGTTTCAAGTCAAATAAATTTGCTGTTTGGTCTTTATTATCATACGCTGGCTGGAGTGGTGAAACTGTCCAAGCCGTTTACGGAAAGAGACGAGCGGGCGGTAATAATTGAATCTGAAAAGGATCAAGTCATCTAATTTTTTACGGCAAGTTAATTTTCTCACACATAATCAAAGCTGGTTTAGCAGCAAACGCTGGACTGAACACATAAATCATGCATGTAGTAGCATAGCAATGACTGCCTTGCTTCTCAATGCATGCATGTGATGTTTTCAGGTTACCTGGCAAAATGTTGTGTCCGCTTGAACACGGTAGCTCGTTAGAAAAGAAATATTTTCAGTAACATATTTTACACACTTCACCAGAAACAAAATAATATTTGTGTTTTTGACCTAGAATAACGTCCTATATCAACATATACATTGATTATTGATTATTTTAACTATATTACACTATTGAAAATTGTCAAGCCTGGTTGAAACGCCAATTTCGGCCACTGATTAGTCGCCTAGCGCTTGCTTTCCCTAACACGGTCGACAGAATAGTATACCTATTCAACCAGGAATGCACTCTTTGGAATGTATAAAAGCATGCTTCAGCACAAACCAATCAGTTCATTAGTGGATGGTCACTAGGACGATCCTAACTAAGTAGCTGTGATTAGCAGCACTAGCGACAGCGGTAGCGGATAGCAGAAGCGGAATATTCGGTCACTGTTGCAAGAGTTTGATTTACTGTGAACTGGTTCGACCAGCAGCAAGCAGAGCTACAATAGGCGGCGATTTCAATATCTAGCTGCCCCTTCCACTAGATTTTGGATCTTCGACATACAGGCATGTCTCCAGTTTTGTGAAAACTTAAACCAACTGTCCTTTTAATCCGAATCAAACCAATAACGGCATACGGCATCATATGATACATTGAACATTTCTCGGCTTAACATGAAATTCAGTGACATTTAGATAATTTGATTTTTTTAAGAGACTTTAACCCCAAACAGTCATTCGTCCCTGAGACATTTAGATAGATGTCGCTTGACAGCGAGAATCCCATCATGTTAGTTTAGTTTTATACATAGACGCAGTAGCCATCTAACTTCTAAAAAATAAAATTTTCACGGAAATGCTGGGTTGATGAGAGATGATCACTTATTCGTAATTAAAGCAGTAAACTGTGGCTTCCACATCTGAATTCTAAAGTAATCGTGAGTTCACTACCAAGAAACGGGGTACTATTCACTGTAAGCATTACAGTAAGAAAATTAAGATTTGTTCGCAGTAACTTTACAATATGAATAACGAACAAACTGAGATTATCATTAATTTCATAGATTCCATAAATTCCATAGATTTCATAGATTTCATAGATTTCATAGATTTCATAGATTTCATAGATTTCATAGATTTCATAGATTTCATAGATTTCATAGATTTCATAGATTTCATAGATTTCATAGATTTCATAGATTTCATAGATTTCATAGATTTCATAGATTTCATAGATTTCATAGATTTCATAGATTTCATAGATTTCATAGATTTCATAGATTTCATAGATTTCATAGATTTCATAGATTTCATAGATTTGATAGATATCATAGATCTCATAAATTTCATAGATTTCATAGATTTCATAGATTTCATAGATTTCATAGATTTCATAGATTTCATAGATTTCATAGATTTCATAGATTTCATAGATTTCATAGATTTCATAGATTTCATAGATTTCATAGATTTCATAGATTTCATAGATTTCAGAGATTTCATAGATTTCATAGATTTCATTGATTTTATAAATTTCATAGATCTAATAGATTTCATAGATTTCATAGATTTCATATATTTCATAGATTTCATAGATTTCATAGATTTCATAGATTTCATAGATTTCATAGATTTCATAGATTCCATAGATTTCATAGATTTCATAGATTTCATAGATTCCATAGATTTCATAGATTTCATAGATTTCATAGATTTCATAGATTTCATAGATTTCATAGATTTCATAGATTTCATAGATTTCATAGATTTCATAGATTTCATAGATTTCATAGATTTCATAGATTTCATAGATTTCATAGATTTCATAGATTTTATAAATTTCATAGATCTAATAGATCTAATAGATTTCATAGATTTCATAGATTTCATAGATTTCATAGATTTCATAGATTTCATAGATTTCATAGATTTCATAGATTTCATAGATTTCATAGATTTCATAGATATTATAGATTTTATAGATTTCATAGATTCCATAGATTTCATTGATTTCATTGATTTCATAGATTTCATAGATTTCATAGATTTCATAGATTTCATAGATTTCATAGATTTCATAGATTTCATAGATTTCATAGATTTCATAGATTTCATAGATTTCATAGATTTCATAGATAGTTTTCATAGTTTTCATAGATTTCATAGATATTATAGAGTTCAGAGATTTCATTGATTTCATAGATTTCATAGATTTCATAGATTTCATAGATTTCATAGATTTCATAGATTTCATAGATTTCATAGATTTCATTGATTTCATAGATTTCATAGATTTCATAGTTTTCATAGTTTTCATAGATTTCATAGATTTTATAGAGTTCAGAGATTTCATAGATTTCATAGATTTCATAGATTTCATAGATTCATAGATTCATAGATTTCATTGATTTCATAGATTTCATAGATTCATAGATTCCATAAATTTTCGAAACAAAAAAGAACTTTCAAAAACATACGAGACCCAAGTAAATGTTGCTTAGAAGTCGCCGCTCTTAGCTCTCCTAGGTATCAGAGCTTTCGTTGGTTAGAATGGGGAAGCCATAGCCTGGTTTGAGAATAACCGGGTTTTTCCGGGTTCTGACTACGTCAAACAAATGACGACACGGTTAACGGTAGGAACGTGGTTACCGTTACATCCGCCCTCCCTTCTGAATGGTGTGAGTCTTCTTAAAGAGAAAGGCTCACTCTGGCCTTTCATGCTGGCCTACAGGTTGGAATCATGTTCTTATAATTAGGGACCATCCATTAATTATGTCACGCGTTTAAGGGGGGAGGGGGTTTCAATTATTGTGACATTTTGTGACATATGGGAGAGAGGGGGTTAGCTTGAATGTGACATCATATTTCAACTCAAAAAAAAAAAAAAATGAATAAAAATGTCACATACATAACCACAGCTATTTATGATATTTGCATCTTTCATTTATAGTTCTACGATCCCTTTTATGCTTAAGATTTGCTTTAGATAAAATAAATGACAATTTTTTTCTCGTTATAAAAGCATAATGTTCGTTAATTCTGTTTTACCGCGCATGTTCGTTTATTAATGACAGCGCCATTTCATTAATTTTTAGTGTTTTTAGTGTATTCAAAAATTGTGATAAAATGTAAAAAAAAATGCTTGGCTATTGTAACATGTGGAGAAGATTTGGAATGAGAATTGATTGAAGAAGAGGAACTAAATATTGATGGTCTTTCAAAAATCAGCAATGATGCTGCAGTTACTGTCTCGGCTTTCTGTGTCGTCGATAGGCGACTTTATCAACAGCATCTTTGGACTAAGAACTGAACGCCTTTTCTAGTTATCTTCTATAATCTTTTTTTCCTTTTAGTTTCAGTAAAATCGTTCTCATTAAAAAAAACGCATTCCTAACAAATTTCTCGAATTTCACTCAATTATTACCAAAGAAGGGAGGGGGGGTATAAAAACGTGACGTAATTAAGAGGTGGGATCAAGAAAGTTGTGACAGTTTGTGACAAGGGGGAGGGGGGGAGTTAAATTTTTCCAAATTTTGCGTGACATCATTAATGGATCGTCCCTTATATAATTATATTTTAGCTAGAGGAACCGCTCCTATATTCATCTCTACACCTATATTCATCTCATCGCCTTTTTGTCCAATTCAGCGTCAAATTTTACAATCTTTTTTTTTTTTTTTCAAAGTAAAAGTAGTTTAATTTTACCTCTTGATTCAAATGAATAGGAGTGATGGGATGAGTTAAGGTGCTGGATGAATATAGGATCGGTTCCCCGTATACGAAAAAGGAGAAATTTTGGTAGCCTCCTTTGCTTGGCTCTCACTCTCTTCAATGATTGCTGCTAGGCTGCCGAGTTCATTCCACGGTTACGGGCCAAGTAAGACGACAGTCTGACCATCGGAGGATACCCTAAGTAGATCTGGGTACCATTTTAATTCCCGGGTGTTGTCTGCTGCGCATACACCTGGTTGTTGGTTGATGGTTTTGTTCTTACGGCCACCTGACAGAAGATTCGGAGAACGCCGGTGGTCCCGTTACACCACAAACTGGCTCATTGCCCTTGAACGACCGCGCAGGGTTTCCAAAGATTCACTTCGATGAGTTCACACGTTCTTGGTGCGATAATAAAAATTCAGTAATGTGACGGAACGAAACGAGACCAAAGTCATGGCATTCTGCTCGTTCGGGATTTTGATTGGTTGTACTTGGCTTCCGCACGAAGACCTCTCTTGCATTTTCTAATAATGAGAAAGGGTTTGATTTCCCATAACCTCAATGTTTATCGCCTTTTGATTTGGCGCAATCGTTTTTCGGTTCGTATCTGTCGTCAGTGCGTTGAAGTTGTAGCGGAATTGCCTTCGCCTTTCCATT
Organism: Wyeomyia smithii; assembly: GCF_029784165.1. NCBI lineage: Eukaryota > Metazoa > Arthropoda > Insecta > Diptera > Culicidae > Wyeomyia > Wyeomyia smithii. The sequence goes on from NC_073695.1 coordinate 106,367,804, forward strand.
ACATGTGTTAACAAAACCTCGAGCTGTTCTGTTTTCGGTTTCCTTTGAGTCTTCAAGACCTTCCCTGACCGTCGACACCCGAGCTTTCAAATTTCTGCAACCGTCGCTTCCCCCGATGAAATGTTACGTGACCGGGGTTCCATTATATACCTATCTCAACTCCTGGCGATTACTAAACGGCGTCGTTTGAACTTCTTTGTTTTACCCTACTTTCTTCGTTTCATGAGATAGTTTTCGTGGAACTTTGCGCGAGTAATTTCGTTTGAAATAAATCTTTCTGTTTCAATTACTACATGACCATCTGTTGAAATTCTTTGTTCTATTTCTCTGTCTGCCCATTCATTCTATTATCCATCATCCTCTCTTCTCTCTTTCTCTCTCATATAACCCTTCTGTATCTTTTAACGATACAAGTTAGGGCTAGCGTATGTAAGGTTTAAGCAATAAATAAATTCAATCTTGTCTCATCAAGTATTCAGTATGGTCGAATAACCGTACGTACGGAACCTTGTGTTTGTGTATATTTCGTGTTACCACAAGTTCCGGAAATCCCGCCGCTGTCACCACGATATATTTCCAATATAATAAATGCTTGTGTAAATAATACTTGTGTTTTCAATTGATGTCGTTGAAAAAAAGCATTATAACATTACAGTAAAGCCAGCAATTTTAAGTTGAACTCAATGTTAAACCACTTAGTAATTTGACGTGGACATGTTCATTGCATAAATAGGTCGCTTGAGGCCTGAACTCGATAAAATGCACCATTTTTATCCGTGTGTTACTTTTCGTCCTTGGGTAAAAATGAAAAGCTGGGTATAACTAGTTTGGAGTGTATCATTTACATTGCGAGAAGAGAATTATGCGCACCGTCATGGAAAATCCGACTGTGACCGTGAGATAATATCGTAAGACAGTTGGGAATCACCCGTACAACTGTGCCTCGGGAGGTAAAATCGTTTAAGGAGTCCCAGACACCGAGCGGTGGGCTGAAAGTGGAAGAAAATCGAAGACAGTTGATCAACAAAACACGGCGGCCAAATCCCGTGCAAGGAAGCTGTATTGAGAGTGGTTAACGAAACCGATGTTTGTGGTTATGGATGACGAAACCTTTACCAAGGCAGACGTAAACAAAAACCGGGGCTGGAGTTCTACGTTGTCAAATCACGGTTTATGTTCCGGAAGACATAAAGAAGAAGAAAGTGGACAAATTCACCAAAAAAATACTTGCTCTGTCAGGCCATATGTCAATGCGGTGGCCGGACATATTTTTGGCCGGACCTGGCATTATGCCATGTCCGATGGAAAGATATTGGGCTATAACAAAGGCTAAAGTTTATTCCGCGTCGAACACTCGACAGAAACGAACGTGCAAAGTGGTCGTTCTATTACAATCCGGTCCGTGTGTACGAATAGCCAAACAAAAGAGTGTATTATTCAAGGCCATCAGTTGACAGTCGAGTCCGTAACGCTGTGCTGAGTGATCTCACACCCGGCTCACTGCTGGTGGCTGTATTGGTGCTGCTGTACTGGTGCTGCTGGCTGCTTTGGGTGCAGCTTCGAACGATCGGACAACCACTGCTGGAAGGAAGAAGTAAATAGGTACGTGTTCTTGTCGGCGCTAGTTCGCTAGTGCGCTACATTTAGCGCGATGGATATAGATCCCTCGCCTACCGTGCCACCATCCCCGAACCCCCCTGACCCTGACCCTTCTGTTACCCCCTCCCCTGTTCATTCTCCAGTCCCCCCTCGCCCCAGGCTTTACCCGGACGGATCTCAACAGGGCAGCTATACTGTTTATTTTCGTCCAAAGGCAGGAGTGAATTCAAAGCGATTAAACATACTGCAAATTTCAAAAGACCTGACGAAGGCCGTGACCGAAAATTCCAAGGTCCGACCTAACAAGCTCCGTGTCGTGGTCAGTGATCTGGCACAGGCCAATGCTATCGCTTGCTCTGAGCCCTTCACACGCGAGTATCGCGTTTACATACCCGCACGAGACGTGGGGTTCGACGGTGTCATAACCGATTCGAGTCTGTCTGTCGAGTGTATCCTAAAAAGCGCAACCGGTTGCTTCAAAAATACCGAAACACAGGCGAAGATTTTGGATTGTAAGCAATTGCGGTCCATGTCTCTCGTCGGCGGTAAAAAAGTTTACACTCCGTCAGACTCGTTTCGCGTTACGTTTGCCGGATCTGCACTCCCTAGCCACGTCTCGATCGACCGGGTTCGTCTGCCTGTGCGATTGTATGTACCCCGTGTTATGAATTGCACCAATTGCAAGCAGTTAGGCCACACAGCCGCCTACTGCTGCAATAAGGCACGATGTAGCAAGTGTGGGGAGACTCATGCGGAAGATTCTTGCAGTGTTAATGCTGAAAAATGTATTCACTGTGGGGAAAACCAGCATGAGCTCTCCACATGCCCGGTGTACATGCAGCGCAGAGATAAAATCAAGCGGTCACTTAAGGAGCGTTCAAAGCGTTCTTACGCTGAGATGCTGAAGAAGACCGTGACCACTTCTACCATAACATCGAACCCCTTTGATCTGTTGCCCTCCGATGAAACCGATTCTGACGATTCATCAGCGGGAACATCTTATGCCAATCCTGGGGAGTCTAGGAAGAGGAAAAATATTTCTTCTTCTAAACTTCCCAGAAAAGGTCCTCAGATTTCCCAAAGTGTAATGAAAAGTACGAACAAACCAAACAGTGCTGCGGAAAAACCGAAGCAAACTCCTCCTGGGCTTGCAAATTTAAAGTCCCAGAAGGAGTTCCCAGCACTGCCAGGAACATCTAAAACCCCAGTTGTTCCTTTTGCACATCCAGTTGATGAAACAAACTCTGGATTAGTGAAATTTTCTGACATTGTGGACTGGATTTTTGAAAATTTCAATATACCCGATCCAATTAAAATTTTTCTTACAGCATTCCTCCCAACAGTTAGATCATTTTTGAAGCAGTTGACTGCCCAATGGCCCCTCCTTGCAGCGATTGTATCCTTCGATGCCTAATTCAACTGCGTATATGAAGGATTCTATCTCTGTCTTACAGTGGAATTGTAGAAGTATTTTACCAAAAATTGATTCGTTTAAAGTTTTGATAAATAAAAACAAATGCGATGCATTTTCCCTTTGTGAAACTTGGCTTACTTCAAATATTGATCTCAACTTCCATGATTTTAATATTATTCGCCTTGATCGAGACACCCCATATGGAGGAGTACTTTTAGGGATTAAAAAGTGCTATTCTTTCTATCGTATTAACCTCCCCTCGATTCCAGGCATCGAAGTTGTCGCATGTCAAATGACAATACAAGGTAAAGAGCTTTGTATTGCCTCAACATATATTCCTCCCAGAGCACAGGTTGGGCAACGGCTGCTCTTTGATTTAATAGAACTTCTTCCCTCGCCACGTTTGATTTTGGGAGACTTCAACTCTCATGGCGGGGCTTGGGGTTCCCCATACAATGATAACCGCTCCTCTTTAATCTATAACCTTTGCGATGACTTCGACATGACTATTTTAAACAACGGTGAAATGACACGTATCCCGAAACCTCCAGCGCGCCCAAGCGCTTTGGATCTATCCTTATGTTCGACGTCGCTACGGTTGGATTGCACATGGAAGGTAATCCTTGATCCTCACGGTAGCGACCATTTGCCTATTCTTATTTCAATTAATAACGGGTCGACTCGCATGCGACCAATTGACATTCCGTATGACCTCACACGGAATGTCGATTGGAAGTTATACGAGGAAATGATTCCAAAAGCGGTCGAGTCGATTCAACATCATCCACCACTTGAAGAATACAACCTCCTCGCGGGCTTGATTCTCGACGCCGCGTTGCAAGCCCAAACGAAGAAATATCCCGGCGTAACGATCAAAGAACGGCCTCCCACTCCGTGGTGGGACCAAGAGTGCTCCAATGTCTACACGCAAAGATCCGACGCGTTTAAGGCCTACCAGAAGGGAGGTATACCTGGCGACTATTTACGGTATTCGGAGCTTAATACCAAGCTTAAAAGCTTGGCTAAAGCAAAGAAACGCGGATATTGGCGTCGGTTCGTGAACGAGACGTCGAGGGAGACATCGATGAGCACTCTTTGGAACACAGCCCGAAGAATGCGGAATCGCGTAACGGTCAACGAAAGCGAGGAGTCTTCAAGTCGGTGGATATTTGATTTTGCCAGGAAAGTATGTCCGGACTCTGTTCCTGAGCAACATATTGTTCGCGATGCGTCTCCGGGCCACGACGCGATAGAATCACCTTTTACGATGGCAGAATTTTCAGTTGCCCTCCTGTCCTGTAACAATAACGCGCCTGGGTTAGATAGAATCAAATTCAACTTGTTGAAGAATCTACCCGGCAATGCCAAGAGGCGCTTGTTGAACTTGTTCAATAAGTTCCTGGAGCAAAACATTGTACCGCAGGATTGGAGGCAAGTGAAGATGATCGCCATCCAAAAACCAGGGAAACCAGCTTCTGATCACAACTCTTATAGGCCGATTGCAATGCTATCCTGTATCCGGAAATTGATGGAAAAAATGATACTCCGTCCTTTAGACCATTGGGTCGAATCAAATGGTCTACTATCAGATACTCAATTTGGCTTCCGCCGTGCCAAAGGGGCGAATGATTGTCTTGCGTTGCTTTCAACAGATATTCAGCTGGCGTATGCTCGCAAAGAACAAATGGCGTCTGCGTTCTTGGACATTAAGGGGGCTTTTGATTCCGTTTCTATTGACATTCTTTCGGGTAAACTTCACCGACAAGGATTTTCTCCAATTTTGAACAATTTTTTGCACAATTTGTTGTCCGAAAAGCACATGCATTTTACGCACGGCGATTTGGCAACTTTTCGCATTAGCTACATGGGTCTTCCCCAGGGTTCATGTTTAAGCCCCCTTCTTTACAACTTTTATGTAAATGACATCGACGAATGCCTGGCAAATTCATGCACGATAAGACAACTTGCAGACGACAGTGTAATCTCTGTTACAGGAGCCAAAGCTGCCGATTTGCAAGGACCATTGCAAGATACCTTGGACAATTTGTCTGCTTGGGCTTTACAGCTAGGTATCGAATTCTCTCCGGAGAAGACTGAGTTAGTAGTTTTTTCTAGGAAGCATGAACCTGCTCAGCTTCAAACACAATTAATGGGTAAAACGATTTCTCAGGTTTTGGTACACAAATATCTTGGTGTCTGGTTCGACTCTAAAGACACCTGGGGTTGTCACGTGAGGTATCTGATGAAAAAATGTCAACAAAGAGTGAATTTTCTTCGTACAATAACCGGACAATGGTGGGGAGCCCACCCAGGAGACCTTATAAGGCTTTACCAAACAACGATATTGTCTGTCATTGAGTACGGGTGTTTCTACTTCCGCTCCGCAGCAAACACACATTTGATCAAACTGGAGCGAATACAATATCGTTGTTTGCGTATCGCCTTGGGTTGCATGCAATCGACCCATACGATGAGTTTGGAGATCTTAGCTGGAGTACTACCATTGAAAACCCGCTTCTGGAGCCTGTCTTCTCATATTCTAATCAAATGTGAGGTCTTGAACCGCCCCGTGATTGAAAATTTTGAAAGGTTAATCGAACTTAATTCTCAAACCCGTTTTATGACATTGTATTTCAATCACATGTCCCAAAATATTAACCCTTCTTCGAATATTCCAAATCGTGTCGACTTATCAAATACTTCTGATTCTACTGTGTTTTTCGATACATCCATGATAGAAGAAACTCGTGGAATCCCGGATCATTTACGCGTGCAGCAGATCCCTAAAATTTTTTCCAATAAATATCGAAACATCAACTGCGACAATATGTACTACACTGACGGATCACTTCTTGATGGGTCCACTGGCTTCGGTATTTTCAATAACAATTTATACGTCTCCCATAAGCTCGATAATCGTGCTTCTGTTTACGTCGCAGAATTAGCTGCAATTCAGTACACCCTAGGGATTATCGAAAAAATGCCCACGGACCATTATTTCATCTATACGGACAGTCTCAGTTCCATTGAGGCTCTCCGATCGATGAAAGATGTTAAGCACTCTCCGTATTTCCTGGGGAAAATACGGGAACATCTGAGTGCTTTATCCGAAAAATCGTATCAGATTACCTTAGCGTGGATCCCTTCTCACTGCTCGATACCGGGTAATGAGAAAGCGGACTCTTTGGCTAAGGTGGGCGCAACAAACGGTGATATTTATGAAAGACCAATTGCCTTTAATGAATTTTTTGCATTTGTACGTCAGAATACGATCATCAGTTGGCAAAATTCTTGGACCAAGGGGGAACTGGGAAGGTGGTTACATTCCATAATCCTCAAGGTGTCGACGAATCCGTGATTCAAGGGGTTGGATGTAGGTCGGGATTTCATTTGCGTGATGTCCCGGCTTATGTCCAATCACTATAGATTTGACGCGCATCTCCGTCGTGTTGGGCTCGGGGAGAGTGGTATCTGTGCCTGTGGTGAAGGTTATCACGACATGGAGCACGTTGTTTGGTCATGCCCTGTACACCGTGACGCCAGGTCTAGATTAATAGCTTCCCTGCAGGCCGAAGGTAGGCAGCCGGCTGTTCCTGTTCGTGATGTCTTGGCGAGCCGTGACCTATCCTACATGTCCATTATATACGTTTTCCTGAAATCCATCCACGCCCCAGTTTAGTCCTATCCCCTTCCGCCTACATCCAACCAAACGACAAGAACACGTTAAGACCCCGGATCCGGAAACAGGAATCAGACCCGCACGATACTCTCAAGGCCCGAGGGAAACAACCCAATATGCCAGTCCGTAATATCTTGGCCCAGCAGCGGAACAAATTTAATATGCTGCTTACCTATGGCAATGAAAACCATCAAACAGCAAACCTGTGCTTTTAATGCAAAATATTCTAGCTTTAAGTTAGATTTAGTTTCAGCTCGTAGTCGGCAGCGAAGATAAAAAATTTGCTTTTAGTTATTAAGATACTTTAGAAAGTAAGCTACCAGATATAATTGGCGCCGTTAAACATTGAATTGTATTTGTGCCGTGTCAAATAAACTATAGATGAAGAAAAAAAAAAGGCTAAAGTTCAAAAATCTTTCAAAGTGTTTAAGAACGAATTGGAGTTGAAGAAATCATGGATGAAAGTGACCGAAAAGGTCGGCTCCACCATTGCACAAAATGTAACGAGGGATCTTAAGGGAAAGGAGCGGGCTCTCAGCGATGGAAAGGAAATTGAATAAAGTAATTATTCCGAAACATAATCCATATGTGTTAGTTCATTCCCTGGAAGTTTCAAGAAAATCCGACTTAACATAAATTTTGACGAATACTTTTGTCTGGTGAGTATTTTGTTCGAGTACATGTAGGCCTTAGTTGAGGTGTATTCGGTTTGAATCCGATAATAACGATTGTATTATATAGCATTATATTGATATAATTTTGTAGCATATACGTTTCACATGTCAAATATTAAGTATATACCTAAAAATCCCATTCATTGTTATTAGTAAACATTAGAATGTAAGTTAGTCTGAAAAAATAACTGATCTGACACCATATTACAACTTCATCCCAAGTGGATCGGAAATGATTGTTTAAAATACAAAATCATATTCATAGTTTAGAAAGCAGTGTTATCTAGTCTAGACACTCCCGCCGTGTCTATTATTATTATGGTCCTGCCCTTTCGATGTAAGCCACCGGCAGGCTCGCCTTGCGATCTGCTACACGGCCACAGTCACCGCGGAAAATGGACTCCCCATGGAGTCGGTGAAAACCTGCCATTTCCATCGGCGTGTCATAAGAGTAGAAGAAAAGATTTACCCGACAAACCACATTACCATCATCCATCTGCGCGACACTGATCGCGCCCTGCTGCCATTTGCGTTTCGCACGCCCCGGAATGGGAAAAACGACTCCACCTTGGCTGGATGGGATGAAATCAGTGATCCCGCTCCAAATAGGAAAATTAAATTGATTAAACTAAGCGTGCACCCGATAACGAGCCGACTGGTCACCACCAGCATCACACCGGTTGAAATCGATTTGAGTGCAATAAATTAATAAAAATATCACCTTTACTATGCACTGCGCTACGATGGTGCGGGCGTCGAAATGGTTGTCACCGCGCGACGACGACGCCGCCAATCCAATCAGTGAGTGAACCAGTGAGCTTTGCAGCTTTTTTTGCGGCACCGTTCGGAAGCTTTCGCAAAGTGGTCCGCGACAGCTGCGGGTGGAAGCCTTTTGCACAATCCGCCGTTCCGATGGCTGCTGGTCAAAGGCACCCCGTGTGGGACGCTGTCCGTCCGTCTGTCTGTCAGATAAAGTTACATTGCAAATCCAACGACGGAATGGGAAAACGGATGTGACTAATGGTGTGTAAAGTAGGTGTTGAGAGCATATCGGTGTAAGCTTTCGGAAAAATAAATGATTACTTAACTTGACTTCGAAATGGGAGTGAACGAGATAATTGAAAAAAAAAACCTATTTGACATACCAAACATGTCATCTAGGCATTCGCAAGCAAAATAAACAGAAAATAAAGAGTAATAAAAAAATGAACTATTCAAATTAACCAAAACGAAAAACCAAGCTGGTAATTAATAATTTACATAATTCAATTAAAATGGTTAGCATAAAATGGAACTTCTTCTTTGAGAAGAAAAAACCTACCCAACGCCGTAAAAGCTAGTTACCTTTCCTAGGTCGGCTGATTAGTTTGGTTTGGAGTTGTAAAAACAGTTATTACTTCATTACCGTTTTTGGACTGCGCAGAACAGGTAGTGCCACGCTACCTACACGAAAGAGATTGATAAAGTGTCACGCACTCGCTCACAACAGGTGGAAATGGCTCTCGGGAAAGTTGATGTGAAAAGTGCTGTATGAAAATTTATAATGTCGTAACGCAAGGGAAGAAAAAAGTTAATTACCACTCACTGGAAGTGAGAAGAAATGAATGCTGAACTGCAAGTCGCAGCCATAATCAACCGGTGTCAATTTGAATTTATCCGTCAATGTCAGTGGGAAGTAATTTTAATTAAGTTGTATGTTGGCCGATCGTACAACCTGTCGAGCGCAGTATTTCCGGGGCGGTCAGAGAGAATGCATATTGTTTGCATAAATTAACACACGTTAACAATATCGTGGAGGAGGTAGTGTTAGATAATCACTTAATAAGAGTGAGAATTAGACAAAGACAAATTGTAAAAGTTACTACCTCATCTATTTATTCTCAATTATTAAATTGAATCCAAAAAAAAAAAATTGAATAGGAAGTAACTAATTTCACTGGCGAATCACAGTCTACGAGCATTTATTTTATTATAAACATTTTGGCAGTGGTGGGCACCGCTAACTGAAAATTTGGCGACGCTAATCGATAATTCGCTAGCTGGAATATTTAGCTCGATAATCGCTAAACGCTAAACGCTAAACGCTAAACCCATATTAGCGGAACTTTCGCTAATCGCCAATCGCTAACTTTTTAACACGTAGATTGTCATATGGCCATATTTATAGCTCATAAAAACAAACGAAAATAATTACTTTTGAATGCTCTTTATAATGAGAGGTTCGAAGTTTGCAATACGATCTTCAAACTTGAGACACGACCAACAGACATTTCTAGCAAATTCTGAATCAATTCTTCGTTTGGGAGATAACAGTAGTTTCCGTAAAAAAAAGCAGTGCTAGTGTACGTGCATGTGTCAAACTGAGAACCACAAAAATATATGAGACTGCATGATAGCTCCCTAGACGACGCTGTCACGCAATGACTGTGGTTTAACTGTAAATTTTATTTATTTATTCGTTCAACATCAACAGACTCAATATGGTCCTAATGATTATATCTTAAAATATTTAAAAAATTACTCCTAATACTAGAGCGAGGTAGATGGTAGTCGAAAACGGAAGATACACTATTGAAAACGCGCTGAAGTTCACTAAGAGCTCCGTTTGCCCCAGATTTTTGTACGACGAAAGGAATTCGCAGGAAAAGGTTATTCCGAACGACTCTGGAATTAATGATTAGATTGATATTGCCCAGTTTTACAGCACAGTCGGTTCTCGCCATCAGGGTATCAGCAATTAACATAGCTCGTGAAAGATCACGTCCTACTTTCAAAGAGTCAAGGCCGATGAGCTGCGCGCGATTTTCTTAACTGGGGAGCTGGTGAGGATCGTTCCAAGGTAGATGTCGAAGAGCAAAACGTACAAATCTCCGCTGAATTGCTTCAATTCTGTTGGCACCATTGAAGTAATGAGGGCTCCACACTTCCGAACAGTATTCTAGCGTCGAGTGAACTAATGAGCAATATAGACTTTTTCAGTACACGTCCCTGAAATTCTTGGCCATTCTCATTATCATTCCCAAATTTCGGGAGGCTGCGGCAACGGTATAGTGAATCCATGCTGCGTATCAGAGATAAGAGACTTACAATGATAAAAAATCGGTTCCATCACGACCAACTCGAACAGTTTTGAGACTGCATTCCCGGCGGAGATTCCGCGGTAATCATCGACGTTTCTCTTGTCACCTTTTTTGTAAACCGGAAGCATATACGCGAACTTCCATGCAGATGGAAAGTTGCCTGTAGGGAGTGAGAGGTGGGAAAGATGACAAAGCGGAGTAATCAAGCCGGTAGCGCATCGCTTCAGTAGAAATTTGAAATGATGGTTTTTTTTCGTGACAATGAAGCTAGGTTCCAATATTACGTCAGTTAGTATGTGCTTGAGGATTTATTTAAAAACAAGGAGCAGCAAAATTGGTTTTGCTTGTATGTAAAAAAATCTACTCTAATTTTTTTCCATAAACAACACAATTATTATTTGAATCGAAGAAGTTACCATAATTTCAGGATGCTCTAGTGGCTTGTATGCTAAATGGAACCCCATTATATAATAAAAAGACTGACTTGCACTTATGTCGTAAAGAGAGAAACACTAGACAGTTGAGACAAATGAACGTTATTTGAATGAAACATACGTTATAAAGTAATTTTCGCCGTAAAGTACGTTCATCGTCCGAATCAATTTATGTACGCCATCAGCAACTCACAAATTTTGTAAATATCTTTTTGTCGCTTCTCTACAAACTTAGCGAATTAGCGATTAGCGTTTCGAAGGTCAAAACTCTAGCGACGCTAACAGTTCGCTAATCAGCTCAAAAATTAGCGAAACCGCTAACTGAAAATTAGGGTCGCTAATTAGCGGTTTAGCGAATTAGCGGAATGGTGCCCACCACTGCATTTGGGCTTTCATTTGTATTTTTAAAGGGGGGATTTGTTAGTAGCTTAAGTACTTATGCTAAATATAAGTAAGTAATGAGTGTGTATGTCCAATCACAAATGGTGACTTCTCAACACTGTTAGGAATTTATAATTTTAATTGTTAGGATTTGTTTGCTTTCACAATTAAGACTTATCATTTGCATTGAACCTACTTGTCGAAAAAGAGGAAGTAAACTTACAACTAACTTATTGGCTATAAAGAGAGCTTATCGTAGCAATTGAGGATTGCAAAGATTTTTGTCGAAAATTGTTAATAATTTTATTTGACATAGATTCTAAACACCAGTAAGTCTATGTAATTCGAGTGTGCCAAACCAAAGAGGACGCTTCAGAATCATTTTTAGAATTTTATTCTGAATCCTTTGGAGCGTTTTCTTCCTTGTTGAACAGCAACTTGGCCAGATCGGTACAGCATGAAGCATTGCTAGTCTAAAAATTTGTTTGTAAATCAAAAGTTTGTTCTTTAAACAAAGTTTAGAATTCCTGTTAATGAGAGGGTATAAACATCTCGTATATTTGATGCACTTGGCTTGTATACTCTCAATGTGCTCTTTGAAAATAAGTTTTTTATCATAAATTAGTCCCAAGTACTTAACCTTGTCAGACCAACTTAAAATAACCCCATTCATCTTGACAACGTGATTATTGTTTGGCTTGAGGAAAGAAGCCCTAGGCTTATGCGGAAAAATTATCATTTGAGTTTTAGAAGCATTGGGAGAGATTTTCCACTTTTGCAAGTAAGAAGAAAAATTATCTAAACTTCTCTGCAATCGACTGCATATGACACAAAGACTTTTCCCTTTAACGGAAATGATTTTGTCATCGCAGAACAATGACTTTGTGCATCCTGGAGGCAAATTAGGAAGATCTGAAGTGAATATGTTGTACAGGACTGGACCCAAGACTGAACCTTGCGGTACACCTGCTCTGACAGGAAATTTATCAGATTTTGAATTCTGATAGACAACCTGCAGAGTTCAATCAGTAAGATATTTTTTTTAAATTTTGATTAGAAAAATTGGAAATTTAAAAGTGGGCGATTTCGCAATCGAACCTTTATGCCAAATACTGTCGAATGCTTTTTCTATGTCTAAAAGAGCAGCTCCAGGTGAAAAACCTTCAGATTTGTTAGCTCGTATCATAATAGTAACTCTGAACAATTGATGAGTAGTGGAATGCCCATGGCGAAATCCAAACTGATCATCTGCAAAAATTGAATTTTCGTTGATGTGTGACATCATTCTGTTAAGAATATTGGAAACTCAGGACGTGTTTTTTGTTTATAGGGCGGGGGGATGTTAGTAATGATTTATTTATGTACTAATATCTATTCAGAATTAATATTGTATGTTCTGCCACAAATGGTGACATATCAACACTATTATATATATTTGTACGCTTTTTTATATTATTGAATGTTATTAGCTTTCGCGGTTAAGTTAATGTAATTGTAGGAAAATTATTAAACCTACTTGTCAAGGAAAAAAAGGAATAAAACAAAACTTAAAACTATCTTACTGACTATAAAATGAGCTAATCGTTGCAATTGAGGATTGCAACGAATTTTGTCGGAATTTGTTGATAATTTGGCTTGACATATTTTCTAATGTTTCTACATTAGTGAGCCTATGTAGCTCGTTCGTGCTAAACCAGGGAGGACGCTTCAAAATCATTTTCAAAAGTTTATTCTGAAGCCTTTGAAGTGTCTTCTTCCTGGTTGCACAACAACTTGTCCAGATGGGACCTGCATATAACATTGCTGGCCTAAAAATTTGTTTGTAAATTAACAGTTTATTCTTGAGACAGAGTCTAGAATTCCTGTTGATAAGAGGATATAAACATTTGATATACTTATTGCACTTTGACTGGATATTTTCAATGTACTCCTTGAAAGTAAGATTCTTATCATAAATTAGTCCTAAATATTTAACTTGATCAGACCAATTTAAGACCACACCGTTCATCTTAATAACGTGGTTATAGGTGAGTTTGAGAAATGAAACTCTTGGCTTATGAGGAAAAATAATTAACTGTACTGTGTAGAAGTATCAGGGGAAATTTTCCATTTCTGCAAGTAAGAAGAAAATATATCTGAACTTTTTTGTAGCCGACTGCATGTAACAGGAAGGCTTTTTCCTTTTGCGGAAATGCTTGTATCGTCACAAAACATAGATTTCTCACAACCTGGTAGTAAATCAGGAAGATCAGAAGTAAAAATGTTATATAAGATTGGGCCCAAGATACTCCCCTGAGGCACACCAGCTCTAACAGGCAATGTATTAGATTTACCATTTAGATAGTTAACCTGAAGAGTGCGGTCAGTTAAATAACTTTGTATCATTTTTGTGAGGTAAAGCGGAAAACTGACATTTTAGCTATTAAACCTTTATGCCATACACTGTCGAATGCCTTTTCTATATCTAGAAGAGCAGCTTCAGTCGAATAGCCTTCAGATTTAGTAGTTAGAATCATATTTGTTACTCTAAGTAACTGATGAGTAGTCAAGTGCCCATGGCGAAAACTAAACTGCTTATTTGCAAAAATTGAGTTCTCATTAATGTGTGTTATCATTCTATTAAGAATTATTCTTTCAAAAAGTTTGCTAATAGAGGAAAGTAAACTAATTGGTCGATAACTTGATAGCTTGAATGTTTTGGGGTTTTGAAATTAGAGTGACTTTGGCATTTTTCCATTTCGTAGGAAAATGTGCTAGTGCAAAGCATCTGTTAAAAATTTTTACCAAGAAATTTGAAGAGTTTTCGGGAAGTCTTTTGATGAGGATATAGAAAATCCCATCATCTCCTGGTGCTTTCATGTTTTTGAATTTTTTGAGAATAGTTCGCACCTCATTCAAGTTTGTTTCCAATACCTTCAGAAAGAAATTCTTGGAAATTTGATCATACTTTTGGTTTACTTCATTTTCAATAGGATTCAATAGGACGTTCAAATTAGAGTTATGAACACTCTCAAACTGCTGAGCAAGTTTTTGAGATTTTTGTTCATTCGTTAGAAAAATAAAATCACCATCTTTAAGGACTGAAATGGGCTTCGAATGTTTCTTAAGAACCTTCGAAAGCTTCCAGAAAGGTTTTGAATAAGGTTTTAGTTGTTCAACTTCTCTCATGAAATTCTCATTTCGCAAGAGAGTGAATCTATGTTTAATTTCCTTTTGTAATTCTTGAAAAACAATTTTTAAAGTAGGATCACGAGATCCGTATGTTCTTCAAACGTATAAGAAGTTGAAGTTCACTGTCAATAATTGGTGCGGACGTGGAACTGCTGATCTCTCAATTTCTAAGGGAGCACTCGAGTGGCCAATCAGCCCTCGAATGTGCAGGTTGAGAATCAAGGGCCAGTTCTTCAACATCAGCATCATAAACGAGCACAGCCCCAACCTCGGAAGTAGCGAAGACGACAAGAATGAATTCTATGCGCAGTTGGAGTGTGAATACGACCACTGCCCAAAACATGATAGCAGGGTCGTCATCGGGAATTTCAACGCTCAGGTTAGCCAGGAGGAAGAAGACAACCCGGTGATTGGAAGGTTCAGAGCGCACCAGCTGACCAACGAAATGGGCTTAAGACTCATCTATTTTGCCGAGATGTTTTGTGGGACGAACCCAACCAAACGAGTGGTTCGACGACGTATGTAGAAAGGTGATGGATTGAAAATAGAACGCTGCGCGGGCGGCTAAAATGCGCAGTGTCACTCATCAGAATATAGAAAGACACAGACAGACGGGAGAAAAAGCGCCGCCTAGAAGAGGAGGAGTATGCAGACGCGGAACAGCTGCATCATTCTTATGAAACATGAAAGTTCTACCAGAAACTCAACGCATTCCGCAGAGGCTTTGTGCCGCGAGCCGAAATTTTCTGGGATAAAAATGGTAGTATTTTAACGAACGATCGTGAGGTGACCGAAAGGTGGAAGCAGTACTTCGGCAAACACTTGAATGGAGCCCAGGCAGAAGACTATGGCGGCGAAAAAAAGTGGCCTCGTCGTAGAAAACATGCCAGCCTTAACGATAGGCGAAGGTAACGATGCCATCAAGCAGATGTAAAACAATAAATCGGCTGGGAAGAATGACCTCGGAGCGGAGCTTATAAAGGTGGGCCTGGAAAAGATGGCCACCATACGGCAGATCCTCTAGAAATGCCGTGAATACAGGACCCACTTGCACCACCTATTCATTGACTTTAAAGCCGCGTATGACACTATCGACCGAAAAAAGCCATGGAAGGTCATGGACGAAACCAATTTTTCGGTGAAGCTGATTAGACTGAAAAAAGCTACGGTGGATGGGACGTGGTGCTGTGTGCGGATTCCGGGTGGTTTGTCGGGTCCATTTCAATCCCGCAGAGGGCTTCGACAGGGTGATGGTCTCTCCTGCCCGCTATTTAACATTGCGCTATACTGCCGCTAATCGCATAACAGTCCTATGTAAAAGTCCTATGTTTTCTTGTCTTTCGCGAAAATGGGTCCATTTTGGCATGGTCTTCTAGAATAGATTTGAATAAAATATAAGTGTGGTAGAACGTCACGTAATTCAAGTGGAAAAGTGGAATTCTACAAGTTAGCGTGATGAAAATAACATGACGCTGGCATGTAAATCGCCTTTAACGAGAACCATGTCTAACTGTAATGGTTTAAATTTAGTTTTCGTTAGCTTCTTATGAAACGTTTTTTTTTTTTTTTTTGAATGCTTTTGATCATTTATAACATCCTAAATCGACCCTATATTTTTGAATTATGTACCCATCAACTCGTGTATCTCATAAGATTCGTTAACAACATCGTACATCCCTGCACGTGTGCAGATTTGGGTAAGTCTGAATGAAATTTGCTTCAAAAAAATCTCTGCATTTTCAATATTTTTCTAATCTTTCTAAGCATTTTATATAAGTATTTGTAAAAATTTTCAAATTGCACATTTCTGTGGTAAATTTTATAATGAAATCGATATTTTAGTGTTTTAAGCTTAGTCAATTAGGGAAACTGTACAACATAAATTCGTTGAATTTCAGTAACTCACAATGGTTGAGAAAAGTTAGATATTTGCACTTATTGCGGTCGTTTTCCTAATAATAGCTAGTTGGTTATGAAACATCTCACATAAAACTGCAATAAGTGTCTAGTTTCATCTTGTCAAAGCTGTCAACGGAACGGGTTGTTAACATGGATTCATGAAAACGAATCATCACGCAATTTCTCCTTCAACTTTCTAAATCGCACGACTTTAGCCAAATTAATCCAAAATCAGCGCACTTTCGTTTTCCTCCAGTGGTCTTATATAACAAAGAATCTTCTGTTCTCTTTTTCTCGTTTCAGGTATGTACAAGCTTCAAGTGCATCACGATCCAGCCGGGTCATTGACTAGACCAAGCGGCAGAACCGTCGTATCATTGTTACTCCAATTCCCGCTCCTTCCCGCGTTGCTCTGCCAATCCAATGAGGGCGCACATGGCTTGAAAGCACGCGCAAAAAACCGAACGTGACACTGACTGGCTTACTAGCACGCTGTCAAGACGATCTTGACATAATCCGTGATGGTGCAAAACCATCCACGATGGCGATCATTCGGGACCGGAAAGGTGCGAACCACATTTCGGAGCCGAAGCTGGACGACGATGAAGCGGCGGCGTGCGGTTAAAGTAGGACTTAAGAGATTAAGCAATTATCTCGTCATTTTGTCTACACTTTTTACCGACATGGCGCGTGTTCGCAGATCCCAATACGGCTGTTGTTGCCCTTGTATAAAGTGGTTTTAAACAGTTTTCATGAGAGGGTCTGTTGTAGATATGATCGCTATTAAAACCCAACCGGGCACTGGCCTATTTATCGTTTCAAATTGAGCAATTTAAAAAGCTCGATCGATGACATTTGCGATTGTACCAGCGAAAAAAGGAAGGGAATTCAATATAGTTTAACCCATGTCTAATAACATATATTCATCTCGTCTTAACACCTTCTACTATTTCAATACGTTCAGAAATGTTTATCCACTACTGGAAAAACGAAAAATGGCTTTTCTCACGTACGCGCCGAGCTCCCGTATCCGCAGTTTCCTAATTGCAGAAATTCTTCCACTGCTGTTTTTCTCATTCGATGTTGTGTACACTAATTACACTCGAGTGCCACTAATTAACTCTCACGCGTAGATCACTGATCATCTTACCAGCCCGATTGGCACAACATATTATCACTGAGCTGCGATCAGTGTCTTAACCGATCAAAACCAAACATCGATCAGCTTTCCTCGCTGGTGAAGGTTTGCGCTTACAACTAAGGTAAGCGTCGTCCGATGGTGCGGTGTTACCAAGCGCAGCACTGGAATGTGGTTCTCCGTGCGAATTTTTATCGCACGGCGGACGCCAGCTACGACTTTTGGATCCTGACGAGGAATTCTTTTCGCCTCGCTTACAGGCGTAACGCAAAATGCCCAAATGTGGATAACTCGTTCGGAAACCCTTTTAGGACCCGCTGGTGAGCAGTTGCCACGTGCAAACTGAAATCGTGCACATGAAATTTACAGATTCGATGTGATGAATTGATAAAGACATGAATGTGGTGACATTATACTTCATTCCATGCAGTCAGTGACGAACGCGTGATTTGCAATATAAGTTTTGAAGCGTCTTCAATCTTGATACTTTGCGACACGTTTTATCGTGAACCAGTTATATTTGGAATTGTAATGCTAGATTACATCTCACAGAAATTAAGTGGTGATGAATAAACATTGCGACACAAAAAATGTTTCAAGTCACAGAACTCAGTCATGCTTTGATTCAATTAGAAGATTTATTACACAGTGCAACAAAAATCCACTTTTTCTTCTGGCTTGGCATCTATGTATGCTTTTTTGTTAGTAGTTTGATGCAAAAATAAATTTCCTCGAGTTTGGACCCATTCCACCTTAAGGGGCAACAATGTCTCCATTTTAAATTTTTGAGAAATCGGAAATTTTCGATGTTTTTTGACGCCATTTTGTTTTTAAGCCAAATATCAAAATTCTAAGAGTCAGTTCCAGCACAAAACGAGAAAATACTAAATCTTCAATGTTTTTCGATTTTATATCGGATCTAAGGTTAATCGCATCTGTGTACTACTTCGACAGAGGGGATTCAAGGCATTTTTATGATAACACAGTTGAAAGCTGTTTTCATGCTGAAAGTTTGACTGTACATATATTTTGAATGCCAGCACCCTAAAACGTTTGTATATCGTCAAAATACGGCAAGTTTTCATTAGAGGAAGTGCCGACTAATGTACCTAACGTATGTGTTAAAAAAATGGACAAAAATTGACGATTTTTCATGGGTTTACCTTTACACGCGCTGACAGAACTACACATGCATTATCAATCATATTGACCCATGAGTCAGCAGAAAAATATTGACAGCTCTATCAGGAAGCAGCAGTCCCATCCACTAGTCTCGAAGCTGCAGGCAATGACGCAGCGGCAGTGCCTGAATAAGAAGGTCAAGTCGATTTTCCCGGCAAATCACGACGTGGCAGTGGTGATAGACAACGAGACCTGTCTCACTCTGAATGATAACGACTGGCAGGGCACTTCGTTTTTTTACCTTCCCACGAAGGAAGTGAGCACCGAGGTGGAGTTTATTTCATACACCAAGTTCCCCAAGAATGTGCTGCTGTGGCTGAAAATCCGCGAGAAGGGGATGCCAAATTGCTCTTCTTTCGCTCCAGGCTGGCCGTGAACGGGAAAATTTATAGTATGAAATGCCCCCCGGAAGTTGCCGCGTTCATCAAGAAATAACAAAAGGCCAAAGACGCGGTGTATTGGCCGGATCTGGCGTCGGCCGATTGTTGGAGGAGATGGAGCGGCGGAACACCGATGTGGTACCCAAGTTGGCAAACCCGCCCAAGGTTCCCAAGTTGCGTCCTATCGAAGCTTTCTAACCAAGCCTGAAGCGTATAATCTACTCCAACAATTTTGTCGCAAAAAACGGAGGAGAAATTGATAAATAAAACGACAAAAGAATTAAAAAACATGCCTACATGCATGTTTTCGTCCACCAGGACGAATGTTCCGGTTAATTGCCGGAAGGGCGCACGCCAGGGCGTAAAATTTTTTTGCGAGGAAATTAACATAATAACCTTCCATGGAAAATTTAACAAACTCAATTATCTGTCTCAGTTATTTTTTTACCACCATCCGAAAAAGTCAATTTTTCAAATGCAAACGTTATTACTGATGCTGCACAAAGGCAGCTTTTACTAGAGGAAGTGCTGCTGCACTGCAGTTGTTGTTAACTAAGGATTGTTGTAGTCGCTGTCTAGAACTAATATGAGCGGTTTCGGCTGAAACAGGTTCTTATTCAAGCCAAATAGTACATTCTGAATTACTAGGTCTTTAATTCTGTCAACCGTGCTTGGGAAAGCAATCATATAACGATCAATCAGAGGTCGAATTTTGCGTTTTGACAAGGCTTGACAATTTCCAATAGTACAATAGTTCGAATAATAAAATTACAATTTTCTGCATTTGAGAGGATTCTTAGAAGACTTTCCAATCGATTGCTGCAAGAACGAAGGAAATCTATCGAAAATTAACCGATTTATTAGCATTTGATATTGGACATATTTTTTACTTTATCCGGTTTTAGTTTTTCATTTTACATCCCTATGTCGCTGTGTACGTAGCCGAACTTCCTGATAGACGTAGTTCTACGTCAAAAAACAGATCTTAAATCGGACAAAATCTGAGCTCAAAACAGTGATTCTACGAAAGCGTTCTGGGCATGGTTTGATATATTTCACAAAGCAAAATAATATCGAGTATGTAGAGCATTACCGGTAATGCGCTAATATTTGAAAGTTGTAGTCAAATTATGTCCTATATTGAGTAAAAAAATCTTAGAAATCGACTGGTAGATGTCTGATCCACGTAAAATGTCAGCAACATGTCAATTTTGCCCCAATTCCCCTACCATACTAAAATAGGTTTATCTCGACGTTAAATTAACTTATTTGAAATCTGTTTGCAGTGGTGGGCACTTTCCCGCAAATTCGCTAATCGCTGATTAGCGACGCTAATATTCAGTTAGCGGTTTAGCGATTTCGCTGATTTTTGAGCTGGTTAGCGAAACTGTTAGCGTCGCTAAAATTTCGGCCTTCGAAAAGCTAATCGCTAATTCGCTAAATTTTGTAGAGAAGCGACACAAGAACTATTCAAAAAACTGTGAATTGCTGATGGTTTACGTAGATTGCCCGAAAAATGAACATACTTTACTGCGAAAGTTACTTTTGGAACGTTTGTTTAATTTAAACAACGTTCAATTGTCTTAATTGTTTAGAGCTTCTCTCTTTACGACACAAGTGCAAGTCAGTCTTTTTATCCTAGAAAGGAGTTCCAGTTATCGTACAAGCCATAGGAGCATTTCGAAGAACAAGCTCAAGGTCTAGATTGAATTTTTGACACACCAAAAACTTTTGTAAATTGCAATGCGCTTGAAATTATGACAACTTTGGTTCTACTTTTTCGATTCAGATAATAATTAAACTTTTATGAAAACATTCCTAAAAGCATCTATTTTTAATTCAAGCTGAATAACTTTTGTTACTCCTTGAGCATGAGCATGAGCATGAGCATGATTGACCGCCCGCGGTTGCTACTCCGTTATTGCCAGATCAGCTGTAATTACACAGAGAACCAACGGATGATGCTTGGGACTAACATGCATCCTCAATGTGTAAAAACTGGTGACCTTAATCTTTATATTAGGCAATACCGGCGCCGGCCGCATCCGAATGCAGGTCAAAGAAGGAATTTGTATAGGAAAATGTTGACGTAATACTCGCTTATTGGAAGCCGAGAACACCTCTGCACTTCCACGAGAAATCACTGGGATGTTGGAGAAAGGGCAAGGTACACAGCAGGGTTCGTTTTGGTAAACGATGCGCTGTTTTCGAGTGTCGGGTTCTTTGGAACATGTATCGCGCGAACAAGTTTATTATATCCGCCACGATATTCATAATGCGATTCGAACTTATTCAGTTTTACAATGTAACACCGCTACAATAAACCGTACGCAAGGATACTGGATCTGATCAAATTGGGCCAACTTGAAACGATATGATATCTCCTCGTAAGGTGATCTTCTTTACACCGAAATCTATTGCGCGTTGTTGATCTATCTGTAGATAATTCGACCTCATGATGGTATCGACGCGGAGTCCCTAGGGGTTCGGTCAACCGGACATTTTTTTACCTAACATATCGACCAACGACGTATCTCGTACACACTTTGTCTGTTCTAAAAAACGATACGATCCCGTACAAAAACACATCTGAAAAACAGAATTTTAACAATGTTGCGCGCTTATTACGAAAACTAACCATGAGTACGACGCACGCGATGTAGCCTATGCTACTCGTAGCAATCAGATATTTGTCAATCCCGAGTACTTTCGAAGAAACGAACGCACGTCGGCCGACGCGATTTTTTGAAATGTATACATCGCGTTTTCGTTAATCGCCATATTTATCGACCGGACGAAATCTTCGGTTAAACAGTCACAGTGAGACATGAACAAGTATCTGGGTATACCCCTCGAAATCATTATATTCCGAAAACGTTCATATAAGTAAAATTATCCCGAGCCGGAAACGCGGTTTACATCGAAGCACTATGCACGACCGCTCTATTTCCTCCTACCGATGCAGACATTCGGGGACACGACATTTCACGACATTTCACGCCGATTCTCTCTTAGTTGTCGATGCGAATGTTGCCTAATAAATAAAAAAATTGGCAATGTTTCATGCATACAAAGCCTTAATAATTTAAAAATGCAACTTTCCATATTGACCAATATATAGTCTTAAGTTTGTTAACAAAATGCCGACCTAGAATAACTTTTGTTACTCCTTGTTTACAAAATAAAGTATGACTACCGTTTTGTGAACCTCTTATTGTAAATAGCTCTGAAAAGTAATTGCTTTCATTTATTTTACCACAAAAGATCGAAGTGGTCCAGATATTACAAAACATGAGCAATAAATATAGCGATATGACTATTTACATATTTATAAGTTAGCGATTAGCGAAAGTTCCGCTAGTTTGGGTTTAGCGTTTAGCGATTATCGAGCTTAATTTTCCGGTTAGCGGCTTAGCGATTAGCGTCGCTAAATTTTCGATTAGCGGTGCCCACCATTGTCTGTTTGATGTTATATCAAGAGGGTAAACGATACTCGAAGATATATTAGAAATTTGTCCTCACATGATGCTCCCCTTTTGCGGAGAGAGGGTCTCATTCTTGGTAAGGACTATAAGACAGAATAATCGCGTCTTCGATAAAGTTCCTCACTGAGGGCACTTAATAAAAGAACGATTTTTTGCAATTTTTTAAATTTATTTGTAATGGAAGATTTAAAACAGTGACATTGGCCCTTCAATTATCCGTGTCTTTGGTCAATACTAGCACTTTCTTCTTAATGCTTCTCCTTATTTCTAAATAATTTTTTTCTGGAAATTTTGGAAGTCAAATTTGGAACTATTTACTTAAAACTTCATCGTATACTAGCTAGCAAAGCTGGGACATTGATTGATTTTGTTTTTATTATCTCTTGTTTACCTACTCATTTTTGCCCAAAATTTGTTCGAACAAACCAGTTTTTTGCGACCACGATCGAACAAATTTTGTTCCGTATTTTATGTCCTAAATCTCAACCTATAATTAACCCTTTATTTCACATCTTTCCTAGCTTTATTAGCTGAATATGAGAAAGAACATCGCCCAGGCAGATGTAATTTGAAAAATTTTATTGAATTCTGTACAAAATTTCCTAATGTACTCCACTGCCCATAACCGCATATTTGTAACATTTGCAAAATTGGTTGTTCGAGCAATTCGCACTTTGACCTTAAATGCATTGTTACTAATATATTCTCGCAAATAGACACTTTAACTAAACTTAGTATCATGAAGAAAGCACTACTTTACACTATGTATACATTGAATATTACTTTTGAAGTCAAATTGGTTGAAATTTTTGCAATGATACATTTGTGCCATCACTTTCAAGCTACTTTTGGAATATATCACATGGAAAAAGAAGTTTTTCATGTATTCAACAAGCATGAGCTGAACATCAGAAACGGATCACCGGTGGTTGGTTACCGGACCAGAATAACTTCCGAGTTCCAAAGGATGCAGATGTGGATTTGGATGGGAACTTTTTTGACAAAAAAGTTGAAAAAGTTAAGTAGTGTGACAATTATGCGGTTATTTACGCTATGTGACGAAACAACTTGGTATTTTTTACGACTTTTTTCACACAAACATAAGCATATTTTTCCAGATGTAAAAAGTACATACTATTCTAAGCATTTCCCAATAAAAAGCACGAAATCCATAAAATGTCGAATGTTACAATTATGCGATCACAGGCAGTCCAGTACTTACTAAACTGAAATGGATTTCTTTTCAAAAGATGCCTATAGAATGCATGCTTAGTTTATTTCCAGAAATTATTGGCCTTTCGGTAGGCCTCGTACTATGCAAACACAAACATAACTTTGCAATATGGCCTACAAAAATGGATCACCTCCAATATTTTTACTAGAATAACAATCTTCAACTCAAATCTAATAAAAATAAAGGCCAAATATGAGCGAGGAATTGTTTTTTGATGAAGTTAACGACTTTCCAAAATTAATGACTAGAAAAACAACGATTTTAGAATGAAAGTTTCAACATCTATAATTTACTTTCGCATGTGTTTTGCCATGCGACTTTCAAGATAAATATTTTATTTCTTTTCTAATTTTTTTAATTTATTTTGTCAAAAAAAAAATATTTCGGGATCGAAATTATCTACAACTTTGCCGAAAACAATATATTGATCAAAGAATCCGCTCTGTGGAAAGATTTGTAATCATCAATACCCTTTTTACATAAATCGTTTTCACAAATTAGTCATGATTCAACACAAATTACTAATAGCACAAACTGACATCTCTGACAAACGAAATCTGTGCAAATTTTTAATCAAACGTTTTGAAATTATTTTTCGTTTTTTTTTTTGGAAAACATCAACTCCTTTTTTTATTTTTCTATTATCAAACAACCAGCAGTGAATAGTTTACCGTTTGTAGGGGAACTGCTCCATTGTTCATCTCATTTAGCCGATATTCACGAAGAATGCACGGATTAAATACCAAAATTTCACGAAATCATTGAACAAATGAACAAAATACGCTTACGTGATCTTATGGAATCGTTAAGCATTGTATATTTAATAAACTTAGCTAGATTTATCCTGTAATTTTGTAAAACAAACCAGTTTTCACAACGCTTCCATATCCATCTCAAAACTTAAATCACTGCTCAATTATTCACCTCACGACGCCCCCATATTCATCACACTGTTAATCATGAATGAATCACACTATCATGAATGAACGTAGCCGCAGCCCGTGCAAAATTGGTAACGTAGGTAACCACTGCAGTGTGTTCAAACACTCCAAACACTGGGTTGTAATAATCAAGTAGACTTATACTGGGTTCCTGGTCACTGTGGAATAGATGGGAATGAAAGGGCCGATGAACTGGCATGAACCGATTTTTTTAAATGATAGAGAGCGGGACAGTGTCCGGTGAGGAGTCCCGTGATGACGCGTAGTTCACTACGAGTTAAACTAAGTAGCCTTTCGGTAACCGCAAGGTTGGGGTAGATAAACTGTTTAGCTTGTCTACAACCCTGCGCACGTTGCCAATGAGATGCTATTTCTAGCTTTTCCCATGTACTTAGTTCGCCTTTAATGGCAGATATGGAGGTACCCAGAAACGGTTCCGGTCCAATGAATTGCTGAGTGTCTGTGATCTGTGTTGGTAGGCTGTCGGCATGTTCATTTTCCTCAATTCCATAATGTTCGGGTACCCAAAGTAGCATAACTTTGTTAAGGCAGGAAAGTTCCCTGAGTGTTGCAATGCACTCCTAGACTAGTGTAAAGGGGTAGATAAATCTTGACCTCAGGATTCGGATAGCAACCACATCAACTCGCACGGGATACTTTTTAGAGACTGCATATTATTTTATTGCTGATAAAGAGTATAAAGGTTCTTACTAAAAAGTGTAGTCGTATAAGTGTTATAAAGCAGTGGGTTCTACCCATTACGTATAAACGGTATTGATAAACCTTACACCCGGACACCCAGACTTCACTGATGTCCTCATCGAGTTATAATTTACAAATATATTTAATCTTCCACCATTTCTTCATTCTCATCATCATTGCTTCGCACTGCATCCTCCAAATCAGCTATGTTGCACCAACGTTTCATCCGGTCCGCCGAATAAACCGTAGTGAACTGTCTCGGCGCCTCGAAACCCGGAACAGTTTTAATTTCGTAGCGATCATTCGCATATACCTTGGACACAATAAATGGACCTTTGAACCGAGGTTCCAATTTTCGGCTCCCGCCCGGAACATATTGATCCTTAGCTACCAGGACCAAGTCGTTTACTTGATATCGCTCTGCTTCACGCCGATGATCGTCGAAATACCTCTTCTGTCGCGCTTGATTCACCTCCGTCGCGTGCTGCACTCGTTCACGTAGCTCTCTTGTAGGCACCCGAACATCGTCACTCTCCACCGTTATTACCGCAACAATTTCGTTCTGAACGACATTTTTAGGCCGGTACGACAACACCAGAGAAGTTGGCGACACTCAAGTCGTTGCGTTCGGCGCCGTATTGATTGCACTTTGCACTGCTTTCACCTTTTCGTCCCATTTTCGATCGGTTCCATCTACCATGGTACGAATGGCGGTAAGTATGGTGCGGTTACTACGCTCAACTTGCCCATTGCCTCTCGGAGTTCCCACTGCTACCAGCACATGATCAATGCAGTAATCTTCGCAATATTTCCTTAATGCGTTCGAGGTAAAGGCGGTTCCTCGATCAGTCACGATTCGAGACGGCAACCCGAACACATTTGCCATTTCCTCTAGCATCCATACTACTGGTTGAGTATTGGTTGACTTAACTGCCTTCATCAGGACAAACTTCGTAAATCCGCAGATCACAACCAAAATATGCTCATTTCCCTTCGAGGACCTAGGAAACGGTCCTAAATGGTCCATATGCACTATGTAGAACGGTATGGGCGTCTTGGGATCGGGTTGAGGAACCCCTCCGGACGGCCTTGCTTCGATTTAAAAAACGCGCACTTCGGACACGCTGCAATGTACGCACGCACGTACTTTCTCATCTTTGGGAACCAGAACAATTCTTGCACCATTGCTACCACTTTCTGTTCACCAAAATGTCCTTTCTCATCATGGTAGCTTTTCACAATACGCCAACGTACATTATTAGGCACTACCCAGCACTTTTTATTTCCCACTTTTCGATACAGCCGATTGTTCTCCAGAACATAGTTCTGTTGTATTTGCCGGTCTTCATCACACCGCGGGTCACGCCTCAGTTTATCAATCAAATCCGCCAGTCGGCTATCTTGTCGCTGCATGCTGACCAGGAAATCCGTGTTGGACAGCTCCAGAACCATAATACACTCGGCCACGGTTTCTATTTCACGCGGCTCTTCGGTCGGCGACCGCCTCAGGGCGTCGACATGTTGCATCTTTGACCCCGTTCGGTGCTCGATCCGGAAATTATACTCCAGCAACTTCAAAAAGTATCGGGCCACTCTTTTATTTAATTTCTTTTTTGAATACGCGTCACGGATGGCAGAGCAGTCTGTCTTTATTACGAAAAATCTTCCCACTAAATACTGTCGAAACCGTTCAACACTCGCCACCACAGCTAACATCTCGAGCTCATAACTGTGATAAACCGCTTCTGCCTTCGAGTTCTTCTTGCTAAAGTAGCTCACTGGCCTCCAAACCTCATCCCCTTTTTGCAGCAAAATTCCAGCCACCCCTGCACTCGAAGCATCCGTATGCAATTCCACTTCTGCATTTTGGTCGTAGAGCACCAGTATAGGTCGAGTCACTAACAAGCGCTTTAATCGCTCAAACGCCTGCTGTTGCTCTGCTGCCCACACAAACTCAATCTCTTTCCGCAGTAGGCGAAACAGTGGTTCCACTATAATGCTGTAGTTTTGCACGAATCATCTGAAAAACCCAGACAGACCTAAAAACTGCTGGACTGTGTGCACATTCTCTGGAGCTGGGAACTCAGAAACTGCTTTAATCTTCATCACCCCGGGTCGAACACCATCCGCACTCACTTCGAATCCCAGAAATTCCACTAGACCTTTAAAAAACTGGCTCTTCTTTAAGCTGATGGTAAATCCCTCTCCTCGCAGTGCCACCAGAAGTTTCTCCAACTTCATCAACAATTCTTCTTCACTATTACCCGCTAGAATCAAATCGTCAATGTATGCTACCGCTACTATCTTCTGCTTTCTCAACTTTTCAACGATTTTTTTCATCGCTCTCTGGAACACGGGACACCCGTTTGACAAACCAAATGGCATGCGAAGGAAACGATAATGTCCATCCATCGTGGAGAACGCCGTATAGTTTTGGCTCTCCGGATCGAGTGGAATTTGATAGTATCCGCTATACAGATCAACCGTCACAAACATTTTCGCACCAGCTAGTTTTTGTATACACGGCTCTATGTCTGGCATCGGAAATTTGTCTTTCACCGTACGAGAGTTCAACAAGCGGTAATCAATTGCCAGCCGAAATTCGTTATTCTTCTTTGGAACCAAAATAACTTGACTATTGTAAGGCGATTCGGTCTCGGCTATTATTCCGGCTTCTAACATCTCGTGCACCAACTCTGTCAAAACACTCTCTCGGACATACTCCAGCTTTCGAGGTTTAACATATACCGGCTCATCACTAATCAAGTTTATCTTCATTTTTGTCGATGTAGCGCAACCCACCTCACTCATCCGCATGGCAAAACAGTCTCGATAGTTGTTGACCAACTGACACAACCGCACAATGTATTCAGCTGGGCCATCACTGTTTATTTGATCTTCAGTTATTGCGCTCACTTCTGATTCCACATCGATCGTATACATACGGATCACGGGATCACTGTTACTACCCCTTGCGTGAGAAAGTTCGTCTTCACTACTACCACCAACCCGAGAATGTGTGGGTTTCGGCGCAGTCTCCCACTCAAATTTCACTTCCCCCTTGCGTTTCACCATTATTAGTCCGTCACGATCGATTATGTCTTCGCCCAAGATCACCGCCGTATCTTGGACCCAAGTCGGCACTACCTGAAGCTCCACGGGTAAAGTTACACCATCGACCTGCATATCAGCGCACACTTTTGATGTAACATTGATCTTTTTCTTCCCGAATCCTCGGAGTACCTTCTGACTAGGTTTCACTTCCCCCACATTCTTCGCGAATTTTTCTTGTATGGTCGATACTTTTCCTCCTGTGTCAACGAGAGCTTTCATCGCAACTCCACCAACCATTACATTTTTCACGAAAACGCTTTTCTGGTCCAGCACCTGCATTGTCTTAGAGTACTGGATTTTTGACTCCCGCCTGAGACGGACAGTCTTTTTTCATGTGGCCTCCTTTTTGACATGAATGGCACACCACATTAGGACAACGTCGCGCAATATGACCCGGTTTATGGCACTGAAAACAAACATCGGCACACGGCTCTCTTCTTCGTGGGCCATTATACACGGATGCGCCAGGTTCGGATTTGGCGAGTGCTACTGCATCCACATTATCGATCCACCGCAGCTCTCCAAGCAACTCTTCAACCGTCTCTACCTTGCCTATTGTCATTCCCGCTCGTTTTACATATTGACGAAGTCCACTTGTCATGTACGTCACTGTGGTTTCTTCATCGAAGCCGCCTTTTCTTCCGAGTGCCAACATCTCATACACATATTCTTCTACCGTCTCTCCAGCCTTCCATTTGCGAGAGGATAACAGGTTGTGATAGTATATAGGGTTTTTCTTCGACGGGAACCCCTTCACTATTTCGGTTTTAAACGATTTCCAATGTCGCCACGCATTCGGACACCCATCTAACCACAACTTCGCACAACCACCAAGATTCAGCCGTGAACAATGTAGTCGTATGGCGGATGACCACTCGTGTACATCACCAATATCATCTATAGATTTTACCCATGTATCGGCCGACAAACACGAGGATATCTTCGGGTCAAAGGTGGACACATACTCTTTAAGCTCACGAAAGTCGGGTATTCTAGCCGCATTCGCGTTACTACTACCACTGACTACTACTTGTGAGCTACTTTGCGCCGCTTGCTTAGCCTGCGCAAGCTCCAACTTGAGTGTTTGAATCTAGGCTCGTAGTTGTTCTTCCATCTTTAATCTCTTCGCACGTTTGTCTTTCTCTCTCCGATCAACTACGCTCGGTGGTAAATCACTCTTATCGTTCGGGATTAATATCGATTCAGAGAGTTCGCCGGATTCACTCACGATACTCTGCGAATCGGAATGTTCATCTGAGTCACTCACAATACTCAAACGGAGAGCTTCTTGGAAGGATAACTCAGAATCACTGTCACTCATAACCCTCACTCCAACACGAGTTCTCCGCAATCGTGCGACGCTACTTTACTCACAATCTTCACGCGAATCTCACTAATGGTTGAATACGAACCGGTTGATCTTTCCGTCTATTGTCCCCGAAACACAATAGCTCTTTTAAAAACTATTCAACTAGTGCTAGTTGTACCACGCGGTCTTTGAATTGAGATCAACTCATCAGTAAATTCACTTTACTAAATCTACTCCTTCGGCTAACTTTACGCTCACACTACTCACAAGCTAACTCGCTCGATTCTAGCTAAACTACACTGGATACCCCTTGCGATTGGTTAAAAGGTCTGGGGTTTATCACAGCTGTCTCGATCCCGTGCTTCACACGCACTCTAGCGTATCACCACCGCGAAATTCCCACACGGAATATATACGCGATTAACACCACCGACTAGTTTAAGCGCTCTAGTTCGGCATAACCTGGGTTATCTATCCTGTCTACAGTATGTAAAGGGGTAGATAAATCTAAGCCTCAGGATTCGGATAGCAACCACATCAACTCGCACGGTATACTTTTTAGAGACTGCATATTATTTTATTGCTGATAAAGAGTATAAAGGTTCTTAGTAAAAAGTGTAGTCGTATAAGTGTTATAAAGCAGTGGGTTCTACCCATTACGTATAAGCGGTATATATAGACCTTACACTAGTCTGGAAACACATGTGGCAGATTTTATTGCCAGCAGTGCGGCTTGACTATATGAAAAGATTCCGATGTTCGCATGTCTATAGCTGCGCTTCAGACATATCGTAGCACAAATATATATTGCGTACACCTCTGCTTGAAAGACGGTTGGCCACTTTCTCAAAGAAATAGTGGACTTTATAGCTGGTCCGTAGATCCCTGATCTAGTCTGGGACCCGATTTTTGAGCCATCCGTGAGCAATCGGATGATGCCCTCCATTGTTTCACACCGAACGATCTGTGTCAATCACCCTGTATGAAACGTCGATGTTGGGTTTTGCTTCCATCCAGTCTGAGACTGTTGTAGCTAAAGGTGTTAGCTTGAACTCCCTAAGGATGCTTAGGCTACCCGTTAGGTGACCTTCGAGCACCGTTATGTTTCTTCGTAGCCTAAGTTCATCAAGCTCGGCCTCCTTTTTCACAGGCAGATGTAGAGGCAGTGCGCAGAGCATGGCTTCCATGGCTTCCATGGCTGTAGTCGGCGTTGTGCTCAGGGCACTGGTAACTGAAAGACAGGCCAGTCGTTAAACTTTGTTAAGTTTTGTCTGAGCTGTCGTTCCACCAGGGCACATCATGACAGACTGTCCGTTTCGTTAACGAACAGTTTGAATTGAAAGCTCCCGTGATCCTATGCTGTAGGTCACTCGCTGCGATATCCAGTTCAACTGGAGTTCGAATATTTGTATGGTAGGATGTCCTTGAGCTAACCAGATGTTCTTTGAAAAAGTTCCGAATGGTTTTCTTAGGATTTTTTTTTGTTAGGGAATTAGAATTACGTTGTCCATTGATGTGAACTTTTGTAATATATATCCCAGTCAATTGCTATACGTGTCCCCTTGCAAAACACAATGACCACAATTGTTGAGTGATCAGGTACCTGCACCGACACGCTCCCAGTCAGGTGAAGTATGGTTTATGAAGCCAATCACCTTCCCAGGATTCAAAGACCAAATTTCTTTGGGCTGTAAACAGCCACTGCCAAAAAACCTTGATCTGCGTTTAAATAATGCACCACAACTGCACAGCAGATGTTCCGATGTCTCGCTTTTCATATTACAAAAGCGACAGATATCATCCTGAACCCGGCCAATGTTCTTTAAATGATGTCTACTCGGACAGTGCCCCGTTACTAGGCCGACGTATGTACAAAGGGCTCTTTTGTTGAGCTCTAGGAGCTTTTTCGAATGATTCTCGTTTGGTGTGATAAATCTTTTAGATTGGGAACACTTTTTGACATCAAACCAATTGGTTATCACCTTTTGTTCCTCCCAGCGTTTAAGCTCCATTTTCACTGCACAGTTTGATATACCGCAGAAAGGTTCTGGGCCGAAAAACTGTGAGTTAGATCCTTGTTTTGCAAGTTCGTCTGCCTTTTCATTCCCACCAATGCCACAATGTCCCGGAACCCAATACAAATTTACTGAGTTTGTTTGACATAGCTGTCGCAATGTGAGAATACATTCCCAGACAATCTTGGATGTACATTTATAAGCATCAAGTGCTTTCAGTGCTGCTTGACTGTCAGAGAAAATACAAATATTTGCATGTTTGTATTTCCTAGTCAGACATACATTCGCACATTCAAGGATTGCAAAAATCTCTGCTTGAAACACTGTTGGCCAGTGTCCCATTGCCACTGAAATATTAATTCCAGGGCCGAAGATTCCTGCACCAGTTTTGGTACCTATTTTTAAGCCATCTGTGAAAAATATCGTTGAACCAGGACGGACATCAGGAACTCCGACTTCCCAGTCTGTACGCGACGTTTCGCATACCTTGTAGGGAATAACATGGTTATCCTGAGGTGCCATCCAGTCTCCATTCATACTCATCACTGGCCCTCTTTCGAAAAAGTCCAGTATAGTCAGGTGACCCACAAGATCACCTGACAAGATAGTTTTTGTTCTTTTTAGCCTCAAGGCACTCTTTTCTGCTTCTAGTTGCACGTATTCGTACAACGGCAGCAGATGAAGAATTGCATCAAGAGCTTTTGACGGGGTGCTTTTCATTGCTCCTGTTATAGCAATGCACGCAAGTCGTTGAACTTTATCTAGCTTTGTTCTAGCGGTGGACTCTTTGGTTTTTGGCCACCACACGAACGCAGCGTAGGTCAGTTTTGGACGTATAATAGATGTGAATATCCACATCACCATTTTCGGTCTCAAGCCCCACTTTCTCCCAACGGTTTTGGAGCAGTTTTCCTTAGGATTCCTGAAGTGTTCTCCTTTGAGAGGAGTAGCCTCGATGTCAAATCTGATATGTCTATGGTCTGATAAACTAGGTTCATCAGAGACATGCCTGTTTTTGACCTTCTCCATTATCGAGGCGCTAAATAGAGTGAGATCTAAGACCTCTTGTCTAATAGCATTACTAAAAGTTGGTTCGTTAGGTATTCGAGCAGGTACTCACCTCGTGTGTTTACATCCAAGCTTCCCTAGACTGTGTGGTGCGCGTTGGCATCGCAGCCAAAAATGCGTGGTTTATTGACGCTCGTCAGTACCACACAAGCGCTGCAACTTCGGATGGTGGTATGTCGCTCACGTCCCCCGGGAAGTAAGCGGAGGCAACGACCATTTCCTGTGTGCCGTTAGTCGTCTGGACTTCCACCGCAACGGCAACCAAGTCTCGTATGTAATGGAAACAGGCCTTTCGCGCCTGTGTTGAACACAGACATTCTGCCAACCTGCTGCATGTGTGCTTTGCCGTACTTAAAGTTCAACAGGAAGCTTTGTCCCGCTACTTGGCTCGCAGACTGTAAGTCCAGCCCCTCCATCAGTTCGACGGTCTTTCCACTGACGTTGTGATGGCATACTCGCCATGCACGTGTGGAGAAACCGTGGTTCTGTCCTGAAAGTACGTGATGAATCGTAGTGCTTTTGGCAGGTCCTTCGTGTGAAATTCACGAAGGTGTGCATCCTCTCACGGTTTGAGAGAAGACGCCGTAGTCTCCAGCCATCTGACTGTGTCGCTATCTGCACAGTCAAGTTGTAGAAGGCCGTTTTTTAGTCGGCAGCTTCTAAACTTGGACCTGATAACAGATGGTTCCTGGTCCGCAATGCAGTCCAGGATGGCGTCAGGAACAGTTTTTAGGAGGTAAGTCAGGAAGCTAGATAGTCGATCGAAGTGATCGATAGGCTTGTTGCCTCCAGCATCTCTCAGTTCTACCTATTGCGTGCGGCCTTATAAGGCTGCAGGCCATGGAGCTTCTTAACTCCATTTGTTCCGGCAGAGTAAGGTTGCCGGGGCCTGGGTTTTAAATTAGTTGTTTATTTAAAGAATCCAGTTTTGATCCCACGAGTTTGCCACGAAAGAAGGGGTCCCCTGCGTGTTACGATGGCCTAACGCAGAAGTAATGAATACTATGGAAGGGCACAGGTATTCCACAGGCTTCGTTAGCGGCTGAGAATTTGTTAAACCTGTCCTTATCTGCTGCTCGAATATTTATTAGTGACCAAACTTCCAGTTTAATCTCCAGGATATCGGGAACTGGGACACTGTTATCGTTTGTAGGAACTCAAAGGTTAACTCCCCTTCCGCCTCCTTATGTTGCTTCGCCATTGAGGTACTCATCGAAAAAAAGCTTCAACCTGTTGTCGACCACGTCGCACCCGCGTTTGATCAAGTTTTCCCTCTCGTCTTTACACATATCTGGACTAAGTGTGTAGCCCGTACGGAATTAGTTTACTTTCTCGTGAAACTTGCGCGTGTTATTAGCCCGAAACAGTTGCTCCAGTTTTTTACGATCTCTGTTCTCTTGCTGGCGTTTCTTCCTCCTCAAAAACATGGTCGACACATTTCGAGCTTGTCGATATTTGGCCGCGTTCTCTCTTGTGACGATAAGATAGCTTCTCCATGCTAGTTTTTTCCTCTCCATCGCTTGCTGGCATTCCTCGTCAAACCAGACATTTTGTCGGCTCAACGTTACCATGACCACTGATTAACCTAGTGCCACGGCGTAGCTTGCCCTTTCCATCGTCGAGAGTCGAATCACATATTTCCTCCGTGGAAGATAAAGCCTCGTCAAGTAAGCGCGTGGTTTTCGACATCCTGTGGGTTGTACAACTGCCAGATATTTAGCCGAGGAGGACGGTTTTGTAGCGTGCGATATGTCGCAGATAGTTTTGAGCGCACATGTACTACTACTAGGTGGTGGCCTGAGCCTATATTCGCACCCCAAAGGTAACGTATATTTGTCATGTTCGAGATCATCTATGACACCGTGATCAATTTGATATGTTTTTCGGTGGTCAGATGATCTCCAGGTGGCTTTGTGAATATCTGCGTAGCAAAAAGGTGCTTCTGACCTCCAGACCTCGGGAAGCTGCGACGTTGATGCATTGTTGGCCGTTGTCGTTCGTGACGGCTTGTAGGTTGTGAGGCTATGGCAGGTTATCCATAAGTACGGATTTTTAGACAAAACAACGCGTTTGGTCGACCGATGGATTGAGTAATAGATGTGGCTCGAGTAACGCTTCGAAGACGAAGTACACGAGAAAAAGAGGTTCAAGAGAAGATAATGCCAATTCTTCTTCTCGAGTTCAAATTGGTGTTGATAAAATCGAGGTGGTCGACGAGCTCGTGTATCTGGGTTCACTGGTAACCGCCAGCAGAGAACCAGCAGAGAAATTCATCAGCGCATTATGGCAGGAAAGCGCACCTACGGAAGACGCTCTGATCGAGTAAAGATTGCCGCCGCACCAAGTTCACCACCTACAGGACACTGATTACTACATAATCAATATCCTGTAGCTTGAGGATATAGCTACGGCAAAGATGGACGTGGCGAGCAAAGATAACTATCCAACCGATTTCAGCTTAGATTGGTTCAAACGTTACTCCCAAACGTTGTTCTTCAAGCATTCCGGGTGGAAGCGATAGTCATCAGTCTGCAGTCTACGAAATATACCGTGCCCACGACAAGTTACAATTAAACCCTTTCTATAAACAAATCAAGATAGTTCGTATGCATGGAATAAATTTCACAAAGCTGGTTTCTTAGTCGTTATCTAGTGTGCAATTATTTGATCAACTTTTTTTGATAATACGGTAAAGTGGTCAACGCGGTATAACAAATACCTTTATCTGAAATTAAATTTATTTCTGGTAAATAAATGAAATAACAAATAATGAAGTAGCCCGAGAATTCTTTAAACCTACGAAACAGTGGCAACTGACAAGAAGCATTGGTAAACAATCTGATATGATCACAACTATTCCAGCAAGAAACTGTATTTTGATTTATTGGTACAGTCTACCTATATGAGAAATATCCAATATGCAACTGGTGTTATAAAATGATAAGTACCAGTTTACTATTCTAGGACGCATTACGAGAAATAAATATATAACTCATGTTTATAATCCATAATTAGACAGTCAAAAACTAACTGAAAGAGCCATAGAAAGCAATTTCTCATAGCTGTGAAATAAAATCATAGAGTGAAAAATGCAAGCAATGTTGCTTAGCTTAACGATAGACCATCCTTTGAATTCGGTGTAAACCAGACACTTTTACGGCTCATCATGACAATTATTTAACGCCATTAACTGAAAACTGTATGTCGTTATTTTGACAGACCATCTCTCCCCGAAAGTACTTTACGGTAGTTTACGATAGACATAAACCAACACGAATCGCCATTGTCTGCGCGTTCGTAAGCTCACGCAGCCATGTTAGGTAGAGATCACGTAACGAGTCAAATCAGCTAATTAGCTGCTACCGTAGGGCTATACGCGTGCAGTAAAGTTCAACGCCCTAACCTCAATTCACACTATCGCGTCGCATCAGGAAGATCTCCATTAAAGGTAGAAGTGTGCAAAAGTACAAATCGAAAGTAAAAGACCTTAAAAAACCACAACGCATTTCCAAGCCCCGTTTTGTCGTTCAGGAATGTCATCGGATGGCGCCTCGCCGCAGAAGTTGGCACGGCCGCAGGGAGGTAATTGTTCCCGCAATTCCTAGGAAGGTACAGCCTACCAACTTACGACACGGATCGATTTACGTTTTCCGATATCTTCTGTGCGAAAGAAAACATCACCTCGACCGATATGGTGCGGAGGAGGGCGCTGTGGTTTTCGCTTTCAGTTTCGATTTTGTTGCACTTTAAAAGCGAGGAACGAAGCCAAACTGTTCCCGCGTCCACCGCCTCGTGGTGCTAGCTACCGGAACAGCACGGGAGGGCTGCCGTGGGTGCGTTTCTGTTATTCTTTTAGATTGGCTACACCACGAACATGTGACTCCTGGCGTTTACTCTGTCAATGGTGTAGTGGGAAGGGTTATCATTTTTAACAGCGTTACATGCAAAAGGAAACTTTAAGAGTTTTTTACAATTATTCAAATGATTGAGTTTAAAAACACATACTTTTTGTGTGACTATGGTGCAGTTTTGGTTTTTGCAGACTTATAACTCTCTCATATCGCATAAATTTCCAACAAGTTGATTACCCGTCAGCACCTGGCAGATAATCACCCGAATACGCCACCGGGTTTCGCTCCATTGCTGATCGGCGCGGCGGTGGAGTTGTCGCATTCGCAAATGGAACAAACACGCATTACATATGGGCACTCGCATATTGACATTGAGACACACGATCCGCGATTTATTGGTGAAGCCAATTAAAAAGGAAGAAATAGAAAAGCGACCCTTCGCTGTCCCGGCTCTCGACGCCTGCCAGAGGTTTGTTTCGATTGGTAACTAAGGCGGGATACATCAGTAGGTTTCAATGAACGCCTTGTATTAATATTAGCAACTGTGGTGACTTGGTGATTGGTTGGAATAATCGTTGTTTGGTCTCTTGCATGCTATCACCAATAGGGTAAAATATACGGACCCCAAGGTGCATTCAATAATTGTTTCTAGTAGATCTACATGGTTGAAGAACTTAAATTAAACGAAACCTCTGACCACGCTTTAACCCATTTTACCCACGTCGTAATCTGTCCACAGTGCGGGGAAAAACGTGCGATTCGACTAATGCACCTCCCCAAAATGCCACCCGGGTGCAAATATGCATTAGTGCAAAGTTCTTCGTGACCGTATCATACAATGACAGCCGTGTGTTTTCCCTTTTCTATGAGTAATGTGAACTTTTTTCCCGACTGCGAAAGGCAATCGTCTGTTGTCGTTGTCTAGCTAGATACGATTCCAATCCAGCGAAAGTGTGGCACGAGTGGAATCGGTTTTTATTTAAGGTAAACAATAAGGTTCTACTGACCCATTTTGGAGGGCGATCTTTCGAGGTACAGTAGAAACGCGGCGGAACAAATGTAAAAATTACACGCTAAAAGCCGTGTTTGCTTCGCTTGTTTTTGTGAGCTCTGCCAGCCTGGCACTGGCACCGGCGGTTGTCCATTAGGTTCCGAAACCCGGATGCCAATCGGGACGCTAACAGTGGAACTAAATAAACCTAAACGGGCGAGAATTGGTTTTGTTTATTTCGAATGCAGTCAAGTCGGACGAAAGACAAAATAAAAGTGAAAAGAAAGCTAGCCGTTGTTCTGGAGGTCGTTTCCTGGTATTTACAACTGCATACGATGGCGGTTGCTAATTGATTAACTGTTTGTCTGCTGGATAAATGGGAACGGTTGTATTTCAATCTTTGTATGTCAACACGCGCCAGTTTTTTAACTGTCATCAATATTGTTGGATGAAATTTGATCGCAAATCTGTGTCGGTTGATTTATTTTATGATCATTCTTCAGAATTTTTATTTTTATTTCTCAATCCAGTTGTTTTGGAAACTGCAGCTTATATTTTCGACGAGTGTGATAAGCATTATTTGTTTTTGTCGTGGGACTACGTCATTGTTTTCTATACTGGGATGCATATAGTTAGAATGGGCTAACTTGCGAGTATTCATTCCACATCCATATTAAGAATCCTTAGCGCGCCAATTTTACCTTGCAGGATCTTGCCGACAAAAATCCTCCTTCGCACATTTCGTCGCTTTTCGAGAGTTTACAATTTATTTATTTTATTTTTCTTTGAAGTTCAACTTCAAATCAAGCATAACTACAAGATCTCGCACGACGTAAGTTCTAATAATGTTTCCATCACCTACACGGTAGTTCCAGTGAAAAAGATGGTTTTCCTTCGTTAAATAAATTATTATCTACGCAACAAAGTTCTCACTACTTGTCAATAGATGGAGCCATCAGTAAGTGCCATATGGTGAACAAACCGTTCTGACAGCCGTGTTGATTTGTATGTCAGATATTCAATCACTTTAAGGTAAAATGTTTCTTCAAGCATCATAGCATCTCATGGACCTTAGATGAGACTTTCCCAGATTTTTTTTTACAAATATTATGTATTGATATATTTTTGAGAGTCACCTATTTAATTAACCGCAAATTGACAAAAACCTAGATAAACTTTTTGCTACAGCTTTAAAAACAGTTCGGGAGTGCCCCAGGGGAGCAACTTTGGCTTCAACTGTGTTCAATCTTCTTCAACGATAAACTCGCAGCTTTTGTTTTTACTCAAATATCATCGCTGTAGCAAACAGAAACTCAGCATTCATCATTAGAGCTGCCAAAGGTTTTCATCGCTGTTGTACGCCCTTGTTCGCTCCGTATTGTAGACCAGTTCAATCATTTGGAGCTTCTACAGTAACTCTTCGACCACTAGGAACGAAGTTATACAGCAGCGACTTACGACTTACAAAAGACTTACAAAAAGCAAAGCAAAGCCTTGGTTCTACATTCCGATTCGGAACTCGACCTTCTGTTTGTTTATACATAGACTTCGCAGCCAACTGTTTAGTGAACAGGTCGATTGCGGGGCTAGCGCTACGATCCTACTGACACTAACAGTCTCTCCCGAGCCGAGACTCGAACCTACGACGACTGGCTTGTTAGGCCAGCATCGTACCTCGAGACCATCTGGGAGATAACGACTTACACGGTCAATAATATTGGCTTGATACGGCTCAAAAGTCAATTTATCATCAAGGTCATTAATTTCATTGACACGATCTAGACGTTTACGTCTGGTTGTATAGTTATTAGGTTTTATTAACACCAATCCTCACTGATATCCTACAGGTCTTGTAGTTTTTGGTAGTCAGAAAATTTGTCAATAATCATAAAAATTCATTAAGCAGACAGTATGTGAAGTAGGGAAAGCGAAAAATGAGCGAACTGGAAATATGATACAGCACAACCAATGAGCTGGGTACCGGCTTTATAGTGCTGGGTAGGATGCAGAGTCGTGTGATCAAGTGGCAGGCGATCAGCATCCCAACGGGATGCGGTATATTTTTCCAAAATATACTGTAACATATTTCCAGTTCGGTTATTTTTCGCTTTCCCTACTTCACATACTGCTTAATGAACTTGCGTGTTAACGGGTAAAAGCCGTTGTTGAAAATATAAATTTAGTTCGAAAAAACCATAAAAATCTTTAGATCTTCAGCACAGCTTACATCATTTTCCGATACGAGCTGCGACATCATTTATAAACGAAAAACAGCAGTTCAAGATTACTTCCTTGAGGAGCACCAGAAATGTTTGTAAATCGTCGGGATGTGTAGGATCCAAGTTTGATACTCAGGCTACTATCACTTGGATACGATTGCAACCATTTAACCAGGAAATCCATTCTAGCGATTTTGTGGACTACTATTCGATGGTCAATTTTATCAAACGTAGTTTTCAAGTCTGTGTATACAGCATACACCAGCTTCCTGTTTTCAATATGAGCGATACAGTTCAAAGTGAAACAAAGCAAGTTAGTTGTAACAGAAAGACCAGGATAAAAACCGTGTTGATCACTAGAGATTATGCTTTTTGTGCGAAACAGCAAGTGATCACTGAAAATCATTTCAAATAATTTCGAGTAGGCGCACTACCTCGAGGATTTCGCTTAATGCGCAACGATAAGGAACCAAACACCCTGTCACAAATTGTTGAAAGCATTGATACTAAATCTATCGCATTGGGATCAGACGAAAGCCATGTTGGCTCGTGCTGTATCAAGAAGTTGTCGCCATGTTGCTCGGTTTTGGCCTATGTTTCGCCTTATCACACGCAAGTCTCCTTCGATCTGGTCGAGCCATCGTGCATGCTGCGCCCCTCTATTTTTGGTGCCGGCAGGGTTATTGAAAAGAAGTGATTTCGCAGGGTTAAACCTATTGACTTTCGCAAGGTGTGCAATGGGGTTCTCTCCAAGTAGCACGTGCAGCTCGTGGTTCATACGCAGTCGGCATTCTCTGTTGTCCGTCTGTGCTCAACCGTAGATAATTCGCAGCAACTTCCATTCGAAACCCCCAGGGGCGTTAAGGTCCTCCGCGAGAAGCGTTGTTGGCTCGATTCCGTTGAGGACTACACCGGTTTTATCAGGGTTTTCTATAGTTTCAACTGCGACTCGATCGAAGTGTCTTCCGAAGTGAAAAGTAGGCACGAATCCCAGCCTGGATGCATCTCTGGATCTCTTTGCTGGTGTTGTTATCGGCGGTAACCAGTGACCCCAAATACACGAACTCGTCGACCACCTCAAGCTCATCGCCGTCTACAGAGACTTTAGTCGGGAGGCTGATGTTGTTCTACTTGGAGCCTC
Source organism: Wyeomyia smithii (assembly GCF_029784165.1). Classification (NCBI taxonomy): domain Eukaryota; kingdom Metazoa; phylum Arthropoda; class Insecta; order Diptera; family Culicidae; genus Wyeomyia; species Wyeomyia smithii. Next base: position 106,408,905 of record NC_073695.1, read on the forward strand.
TCGCTCGCATGTATTTCGTTTTCAACGCATTTATTCGCAGTCCGATTAATCCGGCTTCGGCTTTCAGTCGGGCGTGACTTTCCTCCGCCGTCGCAAAGTTACGCGTTATGATGTCAAAGTCATCCACGAAGCCCAGAAGCTGAACAGACCTTGTGAAAATCGTGCCCCTTGTGTCGATGCCCGCCCTTCGGACCACACCCTCAAGGACGATGTTAAACAGCAAGCAGGAAAGTCCATCACCTCGTCTTAACCCTCTGTGCGATTCAACGGGGTTCGAAAGTATCCCCGGAACGCGCACGTAGCACATCACTTGCCCAACGGTGGCCTTGATCAGTCGAGTCTGTTCATCCGAAAATCCGTTGTCGTGCATGATCTGCCATAGCTGTTCTCGATCGACTGTATCATAAGCCGTCGTGAAGTCGATGAAGATGTGGTGTGTGGGCACGTTGTACTCCCGACATTTCTGTGAGATCTGTCGGATCGAGAAGATCTGGTCCGTGGTGACACGAGCTCCCAAGAAACCCGCTTGGTACTGGTCCACGAACTTCTTGGTTTAAGGTGATAGACGACAGATCAAAATCTGTCAGAGTATTTTGTGGGTGGCATTGATTAGCGAGATATCGCGTTAGTTGAGGCACTCCAGCTTGACGCCCTTCTTGTAGATCTTGTAGGGCAGACGACTCCCTCCATCCACTCGTCTGTCAGTTTTTCCTCCGCTCAAATCCTGGAAATGACCCATTGCAGCGCTCTAGTCAGCGCCTCTCTCCCATGTTTGAAGAGCTCGCTCGGCAGACCGTCTTTGCCTGCGGCTTTGTTGTTTTTCAGCTTCCCCATCTCACAAAGAATTTCCTGAACATCGGGGGCTGGTATTCGGTCATCTGCTGCTGAAACTCCAAGGTCAGTTCCTGCTCCGCTTCTGTTTACTGTATCGCCATTCAGGTGTCCATCGAAGTACTCCTTCCACCTGTTGAACACCTCGCTGGCAGCCGTGAGTAGGTTCCCGTCCGTGTCGTTGCACATGTCGGCTTGCGGCACATAGCCTCTGCGAGACTGGTTTACCTCCTCATAGAATATCCGCGTATCATTGGCACAGTAGAGCTACTCCAGCTCCTCATGTTCACGATCCTCTTGCTAGCGCTTCTTTTGTCTGAGAATCGTGGTCATGTCGTTCGTGCCCGTTTCTCTTTCGTTGACCTGTCCATGTATAACGCCCAGGTCCAGTTCTTCTCGTTCACCGCGTTGTTGTGGTCTCTCCGATAGCTGTGCGAATGCTGCACCAGCCGTCTTCGAAAGGCGATGCGCCAAGCCCCTCCGTCGTGGGTAGTACCGGTTCGAGCTGTTGCGCGTATTCCTCCGCAGTCTGGGGGTCCCGGAGCTCCTTGATGTTATGCCGCGTTATGCTGCGATGTCGTGCGTGGTATACGGTCGATAGTTTTTAGCGCAAAGTTACCGCAACTATGTAGTGGTCAGAGCCAATATCCGCACCGCGATTGGCGCGTACGTTTGTAATGTCTGAGAATAACCGGCCGTTGATGAAAACATGGTCAATTTGGTTAGCTGTACGTAGTATTTCAATTCATGTTCGTACACGCAAAAGTTCAAGTCTTGTACAAGCATTGTGTCTTCCCGATTCGCACAAATTTTGCACTAAAATCGCACAATAAATGTGTGAAAAGGATAACGCCACAGTTGTACTGCGAATACATTGACACAGATTGAAATCAGAATATGTATCATATATCGACACTATATTTCTCACATCGAGTGTATTAGTGACTGCTACTCATGGAGCAGTGCAAGCAGCGAACAACAACTTGTGAACTCACTAGATTTATATAGCTATAATGCTCGATCCATTTATCTCGATGGATTTGGTCATTTGAAAGTACCATTGAATGATTTGCAAAAAATAACGAAACAAAATTCTGTTCACAACATTTTGTAAGCAACGGTAGCTTCACCGAAAACCCTCCATTCCGCAAAGCCACAAAAGCGTTGCTGATTTCTTATGGCAACACTTGTAAATTGTGAATTATTATTATTTATCATCCTGTGCAGCTTTTTCTCAAGCGACGAGAGAAATTTCTCTCTCGCTCGTAGAATTCCCATGTACGTGCGGGTGCGACAAGACTAGACACGTCATATACAATTTGCTGGTTGCTCTTTCGCTTTTCTTTCGGTTCGTATTGCGACGCGCAAGGTCTCGTGTCTCGTCGCTTTACGAAATGAGCAAGATACCCGTGCTGTACATACTTGATACTAGTGTTGTTAGTGTCACTCATACTGGGGGTGCGTGCTTGCTGCGGGGAATGCATGAAGAAGAAAGAGTATCTCGAAAGCGTGTGTGCAAAAGACTTGAGAAGCGTAGCATATGTCTCGTTCTCAAGCAGAAAGGAGGAGAAAGGTTTTGCTTCTCGCTCGCTTTGCAATGCTGCTTGATACCAGTTGAAACTGTTTAAGTGTAGTAGTTTGGAGCTGCCAAATACATTGAAAAAACGCTAGAGCAGTGATTGCGTAATGCCCAACACGCAATCATTGTACTGGTTCCAAATTACATCAACTTTTGCGCTGAAAACGCACAATTTTGTACTGGTTTCGCACCATTCAACTTTTGCGTGTAGTACTTTAATTTCGCTGTCTTACTAGGGCTGCGGATGCCTAGTCTCGCGACAGGGCTGCAGTCTTGGGTGTAGCTGGCGAGACACCGCATTTCAGCCGTCCGCTCCGGATCAGACGCTGTTTGAGCCGCCCCTAACATGGAAAACAGACGCTCAGGCAAGCTGCTCTCCGAGGAGAACAGATCCCCCTTCCATGTCAGCATACGACCAATTTCCCACCGGTTCACTGATCTTCATTTTGTTGCTCGTATCCTAGTCGACACCACGTGGAGATTAGGATAGGAGTTGCTGGGCTTCTGCTTTGGGCCACACTGGGGTATATTTTATGCCAACTAGTACGGGTGTACTGCTGGTACGCATTGCCAGCCTTTCACCAACTAACTTTCAACTTTAGGAACTCTTATTGGGCACTTAAAATTATTCAATTCTTCCCTATTTCCCTAGTCATTCAGCGAATGTTATAAAAACTTACTTTAGCGCCCGTTAATCTAAAATTTTAATGATTTGTAGGGAAGCTGGTAGCCGCAGGGTTACAGAGCCCGCTTGGATAAGCAGATGGTCGTTGTCGTGTCCCCTCAAGGGGGTGACACCCATAAGGGAAATTTTCATACGTGTCACCTTCAAAAGGGTGATATCCATGAAATTAACTATCAATTAGGTGTAGGCCGCGGTGAAACCCTCGAAAATTAAATAAATTTGCTCCTAAAAGTAGGGAAACTGCTCCATTATTCATCTCATTGGGCCGATACTTACGAAGAATGCACGGATTAAACACCAAGTTTCCACGAAAGCATTGAACAAATTGATAAAATACGCTCACGTGCTCTTATAGAATCGCCCAGTATTGTATATTTAGTAAACTTAGCTGGATTTAGCCTAAATTTGGTAAAACAAACCATTTTTCACAACGCTTCCATATCCATCTCAAAACTTGAATCACTGCTCAATTATTCAGCTCACGACGCCCCCATATTCATCACACTGTTAATCATTAATGAATCACATTATCATGAATGAACGTAGCCGCAGCACGTCATAGTAGGTTACCTATATATCCGCTGTAGTTGTTTACGTGCAAAATTGGTATCCTAGAAAATCACTGCCGTGCTGTCAATTTATGACAATAATGTCGAAATAATTCAACATTTTCAATATGATTTTTTTCGTATTAACTTATTAATTCGTATTTCGTATTATTTTTTTCAACGCAGTGAAAACAGATGAAAATACATACAGCTGAAATTTAGTAATTGTAGAAATTCATCTCATATATTTCTGCTAATTCAAACTTGTTTTAGGAAATTTGAGGTAAACATTTCAAATATTAAAGTATTCTTAGAGTAGTGAGTAATTTTGTTTAGTGATTAAGATAAAAAGTAGTGCGCCAGTGACGAAAAAAACTTTGGTTGGCTGCTGCACGAGTCTCGTTGTAGCCGTATAGAACAATGCGCGGATTTTGTTTTCTGAGGTGGGTGATTGAATTACATGAGTTATCGAGTGCAGATGCTCGACTATAATATCAAATTTAGAGCTTTTAAGTGAGTTTTTGAGGATTCTACTTTATAAAAAATCTAAAGTGAACTAAGACGAATCCATTCCATGGGTTAGCAGATTGGTTTAGTTAGAAAATATGCTTTTTTCCTGTTTTAATTGTGTTTTCATGTTGTATGAAATGTATCTATGGGCTGAGATGAATAATGGAGCAGTTCCCTTATAATCTCAACCAGTTTTTCGAAAACGGGTAGATTGAGTGCAAATGAAAACGCCCAGGGGGAAAGGAGTGACACCCAAATTTTTTCGCCTCGGGTGTCACCCGGTCACGCCACGACTATTTGAAGACTTCAAAGCAATTTGGCATGGGTTTATTCTCAGGCTCCTCACCATCTCGCTTGGTTTGAATCTAATTGCTTTCTCACGAATACTTGTATGCTTCTAACGCGCATCGATCCCGCACCGATAGAATCGTAATACTCATCGCTCGGTTTTCGTAATGAAATAATTTCGTGAACATTCGCATGCCTTTCGCATCGATAGAATCGCGAAATATACTCATCGCCAATATGATCACATAACATATCAAGATGAATCATGTTACCCTTTCCAACTAACAAATGATCTCCTTCCTGTGATCTATGCGTAGATGCAGAGGTGGTCGGTCACTCCCAGCCCTATTCAGTTGCTTCGCTGTGCAATTGTACTGATTCGGAGCAATCACGGAGCATTGATATGTGCAATCAGTTAGGCTAAGCTAAGCTAGGGTTCTAAAGTTTCAATAGTTTGTATCATTCGGAATCGACGCGGACTTTGAAATTTCTTGTTATGAAAATCGCAAAAGCTACTCGGCACTCTGTCGTACCAATAACGTTCAAAACAGATTTATGTGATTATAATTTTGCTCAATGAGTCTTTAATTCGTTACTCTGACCTGCAGAGTAATTACAAGAGTCATTTGTTTATCTCTTATAGTTTAATGACATTTCATACATGGCACAAAATTGTGTTCCATGCTTTTTTTTAGAAATAAAGTAATTGTACGATTTTATACACAACTGTTCTATTATAAAATCAAAGCAAACATTTTGCTGCAATGAGTCTAATATATAGAAAATAATGAATTCACCATTGTTCACTAGCTCACAACTGCGAGCAACGCAGCCCCTCTAGTAACAAATTTGCACCGGTTGAATGGAGAGTTTGTTTACATATGTGCGACCCACAAGCCTACCACATTTCAATGTTTGATTTTTCCTACACATGATTGCTATCTTCCTGCAATCGGAAATCACTTCGTGCGCTCACGAAAACGTGCAAGAACTCAAAACATTTAGATTGACTCCGCGTTTCTCTTGCACTAAGTTCTTTCCCATGGGTATGTGTAAGGGCTAGTTTAATCTTTCGCGGGTTATACCCAGTGAAAATGAGGGAAGAAAAACATACGGCACAACTCAACCGGGTAACGGTTCCCAACCGCCGGACAAGCCGTTTTGTCGAATCAGCACCCCAATGCTCCGCTATTTTCTCCATCGATGCTGTCGATAAGCGCCAGTAAATAAAGTCATAAAATTTCTTTACAGCTTAATTGATTCAATCTTGCACGCCTGCCCAAGCCTCAGAAACTATCACGCTGCGCGCCAATCCCGTACAGGGCTTCTCTTGTACAGCGTCAGATGCTCATCTGTGGGTCCATATTCGAGTGAATTAAAAGGTTGAGTCCATCTGGAAGAGAAACTGCTTTGTCAAGTTCAGGGTTAATTGAATTTTTCACTGTCTGTCAAAAAATTTCACAAAAAAATGCGTCAACAAAAACTAACTTTTAAGCATTTTTAGTTTGCTTCGAGTCACTGATACATAAACTATCGGAAATCAAGTTTTAAATTAAAATTATTATCAGAGCAGTGAGAATGGAAATTAAATTCTCAAAAATAAGACTAGCGATAATTTATCGGTGGTTAATATTGAAATGTTCGAAACAAGTAAAGAATTTTCGAAACATATAAAAAATATTGAAAATCATATTGAGCACATATTTAGCAAACATTCCATAAATACAGTTTGATAAACCAAAACATCTAAAAATAAACACACAAAATTCAATTGAAATTTCAAAACAAAAAATACTAAAATTAAATCATCAGGGTAATACATTGCGAAATTTAAAACAAAAGTACCAGGGCATTCCCAACAGAGCAACGTTAATTGCTTCATAAATTTTATTCAGAATAAAACAATAATAATCAAAAAGCATCCTTTTTTAGATATTTAAAAATCGTGCTTATGAAAAGTTGCTGACCTGCAAGAACAGTACTAAAGATGTAGTGCATTTCAAACTTAACAAATGATATATTTTGGCAAAAAGATGATCATTGATGGTAACGTTGATATGGTTGTTCAGTTAATTGATGCCTACATCCGTTGAAGAGTTTCTTCCCCTGAATAAAGATCGAAATGGAATATTTGAACAGCAAGCATGGCATGTCTTAGTGCAAAGCTATATCCGTAAGCTTTCACCATCGAAAGTCACATTACACAGAGTCTACCCAACAGTGAGAACCAGGTCAGCTAGCCCTCCGGCTAGAAATGCTGTCGCGCGATCGAGCAGCTCGATTGAATTTCCTATACTGTTTATTCTAATTTATCGTAAAACGGCTATCGGCTGACCGAACTCCGCCGCTAATGCAAACTCAAGACCTAGGACCTCGCAACTAGGGCTGCCTCATTTCGAGATGGATCTGGTAGCGGTCTCTTTTCTCGTGGCCTATTGTAGTAGCGCCCATCGCATCACATGCGTTTAGTCCGACACGAAACCGCTTAGACGGAAAGGAAAAGTTCACTTTCACTAATCGCCCCGGTGGATTAAAACTGGAGAAAAAATATTAAATTTCATCTTTTCATTTATTTCTGTTGGACGGTTCGGTACTAACTTATGGTTTCTCAAACGTCGTCGTTGTGGTTGTTTTTGTTGTAAGCTGCTACGCCACTGTAACACGTAGCTATTGGCAAACGGTTCATGTCCCTTCTTGATGGCGCTGATGTGCGGTTTCGTAAGAGCCAACAAGAGTCTGTGCATTGCACATGAACAGATTGTTCACAGTGTAACCAGCAATTTGAGGCATCTCGATTTACCTTCGGCTGTTTTGTTTTGTATATTCCGACCTCGCACTGGTCATAAACTTTTATATCGTGTGCTGGTCTATGTTTAAGAAACACCGGCGACAATATAAGGTTTTTCTTGATTTTGGTGTTGCTACGTGTGTTCATCCATACTCTTTTTCTACTTGAAAAAATAAAACAATTCTGCTTTTCGCTTCCAGCCCACAACTTCCTAATCTTCGATGAAGGGCACAATTTCGGTTAAACTATCGCAGATCATGAAGCTCTCAGACCCAACTAGCATTCCTCTCATCTATTGCAATTTTATTTATAGTACTAAATATTGTTTAATAATTGACTTGATTCCTGTTCCGCTGTTTAATAATAATATTTTTACGATTTTCTAGATCTTTGGAAAATTTGGCCAAGAAAACAGTTTTTTCTACAGTGCATATATTTTTTGCAGAACCGCCAATTTATTACCTTGGCTGAAGACACAATTAAAATCAAACAAACCAGTTTTCCGTTATAAAATATTTTATTCATCAATCACATTTTTGGAAATGCCCTTCTGAAACAGCAGTCGTGAGTCTACGTGAAGGACTGATATTATAGAATGACCTCTTTATACGAGAGGAACAACTGTGCAAAGAGCAAGCGCAATGGGGAATGATCGATCAGGATCGGTTTGCAAAGTAGAGTTGACTTATTCTAATCTCTTTCTATGATATAAAACGAATTGTGTCATATCGATCGTATATTTAAATAAATCTATGCTTGTTGCTTCAGAACCAGAAATAACTCACAAAAATACGAAAGATCTCTTATACGGATGCATGTAGAAAGTTAGTCACCAAAAGCTTAATAATTAAAAATTACTTTTAGAATGCATCACTGAGAAATTCAATTATTCTCAAAAATGGTGACTCTTTCCGAATTCAGAATACGCCTCCATGAAACTCGGTCTTGGGCTGCTCCTCTCCAGGTGTAAGGTGCTCGGGCATCCTGGTTGACAGCACACCTTCAATGCAAAATTATCTTTACCAGTCCGCCATACGTGCTGCGTGTTCAGACCATTATTGTGACCTACCGTATTTAATTAGCTTGATAATATCTGCGTACTTCGTACAGCTCGCGGTTCATGTGTCTACGCCAAGTCCCATTTTATAGCCTGCCAACGAGGATTGATCACAGTATTCTAAGCTCAAAGATCCCAAGAGCTTTTCGATCGGCCTTCATCGATGTCCATGATTCCTGTCGGTAGAACGCCGGGAGGATCAGTGTACTGTACAGCGCAAATTTCGTGCATGAATTTCATGCATTGTAGGCTGCGGAACTTAAACTGGCTATGCAATCCGTAATAAGCCCTGTTCGCTGCTGCAATCCGTCTCTTCACCTTGCGGCTTCCCTGCTTATCACACGTTACGAGTGTACTACGATAAACAAACTCATCAATCACTTCGAAAGTATCCTCATACACCACCAATGCCAAAGTGCTTATGGTCGGTCCGGTTCTTGCAGCTTCCCCACTAAGAACCATAGAGACTTTTCCACAGCTCTAGAAGCATGTAAAATTTCGTAATGATGAAGCAACATCTGTGCGCATCTTCGTAAAATACCTTCCAAGGCTATGTCTAACTGGGAATTCGAGAAACCGTCCCCTTGCACAGTGGTACGAGAGCTCAAAAACGTGAACTTAATTCATTTGCTCTCCAAATAATGGTTTCATTGACATACTATCTTCCGAAGATATTTAGTGTATAAAAAGACTCAAATTATGACAATAAGTTTAAGTTCGAAACTCAACCGCTAGTGGCGCTGCAAAATCTAACTTTTTAGCCTTACGTTTTAGAGAAATGGTGTCTTCAGCAAAGTTATAGATAAAGTTATTATAAAAAACTTTATCAAAGACACTTTTCTTCTAACTCTTCTTGTTTTGGATGTATAACGTTTCTTATTAGACTTGTTTTTTTAAATTAGTTTTTCTCGAATATACAAAAAACTGTAACATTTAGAAGGTGATAATGTTCAACATGTATTTGTATATCATTGAAACATACAACTTTGTAGAAGACACAAAATAGATAGCTTGCACACAAACCAAGTTATTGCCAAAAAATGTTAAAAAATCATCATTTTTTGTATACACCAAGAACACAAAATAGCAAAAACTAGCAGCCGAAACCTGCACAAAATGAAATACTATCATAATCACTCTACGAAATCACTTTGATCGTTTGTCCCTTTTAGTATCTTCATTGCCTGATATGAAATTCAAAAAGACAGTTCATAGTGCAATTGCAGGGCGAATATGTCATAAACTTGAACTAGTAATAGCATTGGACAATTCCACGCAAAGAATCGATCTCACTGTATCGATCTTTTTTCAGTACTGTAAATCTAGTAGGCATTTCCTAGTCCCTATTGGCCTATTGGCTATCCGAGAAGGCACAAGAAAGCCGGAACAAAGTCATCAAGAAGTATGGTGAACTTGCTGAAATATTTGCAAACGGAAAATAATTATTACCTTCATAGATACAGATTTGACCACACCAAAAAGTTTTCTAGAACAGCTTTAAATGTTGATTTACTACACCGTTTTCTGGGATCAACAGATCCAGTTATTAGCAGTTTGCGAGACAAGCCACCTAATGAGCTCTGCGGTGATGCAAAATACAGGCTAGATGTTAATTAGGAGGATAATGCTAATTCTGATGATGATTTTTCAACTTTATATTTATTATACATGTATTTCAGCAAAATTAAAACATAAAAATATCACTTAATTATTAGAACAATGCAATAGATGATACAACATTTTTAATTTGGAAAAAGTATGCAGTGATCAGTAATCTGGCCAACGTTTTGACGTGTATTGTCATCGAAAAAGTTGAGTAAGGCTGTTTTTTTAAACAAAACTTAGGCAATGAAGATACCGGAAGGGACAAACGTTCAAAGTGATTTCGTAGAGTGATTATGATTTTATTTCATTATATGCAGGTTTCGTCTGCTAGTTTTTGCTATTTTGTGCTCTTGGTGTGTACAAAAATGATGCTTTTTTAACATTTTTTGGCAATAACTCGATTTGTGTGCAAGCTATCTATTTTATGTCTTCCATAAAGTTGTGTGTTTCAATGATATACAAATATATGTTGAACATTATTACCTTCTAAATGTTACAGTTTTTTGTATATTCAAGAAAAACTAATTTTAAAAACAAGTCTAATAAGAGACGTTATATAACCAAAACAAGAAGAGTTAGAAGAAAAGTGTCTTGGACAAAGTTTTTTGTAATAACTTTATCTATAACTTTGCTGAAGACACCATTTCTCTAAAACGTAAGGCTAAAAAGTTAGATTTTGCAGCGCCACTAGCGGTTGAGTTTCGAACTAATTTTTTTTGTCATGATTTGAGCCTGTTTATATACTAGATATCTTCGGAAGATAGTATGTCAATAAAACCATTATTTGGAGAGCAAATGAATTAAGTTCACGTTTTTGAGCTCTCGTACCACTGTGCCTTGCTCTAGACCATTCAATGCTGTCCTGACGCTTGATGTGAAACAGTCAAGAGTCGCATTTATGAGTTTCATCTAATTCGTTGGGAAACCATAATCTGTCACAACTCGTTGCGTTTCACTGAATCGTACGTCGCCTTGAAGTCATCTCTGGTCAACATCTGATCCATTGTAGACTGTCCTGCTCAAAAACCGAAAACCGCAAAGACATCTAAACATATAAAAATGCAGCTCTTTCTGTCTGTCTGTTTCATATAGGCCTGAAAACTACCGAACCGATCGGCGTGAAATTTTGTATATAGGGGTTTTAGAGGCCCGGAAAGGTGACTAAGATAGTTGGGGACCCCTCCCTCTTCTGGAAGAGAGGGGTTCCATACAAATGAAATTTTGGCAGGTGAATGTTTTTAGTGTTTAGTGTCTGGAAAACAGCCAAAAATGACCAAATACCTCCCAATATGAGTGTTTCTTTAACCAGAATGACGCTCAGAGACCAGAAATTTTCTCCTAATGCCATTTGAAAATCCAAGATGGCGACTTCCGGTTTGTGAAAAACAGCGGCAAATGGCCAAATACCACCCAATATGGGTATTTCCGGAATTTTTATGATGCACTGAAGCCACAAATCTACCTAAGACAACATTTTGGATTGTAAAATGGTGACTTCCGGTGTCTGGAAAACAGCCGAAAATGACCAAATACCACCCAACATGCGTGTTTCTTGAACCAGAATGACGCTTCTGGAAAACAGCCGCAAATACCCGAATACTACTACATATAGACATTTCCGTAATCGAAATGATGTAAAGAAGCCAAGCATTGTCCCTGGACACGGCTCTTCTACCTTCCTTGCCATTTAACACCACTTCGAAGTAGAGTGAAGACTTTCTCTACCAATAATAGAGCAAAAGAATTGCTCCAGTCCAAATTTGCGTTTATCACGATATGCTCTATACGTATTCTCATGGACTTCGTAGAACTCCTCCTATACGCCGGAGGTTTGATCGTTTGCAGGTGCGTACACGTTGACAAGGCGGTATTTTTTTCGCTTATTTTCCGTCGGTCTAGTTATGCCAATCACCGACGCCCGGGGAGGCGACTCCACCAAGGACCATAACTTATGACCCATTGATTAACGGACCGACGGCGCCAACGGCTTTACTTTCCCATGCGATGGAAGGCTTGATCCCAGAGATTTTTAGCCTCGGTGTCGGCTAGAATTACATATAAACCAGTCGGCTAGAATTTCATATAAACCAGTTGGTTTAGTTGTGAGTGGATCACATCACCCCACAACCATCGACACCTATGTCAGCATTGAGATTCAAACCCAGGTCACTAGTGTGGTTAATGGAGATAACAGTGATCTTTTGGAATCTTTGATTCATGAGGGAATGCTATCTGCAGTTAAACCGATAATATCAAGTTATCAGCACGGGATTTTCCCGCAACAACATTTACAACAGCTATGCTACACCAGCGTATTATTTCGAGAAATTGAATGTCGAAATCAAGTGGACTCGGTATACCTCGACTTCTCTAAAGTATTCGATACCATTCCGCAAACCTTCGCAATTGAGAAGCTGAGGCATATGGGCTTCCCCGATTGGATATCCGGCTGTTTAATGTCGTCTTTGACCGGTAGAAGCGCATTCGTCAAGATGAATTCTGCACGCTCTAGAAAGTTCGACATCCCGTCTGGAGTTCCACAGGGGAGTGAATTGGGACCGCTGATTTTTGTGCTTTTCATCAAAGACTTGTGCCAACAAATTTCTTCTGCAAAGCTGCTTTTCGCCGATGACCTAGAAATCTTCCAAATAATTAAGTCCATGTTGGGTTGTATTTGCTTACAAAAAAAAACACATCAATATCCTTTCACGTTGGTGCAAAGAGAACGGCGTGCGTGTGAACATTAACGAATGCAAAGTGATCACTTTTAGTCGCTATCATAATTCAATTAATCATCAGTGCAACATTGACACTACTCCACTGGACCGTGTGCAGTCTATCAGTGACCGCCATCGGATTCATTCGCCGCAGCGCTTCACAATTTACTGACGTGTACTGAGTTCAATAATGTGTTTTACGTTTTGTCTTCGTCATCTACCGTGGAATGATCCTGTTCATCTGCCCGACTAAAGTTTCGACGATTGTTTGTTTCCGACGTCATAACGAACAGTATTGACTGCTCAGACCTTCTCCTGCTAATTCACTTGAGCGCAATACAAAAGCTGTAGTTTTTAAGGGCTGGTCAAAACAACACTGATTGAATCGTGTAAAAAATATATTTCTTGTTACCAACATAGATTCAATCCCAGGTGATCCGTCGTTTCCAATCTGTCGCAATTCGTCTCCTTGTCTACTCACTCAATGGATGCGTGCTTGCACACAGATCGTGTTAGTCATGACATCCTTCTCCGAAAGCTGAATCAAGTGAGGCCCTCTGCCGAGCTTGTGAGATATTTTCGTTCATACCTGACCGGCAGAGTTTTGTGTGTTTTTGTTGGGTCGTCACATTATGATCCATTCACTACTTTTTTCGGAGTGCCACAGGGAAGCAATCTGGGCCCACAATGTAACGTCATCACCTTAAGCAGAAAGTCACAACCAATCAGCTTACCATACAGCTTGTCTTAACAAGGACTCCAGAGTTTGTGCCAAGTTAGCGTTCTTGTCGTAATTTTGGATAGCAAGCTTACATTCCGAACACACTACGAGGATGTTATCTCAAGAGTTAACAGGCGGCTGGGATTCATTTTCAGAACAGTCTATGGTCTCCGAGATCCAGTGTGCATGAAATCTTTGTACTGCGCCCTGGTGCGTTCGGTGCTTGAATCTGCTGTTGTTGCTTGGTGTCCATACAAATTAATTTCGATTGGCCACATAGGAGCTATCCAGAATAGATTCGTGCGTATAGCACTAAGGCATCTTCCCTGTAACAACGCTATAAACTTGCCTCCCTATGAGCACCGCTACATGCTTGAGGCCTTGTAAAGGAGGAAATCCAACGCACATTCATTTTTGTTGCGAAGCTGACCAGCGAAATTGATTCACCTGCTATCCTCGAGGAATTGAGCGTGTATGCTCCGGAAGGGAATCTGCGAAAACGTCAGCTTTTTCACACAGAGACAAGGTATAGTCGGTACGGCCAGTATGATAGGATCAGGTTCATATCAATAAGGTTCAACGAGGCTGCAGATCTGTTTGACTTCTGCGAACCCATCAACACGTTTCTTTCGTTGCCTATGGATCCCTTAAAATAATTGTCTTTTTATTAAATGTAAATTTAATCGTTAATTTCAAAACATTGAAAACATCTATTATTGCTTGGATTTTCGGCTCATCAGTCTTTAAGCTGAACTAAACGAAGTACTGCTTCTTTTCCTTCAACGTTTCGACAATATATTTTGTCTTTATCAAGAAGTCAACATCGTCAGATGAAAATTCTAAATGTAGCATCAGGTTTTTTCAGGCCTGAAAATTCCGAGATGCCTGAGGGTCTTCGAGATGCCTTCATTTTTTATCCTATACTCCTTGGTAGTTGACCAATGAGTGACAATCTTTACTGGGCGTCACAAACTCGCAACCTTTTTGGGAAGCAGGATGGAGTAAGGCTTGCAACAAAAACAAAGCCGTTCAGAATTACTAATCGGAAAAAGGTAAATAGTCGTCACTAGAAAATAATAACCGGTGATACAGACAGGAGAAGTCAGTTAGATCAATTTTATACAGAACAGATAAGAATTTGATGTACAGAAAGAGCCAGAAAATCTTACAATAGAATAACATTTTGATCTAATAAACATAAAAATCCCTAAAATTGGATTATTTGACGGTTTGGAATTTTCCACTCACATCATAAGTTTTATCTGTGATGTTTAATTTATTTTCAAAATTTCAAAACAATAATAAAAATAATAATAAAATACTCATAAGGCCGTTACAAATTTTATTTTCATTTTATTTCACCCCCCCCCCCTCTTCAAAAATCTTGAATATTGGAAGGGGAAGAAAAAAAAAGCTCAAACCGTTTTGTTCATTTCATTGGTTTTCCGATAGCATAAGTGCTTAATTTAGCAACAAACGAGTCAGGTGACAGCGAGAGTGTCGTCGAAAAGTAAGAGAAATAAATAATAATAATAATTAAGTGTTATTTTTCAACATTTAATTGAGTGCAAGTTACAAACGTCATAACTTGCTCACAAACTTTGATCAAAGATATTTCTTTTTTTTTTCGTCTCTGTGTTATTTATTTTTTGCCACACCCTCTGCTAACTTTGATAACCTTGGACATAAAAAGAGTTCGAAATTTGTATCAGCCTAATGTTTGATGTTGAAAGTAACTTTTCAAAACCTACACTCGTGTGGGGCCTATTTAAAGGGTCACAAAACAGTTTATGTTCATATCAATAATAGTTCGTCAATATCTCAAAACATGTCAATTAACATCTCATATCGGGGGATATTTGCAGAAAGCTATAAATATAAAAACTCCACAAAGACAACATAACATTTCACCACATCCCAAATATGGTAATACCGTTCAAGTTTACAACCATCAGAATGTCACCCTGCTATCAACGAGACCGGCTGAGTGTGTTTAATTTTTTTTGCGAGAGTTTAATGGCCCACCAGTACCGTGATAAGTGCTTCCATAATGAAAGGATTTCTTCGCGGCGAAACGCTCTTGCACATCAATGTAGCCGAAACTGCTGTTTTAAACGTGCTGAAATTTATAGCTTGTTGTGGTGACTTGAATTAATCTTGTTAATTATTTCGTGGCAGTGGAGAACGTGCAAAGTGGTATCCTTTAAAAAGACAGCAATAGTCACAAAAACTCCTCCTTGCTTGGCTAGAATACAAACTTTTATTTTTTCTCTTCAGAATTTTCGACATTGTGGAATCTTCATATTCATTTGCTCAAGTTGGAATTTACACAGAATGTCACTACAGATATTATAAGAAATTTTGAGATGAACTTACACTTCATCAAACTTAGTGCAGTAAATTTAAGTGGTTTGCATTTTCCATCGCTAATAATTCCATCAAAGCAATGTCTCTCTGCCCATCGAGATGTATTGTAATAAGTAATTCATAAATTTAAATTAACTCAACACATTCTGATCACGATTTTATATTCTCCAATTTCAGGTAAGCTAACAACAGTAATCAACCTTGTCATTTTCCGTTTATCGCGGAGACCTAGGTAAGTGCAAACGCGACTCCATACATCCGGCCATTGGATAGAGTCGATAAAGTCGCAACCATTTGGCGGTGCCCGTAAAGGTTAACGCCAGAAATGCAACCGACGCGGTCTGAGAGCCTGTGCAAGATCCCTTCATCCCACGCGTTAATGTCTTTTCTCACCACGCCCGCCTGCCATTGTGGCACCCCCTTGCAGCAGGTCTCGCATCCACTTCCTACGACGTAACTGATATAGATGGTGCCCCTTGGAAAATGAGTGAGCGAGTGCAGAACCTGCAACCAGTTACGGTGCTATTTACACCCGCCGCCGTCGTGACATTTTAATCTGAGCAACTTAAACTTTAAACGACTTTTATACCCAACACCATCTAAGGTGATTCAAATTTAATAGGAAAATGATTCCCAACTCCCTCGCCTATTGCATTCTATTGCTACTAGCCAATGTTGATATTTATAACCATTTGATTTAAAAAATTAGCGCTAATTTTTATGGCTGCTTTTATTGTTTTATGAATTGTAGGTCGATGTTGGCAGTTCTCAGATAACAGTGCTAGTTTTGAGTTCTTTGATAGGCATTGCCTTTTAGGGCGGTTGCTGCAGCGAAAGGGTTAACTCGTGCTAACTGCTATGAAGCTATGATGGATTGAAGCGGCGACGGCTGCTGGTGGCAGTAGAATATCTGGTTTGTTACCTATTCCGGTCGCGACAGCCGCATCGACCTTGGTCCCTTTCCCTACATTACGAGCCTATGCTAGACGCCGTTGAGACATGGGCCACGGGTATTTCATCATCACGTTGCTACCCGCTGTTTGTAGCCCCTGCAGCAGCACCCTGTTTCCCCTTTCAGAGTACTGAGAGGGCGTTTTGGGTGTGGAAGCTTTTTCTCACCTCTTTAGCATTCAGTGATTGCACAATTTCGTGTGCCACAACTGACTGAATTTCAAATTGAAACTTGCACCGGCTGAACTGCGTGAGATGTCGGTATCGTGGCGGTTGATTGATTTCTGAATATACTTAATGTTATTGGAAATCAAAAGTTAAAATATAATAACGATTTTTTTCATAGTCGTGTTGCAATAAGTTAAAAACACCAGATTTTTACGAGCTCAAACACACATAAATAGAGTATTCTTCAAATTGTTGCCATTTGGTCTTATTGAGAATATCAATGATATTCTAAAGCTCGCAAGGAAAATCTAGAGGACAACCACAACTTGATCGCAATTGATTATGAAATTCCTCTCGAGGCACAACCCCAGTAGAAACGCCAACCAATGCTGGAAGATTTGTACATTTTTTTTCATTGAATTATGCACGAGAAAACGTAAGAAAACACCTCTTTTTTGAAGATTTTGTATACCAGTTATGGTTAGATTCACATCTACGGAGATTTTTTTCGTGGATGGAATATAAAGAACGGCAATTACTTCTAAATTATTCGTCCAAACTATTTGAAGGAAAAAATGGATTTTTTATATTATTCGTAGGTTTCAATAAATCAAAGAAATATTTTCCAAAAATGCGTATTTTCATAAAAAACTATAATTTTCCAAACAAACGCCTGTTGACGGAAAAATCCTAAGGGTCCCGGAACAAGTACATTCAAAACTATAGGGAAGATTATTGGTTATTGGAGTCATCAGATCAGATCAGATCAGACATCAAACAACTTCAATTCAAGGATTCCCAATAAAAAGATTCCTGTGTCGGAAGAAGCGAAAAAGCTTTTGGCCGTTTCTGATGACGACACCAGAAAACTCCTCAAAAGTCCATTTAAATAGCCAGATATAAGCAAAAATAAGAAAAGTTAAAAACGTTTCTCACTTGTAAGTGGATCAAAATTGTAACTTCAAAAAAAATGTAAAAAATGGAACAACTTTAATGAGAGAACTTCGGTTCTAAGAAAATTCTTTGGGACAAAATAATTTCAACTTCGTTTTTGCTGTTTTGGAAACAATGTGCACTGTTGAAAGCTTTGTACAATTTTTTATTGAATTAGGAAGTAGAACGTAAGAAAACACTGCTCTTTTGACGATTTTGTATAACTGCAAATGATATGGTAAATGGTAAAAGGGTTTCGAAACAAAACAATGAAACTGATATACTCGCACTGTCATTTCGATTCGAACAGTTTCATTTTCACTTGATTCCTTTGGGCTACTGTCAACGAATCACTTCTTTCTCTCTTTCCCATCTGTTGTTCATCGGATCGTTTCAAATGAAACTAATGACTATTTCAATCGACGGAGAGAGTGACGGAGAGAGAGACTTTTTCCTTTCCTTCAGCGTCTCATTTGAAATTAGCACCGCATCGCGTCGTTTGATGGTAGTTTTCTGATACCGCAAGCCGTAGTTAGAACGGCAATGGCATCCAATAAATACGTTACGCAAGTTCCGATCAATATTTCCTCCATATATATGCGTCAGCGTCAGCGCTCATTGTCATTTACAATTGAGAATCGTCATTTGAGAGTGATGGTGATAATCTCCGCTTTCAATTGAAAAGCGTTTGTATCAATTTCAAGCCCTTCAGTTGTCAGAATCACAGCAAGAGCTTTCGACTGGGTGTCATGTGACTGACGAAGTGCTCGAAAATGATACAAAAGCTTTTCAATTGAAATTGGCGGGTCAAAGCGTCACTATAACCTGATAATTGTCAATTGAAAAAGACTTTGTCAGGACAAACACAGATTGCATCATATGACACTGTACGATAGCACTCGCATCCCTCCCCTTCATATGAGCCTGTAGGTACTTTCCAGTTTACCTTGGTGACTGTTAGTACCTTGTGCTCTGGATCACACTGGTCCACCATACCTAAGTATAGACGAAACCACGCTGTCAAGAAAATTTCGCTTACTACCATACACCGCTAAACTAATGGACATCATCTTTATTAATTTAAATTTCATCTGACATCGTGGTCTTAATGAATGGTTTTAAAACTAGTCTAAAGATAAAAATACAGTTCGCAAGCGTTGTCCAAAACTGACACAAGAAACATTAAAGTCGAAAACGTGATAGCCTTCTTGAAAACGTCTCCGTATTGTGTTGACTGGATCGTTATCACCGTATACGGTGTTCCTTGGTTCTGGTAAAATAAGTTGCCGTGGACGCAGTACACGTGCGGGAGCATAAATTCTCATGCGCTCCAGCAAGCAGGCACTATCGACTTCTCCGCGCAGTATTTTAGCGCCAAACACAGCTTGGTTTATATTTCGACGGGACTCCAGTGGCTCTATACTCAATAGGGCACATCGATGTTCGTAAGAGGGCAGGTCGTTGGGATTGTGCCATGGAAGTCTCCATAGCGCACGACGGACAAATATATGCTGAACAGATTCGATTCTAGATTTCCACACAGCTTCATATGGTGACCAGACGACCGATGCGAACTCGATTATCGAACGAACTAGGGAACAATAGAGAGCACGTAAGCAGATGGGGTCAATAAAGTCGTTTGCCATTTTCAGAACAAAACCTAGTTGACGATTGGCTTTGTTGATTATCGCGGAATAATGCAGCTTGAATGTGAGTTGGTAGTCAAGCAATACTCCAAGATCCCTGACTTCGTCAACCCGTTCGAGTATCTGATCACCGATGACATAGTTGTATAGGATAGGTCCTTTAAGTCGTCGATATGAAATCACGTAACACTTTGCCACACTCAATACCAGGAAGTTTGACTTGCACCAATGAACGAATTTATCCAGTAGCTTCTGGAGTTCTCTGCAATCAGCTTCATTTCGTATGATCAGGTAGATTTTCAAATCGTCAGCGTAGATTAGTACTCCACCATTCGCACGTCATTAAAAAATATCACAAACAGCAGTGGACCCAGATTGCTTCCTTGAGGCACGCCAGAGGAGGGGGTCAAGCTTTCAGATACTGTTGATCCAATTTTTACGGAGAGCTGCCTGTTGCTCAGGTAGGAGCGAAGCCAGCTGCAAATATTGTCGGACAATCCAAGACGATGCAGCTTTGCAAGGAGGATATCGTGATTAACGGTGTCAAATGCAGCTTTGATGTCGGTGTATACTGCATCAACCTGAGCTCCACCATCCATTGCACCGATACAAAATGATGTGAACTCGCACAGGTTAAAGTCCACGGAGCGTTTAGGATAGAATCCATGTTGAGCGATGCTGATATAACTCCTACAAGAGCTGAATAGCATATCTTTCATGATGATCTCGAAGCATTTTGATCCAGCTGATAAAGAGGTTATGCCACGATAATCAGCGATGTCGGACTTTTCGCCTTTTTTGTGCACCGGCAGCATATGGGAAATCTTCCATTCCGATGGGAATACTTGATGTTGAAGTGATCTATTGAAAATCGCCTGGAGAGGAGCAGTCAGAAAGGTGCTGCACTTTTTGGAGATGCAAGAGGGAATACCATCGGGGCCTGACTTATAGGACTGCTTCAGTTTCTGTAATGCAGCTTCAACCATCGTAGCGTTAATATTAAATACGTCGAAATCTATCACGTCTCTTGGTACTAGACTGACAGCGATGTCTTATACAAAATAGAGCTGCTCCTACAGGTATAGTCGCCGTTGCTCCCAAACGTGACCTTATCGTCGGCCATAAACCCAAGAGTTTTAAAGATCGCTTTGATGTAATGGTGCAGTCTACAACTCTGATGCCCTGTTGCTCCGATTTATGGTTATTCACAACCGTGACCTCCGTCTTTCGGTGCGCTAGCACCAGTTTTCTGGAGTGTATCCAGCCTTCGACCTTGCGCATACAGTTCGAGGCCGTCAACTCGACCTCTTCGATCGACTCGTCGTGGACCTCTAGCGTTATATCGTCCACTAAGCCGATGATCACAACTCCTTTAGGGAAATTGAGTTTTAACACACATACACAGCGATACCGGTACATGGATACTCCTGAGCGTAAGCGCTATGGAGTCCCAGCTGGCGCTGTAGTGTTCTTCACGTCGAACTTGACGATTGTGCAATAGCGCATGACCGTTCTCTTGCGCTGGAGTGCTACCTCCACCGTATTGGTGACGGAAAAGATAGCATCCAGTGTGGACCAACCCTTCCAGAAAATAAACTGGTTACTTACCAGACCGTTTACACCCACCGTGTACTTCACCAATCTGTTAAAGATAATCCTTTCAAGCACTTTACCCGCAGTGTCCAGCAGACAGATAGGCCTATTAGCCGGTTGGTTCCCCGGCGGTTTCCAGCCTTCGGCTTTAAGACCAATCTCTGTCGCTTCCACTTGTTCGGGAAGAGCTGTCTCTTAGGACTTTACCGATTTTCTCAAACAACGAAAATATTGTCTAATGCTAATGAATGAACAATAAACAATAAGGAGTTTCGTGATGATTCGTAGTTTATTAGGACTTAAATCCAGTAACCTTTTGGCACCGCAAACTTCGGTAGATAAACTGTTCCACTTGTCTGCAACTCTGCGCATGTTGCGATGCTATTTCTGACTTCTACTTAGTTTCTGGAGGTAACCAGAAACGGTTCGGGTGCAATGAGTCGGGCTTACCTTGCTACGCTCTTAGTATTTGTTGAGGCGAGAAAGCTCTCAGAGTGTTTGGCTGCACTCCTAGACTGGGTTTGGAAACACATTTGTCAGACTTTAATGCCAGTAGTGCAGCATGACTCTCTCAAAAGATTCATATTTCCGCAAGTATATTGCGTACAGCTCTGCTTGAAGGACAGCTGATTACTTACTCCAGATAGTGGCCTCTATACTTGGTCAGTAGCCGCTTGATGCAGTATGGAATCCGATGTTTGATGTACGATGGAAGAATCGGCCCTTAATTGTTCCACATTGAAAAATCTGTATCAATCACTCTGGAACGTCCGTGTTGGGCTTCGCTTCTATCCAGTCAATGACTGGTGTTACCAGAGATGTTAGATTGAACTCTTATAGAAAATCAAGGTGGCCTGTCAGATCGTAGCCTTAGTGCACGAAACTCTGCTTCTGTCTCCACATGGAGAAAGTGGGCCATGGCTTCCATGGCTGTAGTCAGCGTTATGCGCAAGACACTCATAAATAAAAGACAGTTCCGTCATATAACTTCATTATGTTTTGCCTGAGCTGTCGTTTAATTTACGTATGGCCACGATACGAGGGCTGCGTAGGTTATATGTGGCCGAGGTGATATAAGACCGGAGCACTAGTTTTGGGGTGAGCCCTCAGATCTTGCCGAACAGTGCAGTACACAATGCTCGGGTAACTTTTCCGTAGACGACAATCCTAAGTGTTTTATGAATCGCTGAGGTCGCTTTATTAATAGCGTAGTCTAGTTGAGTAGAACAACTCCAACTTTTGTGCACAATAATTCCGAGGTTATTGGTATCATTATTGAAACTAAGTCTCACCAGTAGCGAAGGAGTACTAGAATGCGTCCCGCGCTTTGTTGAATGGTATAATGCCTATATACAGAGGTCAATGTTCGGTTCTTTTCTAAGCACCACTGTCAAGTGCCGGATGCATACGACTAGATAGCATTGCCGTACATTATCCCCGAACAATAAGGACTACGTCATCAGCATAACCAATGATTTCGTAGACAAGCTGCGATTAAGAAGTTGTTAAAAAGAACAACGCCTCTACTGTGACAGATGTATCTCTCAATGCAGCTATATTTTTCCTGTTCGAAAGCGTCGTTTGGATCCAGATAATTGCGGTATTAGTCGACTCCTCCATTTGTAGAGCCGTGTGAATGGATGCAAAGGGCGTGGTATCGTAAGCCCCCTTAATATTAAGTAAAGCGTGGACCGCTGTCTCTTGATAATATAGCAATTTCTCTATCATCGACACTAATTATTACAGATCGATTTCGGTAGATTTAACCTGTTGATATGCATATTGATTTCTATGCAAGGGTTAGTTCTTCAGGAATTCGCTGCGGATGTAGTCATCCTTAAATTTCTCCATCAATTTGAGAAAAGTTGACGTCAGACTTATATAACTAAAAGCTTTGGGCAATGTTTTGTCTTTTTTTGTTAGGGAATTAGAATTAGCTTGTCCATTGATGTGAACTTTTGTAATAATATAGCTTTGGTTTAAAAACCACCTTAACATTCTACCAGCTATCCGAGATATATCACAACGTGAAGCTAGCTCGAAAAAGACTGATGAGTTTGAACGCGACGACCCCGTCCGACTTTCACAGGAAGATTGGTAGGAACCATTCAGCTCCAGGCGATTTCATAGATTTTAATGAGCTTAGTTGAACGAGCTAGCACTGCCGAGTCATATGAAACGTCGTGATTCTAGGTTCTGTAGTTCGACGTTTGATCCATAGGTCACTGTTGAGCCAAGAAAATTAATGTTCATAAAAACCTCCAACGTTTCCTTGATAGTAATAGTCAAACTACCATCTGCTTTTTTCAATTCCAAGACCACTCGTATGAGCTTTGGACATCACTTTCTACAGTCGAGTTGGTATTGCCGAGGTAGAGCTGAAAGTCCTCCCAGAATTGAACTCTGGTTCTTCTTTTAGCTTTGCGTAGCTCAGCATTGTATTTAGTAAGGGATGCTCCCAGTTGGACATTATTTTAGCCCTGTTGAATAAGTATCTAGCTTTCTGACGGAGGTTGCTAAGTTGACCGAAGTTCAACTTGGTTTTCTTTGGATTCCTGGAATGTTCTCCTCTAAGAAAAGTTGCCTCGACGTCAATCTGATATGTCTATGATCTGATAAACTTGCTGATTGCTGAAACACAGTCTTACCTATTCAGTATCGGAGGAGTGCTTCGGTATTGATATGTTAATGACTGTTTATTGGGGTTAAGGTTTGGCCATTAGACGCGAATCTCCCAGATGGTCTCGAGGTACGATGCTGGCCTAACAAGCCAGTCGTCGAAGGATCGAGTCTCGGCTCGGGAAAGACTGTTAGTGTCAGTAGGATTGTAGCGCTAGCCCCGCAATTGTCCTGTACACTAAACAGTTGGCTGCGAAGTCTGTGTATAACGAACAGAAGGTCAAGTTCCGAATCGTGGAATGTAGCATCAAGGCTTTGCTTTGCTTTGATTAGACGCAAAGGGCATTTTATCAAAAGCGTTCTCAATATCAAGAAAAGCGCAGACCGCTATTTATATTTTAGCGACTTCTGATGTAACTAGGGGAAAGTAGGTAAAGACGGACACTGCGGGTAAGATGGACACTTTTAATATTTCACAAACTAGAATGTATTATGATAGTTGAGTGATGAGAATACCTTCTTTATAGTGTGTTAATGCTTTTGAGTTGCATTATCGGTTTTCAGCAAGCAAACTGTCAAATTTGTGAGTAAAACAAAGAATATTTTCTTGAACGCGCAATTTGATGTAATTTTTATTCCACGGAAAATAGTGAAAAACTCGTGAAACTTAGGTGTTTTTATTTGTTCACAATAGTAAAGTGATTAATTAGTCTTTCCTCGGTTTTCTAGTGAAAATCTAGCAGATTTTCGATGTTCCGATGAAGAGCTACGATCGTTTGAAAAATTTACAACCAGGTCGGGCAAGACGGACACACTAAGGTAGGGAAAGATGGACACACGGATTTTCCAAGAATTTTCACATGTAGCATCTGTTGTGTACTACAGATGTTCACAAAGTACACCCGCGAGAGAAACCAGCAGATATTAATCACTTAGCAGTTAGAACAGGCCATATAGGCGGAGAATTTTCGCCTTCATCGAAACCCATCCTCTCAAACTGTTCACGTGATGTAAATATAGATAGGACTCTAATAACATAGAGTAATGTATGGCCATCACTTAACACATAAATCAAAAGAATACTTAACGTACTACATCTTTTGTGTGAGTGCCCACCTTTACCTTCGTAGTGTCCATCTTACCCACCCCAAGTGTCCGTCTTTCCCAACCATGTCAAAAACAGCAATTTGTAGTCTTATTTTTGAAGACCCAAAATACATAAAACTTGGAGGAAGTTCACTAATACCAATGATTATGAAAACAAATGACCTCAAGTTTCAATTTGTATGACTACTGCGATCTAAATAGCAATACCTAAGTATTTATTAAGATTAAACCTTAGGGTGTCCGTCTTTACCTACTTTCCCCTACCCATATTTTTTTCCTTCAACCCCAGAGTAAATCTATCCTATGTCCGAGCTCTGTCCGATTTTTGCGAGGAGGTTGATAGGATGCCATCCGGTTCTGGAGACTTCATGGATTCAAAAGAGCTTAATGTGCAACTGATAGAAGTCTTCGTGAACAGTTAACGAGCGAACACTGCGGAGTCATGGGACGTCGTGCAACTGGTTCCGAGGTTCTGTAGCTGTTCGATGCACGATCAGGAGCTCACTGTCGAGCCATGAAAGTGGATGTTCATAAGAACCACCAACATTTCTCTGGTGGTGGCAGTCTACCACCTTCCTTTTTCAATTACCCAAGACCATTCTCATGACCTTCGGGCATCGCTTTCTACAACCACGTTAGCTCAGGCAGAGTCAGAATATCCTCACAGAACTCTGGATCTCCTTTTGGTTTTGCCTTGCTAAGCGTTGCTTATAGCAAGGGGTGTGTAAGTGTTAAACGAAGTGACGTTAACCCGTAAAGACCCGGGACGGAACTTGTTTTTTGAAAATGCTCGTTCTCAGCACCGGAACGGCCGCTTTGGGAAAACTTGGAATTTTATTCAAGGGGAATAGTTTCTCTAAGTTTTGGTTAAGGTACCACCCCTCTGGACCCCTCCCCGTTTCTGTGACACGCGAATATGTCTGTGTTTTTTCTAATTTTCATACGTATCAATTGCTCCATGTATCAAATTATGTCAGGTAGAGAGTGAATTTTGGAGTTTCTAAATTATTTCAGTACAAAATCACAAATCCGTAGTTTTATAAAAATTCAAATAACCAAACCGTTCTTCAAATTTTAAGCTCTACATTTTTGAGCTAATGTCTCCTGAATCCATACGCGATGAAATATTTATTTTAGCATGCAAACATTTGAGAAAAACGAGTTTAAATTCACCAAAGTACGTATTTTCACGGAAACCTGATTTTCTCAGTCTCCTACGGAAGTTTTCAACTTAGCTCCCCAATTTTCAAGCTCTATATTGCTAGAGTAACGTCTTCTAGCACGCACAGATTTAGAGAAAAACGAGTTTGAATTCACAAAAGTACGAGTTTTTATGAAAACTTAATTTTCTTCAAATCTGTGCATGCTAGAATAAATCTTTCACCATCTTTGGATTTAGAAGACGTTACTCTATAAATATATAGCATGAAAATTGGAGAATATCTGATTTTTGGAGAATCTCCAGCAAATAACACTAGCAGCGACCTTTGCATGATAAAGAATTTTGCAAAGTAATCTATGTCTTGAGTCGCATGAGTCGCATCTAATACTTTAAATTATTTTATAGCAACCATACTCCCTAAGTGAAAATATGATATTTATATTAAATACAATCATTCTGTGGGAAATTCTGTGAGAGCTAGAAAATGTCTAGCTCCTCTCATTATTGCGTCCATGGCCCTTTATCACTTCTTCGATATATCCAATAATCTTGTTATACGCACAGAATTTGAAAATCTAGCCGAAATATAGAAAAGTATCTCTTGTACTTGAAATTGTGATTGTGTGCATAACCACAAAACAATTTGAGTAAGTGAACAATGCAGCCATGTATAAATACCTT